>NC_089142.1:20764838-21086922 GCF_009819655.1 Sylvia atricapilla
TATAAAGAAGCTCTGAAAGAGTTTCTGGAGGTCTCTTCTTCTTATTTTATTTTATAACACTGTAACACCGTTATTCATACTGAGCAACACATTTGCTGAAGCTATTTCTTATGTCTGAACTGATTTACTTAAACAAAGTGTGCCACAAGTACAGCCCATACTGAAAACACAGGGCCCTACTACTTAAAAATATTTCTACCTTCTTTTCCTGCAAACACTGTAAAATACTGCTTTGTTGTCATATTGAATTCTGTTCTGTACCTAAAAATCCATTCTAATACTTGTTTATGTCATCAGGAGCTGTCTGACACGTAAAGCATCTGTTCTGAGCCTAAATATTCACACAGTTATTTTCTCAGTAAAGAAAAAAATCCGCACAACTCCTAAATTTGGGTTTGTAAAACTACCAAAATTACTAGTGAGGTGGCATAACGTGGCAGGGAAATTTCAGTTTTCTTTTCTGTGCTAAAAGGTAGTTCTCACCTGGAACATGAAAGAATTCAGTAAGATCATAGAATTGTTTATGAGGATGGACTCTCAAACCCAGCTGCTCTGTCACTTGCGGGTTACCTATACTTATCTCCTTGACAGAGGCTTGTCTAATCTATCATTAAAGTCTTCTCCTCATGAATTTCCAGGTTCTTTGAACAAAATCCATCCCTAATCTGGCTATGCTTGCAGTTTAAAAGTTTCTCTTATATTCCTGAATCTTTTTTCCTGCAATCTTTCCTATAGATCATGTATTCCCTATTAATAATACAAAAGTATTTTCCCTTCTTCTAAATTTTTCTTGTTGGTTCACTTCTTTCTTGGAAAGCAGAGTACAAACTGGAGGCATTACTCCAAATAAATATAGAGTAACTGTAATTCCAGCTCCTGCAAGTCATTTGCCTGCTTACAAATTCCCCCTATTTGACCTCTAAAACAAAAATTACCCTGTTAAGTTCCAAGTTTCGTTCTTTTAAATGCCTATATTCTTTGCTGAAAAGATGTTTGTCCTCATGTTTTCTAGCTAAATTCTTCAGAGTTCATAAATCTTATCATATGAATTTAATGACATGAAAAAGCTGTCAATAACAAAATAATCTCCTGACCTTAACTCACTTCAATTACATTTTCTTATAATCTTGTAATATTTAGTATAAATGCATCATCATTTGAACAATTATTTTTCTTAAAGAAATTATCTATTGTTTATGTTCTCTACAGTGTTTTCAAAACATCATTGAAATTACATAGTGTGTAAAGAAGTGAAATTATCTTTCTTTTTAAATGACAGATAAAGAAATAAAATAAAAGGTGTTTTCAGGAAATCAAGAGAGTGAAATTTCCATAATGAGCAATCTGACCTTTTTAGTGTTTGGCTGATTACATTGTTCTCATTATGATATGAGTTGAATAGACAGTATTGCTTTCCTCCTGCTTAAAAAACCCCCACTACAACAGGAGATCATTACCCACTCTGTAAAAAAACCCAAATCTCCAAACCTGTTAAGTATTTCACAAGCCTTTTTTAAAATATACTTTTAAACAATGACTTAACAATAACAAAAAAAAATAAAAATTGAGTTTTAAGACTGGGAGAAAGAGCCTGACCCTCTTCCCTTATTTACTAAAGATACTGAGGATTAATGTAATGTGACTCCAATATCCTCTCAGTGTCAACAAAATAGTCTTCCACCTTTTGATATAGAGGGAATATTTCCTTAGAAAGGCCATAACCTTTTGCAGGATTACCAGCATAAGTGATGGATTCTTAGTCCAGAGTCCATAATTATTTCATCCTTCCACAGAACTTTAGTCTTGGGTGTCTCTGTGAGTTTCTGTGAGTTAGCAATGATAGTTAATGGATTATCTTACATTGCTTTAAATAAAAAGAAATGTCTGGAGTCTCAGACTCCTCAAAATAGAACATGCTTCATTACACTATTCCTTCTACTGACTAGATTTCTATTGGGCCCATTTGACAGTGGAATTTCAATTATCTGTGGATATATAGACATTCAGATTGGGATTTCTAAGGAGCTCTGAGGGAAAGCTTTAGGTTCCTTGAAAATGGTAGTCTTTCCATGAGAAATCTAATATCTATCCTTATAAGGTCTGCAACAGATATTCAATATGTTTCTTTTCTAAAATGTGTTTATCTACTTTGGGGAAAAACTTTTCTAATTTTTCTCTCTCACCCAGTATATTTGCTGAATATCATCCTTTACAAATTTTATGTTCATTGATCATTGGTTACCATCATGTAGGCCAGAATAGCAATCAGGTTTATTTGTAAGGCTTTCCACTCCTTTTTTATTATTATTTTAAATGGTAAGATGTGTTGTAGGGAAAATTAATATCTTGAAAGCAGAGGAAATCCTTAAGTCTCAAGTTAGTCCTTAAATATTCAGCTTTCCTTTCTCTAAATCTAAAGCCCAAGAATCAAGCAACATAATTTGACTGAAGGTGAGTATTCTGTCATGGATATTTGACCATGGTAGGAAACTTACATGATTACGCCTTTACACTGATATTTATTTAGTAGTGTAAATAAATATCAAGAGTATAGTAAAAAATAATTGCACTAAGTTAGACTGAAATGCACTTCAAGACCTAGGTGAAGGAGAGTATAGTAAGAAGAACATAACCTGGTAGTTGCGAACATAAACTCTCACTTATTTGTAGAGTATCAGGATAGTTTTGGTTTAATTTTTTCTCCTAACAGATGTCATTCATCCTGAGAAGTTCCTCTTGGCTGCAGCTATCCAGTTCACAATAAAAATTCTTCTGTCAGGGAATAAGCCTGGTCCAACGTCCCTTGGTGCCACTGGGTTTTGGATTACTTTGAAAGATCATGAGTCATGTATACTAATGAAAAGATAAAAATCCCGATGTTAAATTATAAACCTGAATCAGGCACAGTGAAGCAACTTTGACGTGAGGGTGGTGAGTTAAATAATAGACAAGAAGCCTCTCTTGCTTGTTGGAAAATCTTAAACTGCATGGATTTTCCACATGATTAACTTAACCTTAAAACAGAGTTAGGGACCTAGCTAAGCAAGTATGCTTCAGAATACTAATGTCACTCATTGTATAAGGCAGGTATTACTGTATGCAGCCATGAGGTGAAAATGACCTAAATACCACATATACCAGTTGTATTGTAAATGATTGAGATTTTTGAAAGCAAATACAGTAAAAATTATAGCAATACAGTTCAGCCTCTATGGGGAAAGCTTGCAAAACTTCATTATATGGAAGTGAATTTCCAATATTTGAAATATTTTAGGTCCTGCCTATGATCTCATGATATGTGAAGTTAGAAATACATCACTAGTTCTTCTGTGGAAAGCTCCTGTGTATGAAGGCAAAAGCCCTATTACTGGCTATTTAGTGGACTATAAAGAAGTAGATACAGAAGACTGGATTACTGCTAATGAAAAACCTACTTCAAAGCGCTATTTTAAGGTAATGTTTTGATCAAGTATAAAAAAGATACGTATTTGAAGTTCAGCTTCTGCTTCATGTGAGTCAACAAAATAGTTTAGCTTGTTTTTTAAATAAGCTTTGCCTTTATCCTTTTTAAGGTCACTGATTTACATGAGGGTCATACTTATGTTTTCAAAGTTCGTGCAGTGAATGATGCTGGCATAGGCAAGTCATCTGAGATATCTGAACCAGTGCTTGTTCAGGAACGGCCAGGTAAAATGAACTGCTTACTCTCCCTCTGTTTCTAAAGTACTAAAATACTTGGAATTCAGTTAAATCAACCTAATTTGATATTCTATCACATATAAGTATTTAAAGAATTAAGATGCTCTTAGCCTTACAACTTAAAGAAAATATCATATGGATACAGAGACAGTGATTATAATTTTTTCCTTTACTTACTGCAGGAGTTATTTGATAATCAGCTATTCTAGGTTTTATTCTAACAATGGGGCTACTTGTTGTGACAACACATTTATTAAAGCTTCAGGACTGATAATAAAATTGGTTTGTTTAAACTTTTATGCCATTGCATATTCAGTTATATCTTATTCATTTGTTTCTCAATAAGTATTTATTAGAATTATCACTCCTTGCATGTACAGTAAGAAACTTACTAGCATGTGATGCTGAGTCAGTATATGACATAAACCTGCTTTAAGACTTGCTAATAAAATCAGTATCTTTTAGGACAAAATAGAGGTGGACTTTAGTAATTTATTAATTGCACTTTGAAAGAAAAATGCAGTTTTGACATTTGAGTTGATTCCTATTTTGCAGGAACGAAAGAAATCTATTCAGGTGTGGATGATGAGGGTAATATTTACCTGGCTTTTGACTGCAAAGAAGCAACTGATGCATCTCATTTTGCATGGGGTAAATCTTATGAGGAGATTGATGATTCTCATAAGTTTAAGATTGAAACAGAAGGAAATCAGTAAGTCATGCCAATCTACCAAAGGAAATCTGTAAGTCATGTTAAAATGTGATACCCAGCTAATTATATTCTTCTTTTTAGTTCTAAGCTGTACTTCAAAAATCCTGATAAATCAGACTTGGGAACTTACTCTATCTCAGTTAGTGACACAGATGGGGTTTCCTCCAGCTTCGTTATGGATGATGAAGGTAAAGTCCTTATAATTTCAAATCTTTCTTCACTGTATCACCTCAAATTCACTAAAAATTGCCCTAGGAAAATAAGAATAGAACCCTACAACTCCGACATTATTTCCTATGCATTAAAGAAAACCAAAAAAGAACACATAACAGGCTTTGTGTGGTTACTTATTTTTCTGATTATCATAATAATGAAAGCTCTGATAACTTCAGGCAACGTTTTCTAGATAGTGATTAAAAATATGGCAAATTAGAATTGTTTTCTTCATGTTGGTATTATAATGATTGTAAATATCCCTTACACTTTCAGTTGTGCTTGAGGCTCTAGATGCAGTTTCTCATAACCAAGATGCAGGAAATTTGTGAGAAAAACGACCGTTCTTTAACAAGGTCTAAATACATTTGGTCAAATTATTATTTGGCTTATGTATATTAGTTTTGCTCTATTTCATTGTAGCTATTTCGTTTAATTGGATTCACAATGAATTTACTTCAATCTCACTTTGTTTTGTCATTGAAAAATGCTGACATAAAAAGCTAAGAGGACAGTTTGCTATTTAATGTAAAATAAAAATTACTTTGGTGCTTTCCCAGTCCTCAGCTGTAATTGCTCTGCCCAGTTCCTCGAGTATTAAAATCCCTCTGCATCTCAACCTACTAAGCCATTCAAGGAGCCACAGTGAGAAACATGTCAAACTACTCTTTCCAAGCAGATGTTGAGAAGAAATCCACGTCCAGGGAAAAAAAAGAAAAAAAAAAAATTGTTCTCCAGTACATGGAAGATTTATGAGCCATTATTATAAGAACTGCCCTTTGGCTAAGTTTTGAAGCATCACTCTGAAATCTTTCTGTAGGTCTTGTCACCATCTGCTCTACCTTTGAAATTATTTTTTTACATAAAGCACTGAAGGTGTTTCCTTCCTTTCTTCTTTTAAATAAAGCACTGAAGATATATCTCATTACTTCCCCTACATCTTTCCTGATCATATGTCACTGAAAATTACAATTTTACGTGTACGGGATCCCAGAATCCCTGATTTTGATTTTGCAACTTAACACTGAAAACCATCATTTCACTGCCCATTTACTCTCTCAAAACCCCTAAATTCTCCTGTAATTTGCTAAATCCTCTATCATGTCATAAATTCATGCTAATTTTCTCTGGTCTTTACATTATCTGTAAATTTGGAATTGGCATAATGCTCATTTTTCAAATCTTTATTAGCAATGACTGTGATAAAGAGGATTAGTATGAAAATCTAAAAAAAGGAATTCTAGATTCTCACACAGCCTTCACAAGGATCCATTAACTAGAACTTTCTGTACTGTCTTCAGACTAACATGCACGTGATCTTCTTTCCTGTCACAATAAAACAAAATTTTCAGGAACAATCTGAGAAAAGAAGTCATGAGATAAAGTAACCATAATTATACATTGCTTAGAAGCTATTGTTTCCCGTCTTTTTTAATATTGCTTTTTTTAAAGTTTAAAACAGTTTTTGGCCTTGGTTTAGATTCCCTTGCATGACAGAGTGTCCGCTAAAATGCATGGAAATAGGAATATTTGGTAAATCCATGTATCAGATTTTAAATTTCCTAAATCTTATTTTTCAGTCATTTTCTGAAGAGCTGCGTATTCATATACAAGTTTTAAAGAGATAACTTTGCTGATGCTGATATTTATTTTCATTGGCACTCATTTGCTGTCTGTATTTTTCAGAATAAATTAAAACATCAACACTTTTCTTATTTTCAGAGTTTGAACGTTTGATGGCATTAAGCTACGAAATAAAGAATCCAAGTAAGTTGAAGATCTGAATCTATTAGATGCTTCTAGAAGGAATATAATGACATGCCAGTGCCTGGAGTTCCAAAACGACTTTTCCTGAGACAGTGGCAACTTCATTTTGTATGGCAGCTTCATTTACCATGGAACACCTAGTTTCATTGTCTTTTAGGTTGTTTAGAGGAATATTAGTTGACATTGTATAAACTTGTCATTCCTAAGTGTCTCTGAAGTATAACTTTAACAATATATTATAGATTGTTACTAGCCAAATGCTTACTCAATATACAAACAATAAGCTGCAAATTCTCTTCTCCCTTTGAGAAATTAATTTAAAAATCAGCCAAAGGTTGCATTAGAGGACTTTTCCCTGTGTAAAATTATTTGATATCCAGAAATAAAAAAAAAAAAAAAAGAGAATTGCTAGTATTTATAATTATATTTCTATTTCTCACAAGGTTTCATGAACTATTGATTTTTAATTATTTTCTTTTTGTAGCAATACCACTGAAATCAGAATTAGCTTATGAGGTTCTTGATAAAGGAGAAGTTCGTTTCTGGATTCAGGCTGAAAGCTTATCTCCAGATTCTACTTTCAGATTTGTTATTAATGATAAAGAAGTTGAAAACAGTGACGTAAGTACATAAAGAGTACTACACATAAGTGATTTTGTATAAGAAATCTGCAGGTTTTTATTGTTATCATAGAATCATAGAGTCATTTAAGTTGGAAAATATCTTTAAGATCATGGATTCCAAAAAGATACTGTTGTGTTGGAACACACCAAATCCACCACTGAACCATGTCCCTAAGTGCCACCTCTACTTATCTTTTAAATACCTCCAGTGATGGTGACTCAAGAACTTCCCTGAGCAGCCTGGTCTAATGCTTGACAGCCCTTTCAGTGAAGATTTTTCCCCTAATATCCAATCTAAACTGCATTGGTGCTGCTTGAGGCCAATTTCTTCTCGTCCTGTGGCTTGTTAATTGGGAGAAGAGTCAGACCCCCACCTGGCTACAGCCTCCTTCAAGCAGTTGTAGGGAGTACTGCGGTCTCCCCTGAGCCTCTGTTTCCCCAGGCTAAACAACCCCACTTCCCTCAGCTGCTTCTTATCAGACTTGTGCTCCATGCCCTTCACCGGCTCTGTTGCCCTTCTCTGGACACACTCCAGTGCCTCAATCTCTGTCTTGCAGTGATGACACCAGAACTGAACATAGGATTTGGGATGTGGCCTCACCAGTGCTGAGTACAATCACTGCTCTGGTCCTGCTGGCCACAGTGTTGCTGATACGTGCCATGATGCCATTTGACTTGAACTCCTGGGCACATGCTTATGGCTCATGCTCAATCAAATGTTGACCAGCACCCCCAGATGCTTTCCCACTGGATCACTTCCCACTTTCCTCCCCAAGCCTTGTTGTGACCCAAGGGAAGGACCCAGAATTGGCCTTGTTCAACTTCATGCAATTGGTCTCAAGCCACCTATTCAACTTGTTGAGGTATCTCTGCAGTCTTCCTACCCTCCAGCAGATCAACATTCCCACCCAACTTGATCCTTTCTTCTAGATCATTGATAAATGTATTAAACGGGACTGGCCCCACTGCTGAGCCCTGAAAAACATCATTTGTGATATCCACCTACTAGATTTAACTCCATTCACCACCAGTTTTCCCCTGGCCATCCAGCCAGGAGCTAGTGCATGCATCCAAGCTATGAACAGCCAGTTTCTCCAGGAGAATGCTGTGGGAAACAGTGTCAAAGGTTTTGCGTAATTCCAAGAAGACAACATCCACAACCCTTCCTTCATCCACTAAGTGGGTCACTTTGTCACTGGCAGTTATCAGGTCATTAAAGCAGGACTTGTCTTTCACAGGCCCGTGCTGGGCTGGGCCTGATCCCCTGGTTGTTCTGTGCATGTTGCTTAGTGTCTCCCAAGAAGTATCTGCTTCTTAATTCCCTGGCACTGAGGTCAGGCTGACAGGCCTATAGTTCCCTGGATCCTATAGTTGCTTAATATCATGTTATTAAAGGGTGATAATACCTGAAAAGAAGACCAATCTATAACTTGAGTATTTTTTCCAGTATAGAATTCCTGTCGCAGAGTGAGCTTATTCATACTGGAAAAAGAGCTGGACTCTATTAATTTTCGGTATATAGATGATCAAGAGCCAAGCAGAAGGAGAATTTATGCACAAACCAGTGTTAAGCACAACTAATTTAGAAAAGTAGCTCAAGAAAATGGCTGCTTCAAGTACAGTTTTGGATTCCAAACCAAGACACGTTGCTCCCAAAGATTCTCTGAGGTTGATATTACTAGTTTTATATATAATGTAGGAGACACTTTATAATGAAATAGTGTTCACAGACTTAAAATTTTTATATAGTATCACTTTCTATTTTTTTTTTTTTAAATTTTGGATTAGAAACTAGGCATTGAATAACTACTTAGAGATGAAAAGACAGGCCACCAGCTTCCTGCATTTTTATACCTCTAGGAAGACCTTTCATATAAGGGGGCATAAAAAATCTCTCAGATTGGCCTGAGAAGAAAACAAGTTCATGCCTTTGCAGGCAAGAGTATGGTTCACCTACAGGCCATAAGCACAGCACTGGAAATATATTCCTGTGAAGAATTCATCTCCAGTGCAGCTTTTTGAGAGATTAATCTTATTCCTGAGAATGCAAATCCTGCTTTGGGTCAGAGAAGCTCTATCAGCATTTTTATGTCATTGGAAGGCAAAGAACATTTACTTTAATTACATATTGACAAGTGGAAGAAGAAGTATTTGAGAGTAAAATAATTCTGTTTTTCTTACTTTAAGAAGTAATAAACCATAGCACTGAAAACCTGAATATTCATGCCTGGGATGTATTGAAATGACAATAATCTCTTTTGGCAATTTTCATGGAACAGAACAAGCTATTTTTAGTTCGCATATGTTTTGGAAGTGTTGACATCAGAAAGAGTCTTGAAATGAAGCTGCATTATTTCACCTCTTTAATTAGTAACCCACAGGTGACATTTATGTTGGGAGACAGATGATATTTTTGTGGAAAGTCACATAAAAGCCTAATATTTATGATACCCATAAAATCATTGAACTTCATCTTGCTGCATAATGGCAATAGTTAGAAGGCTAATTGCACTCTAAAACCTGTCTGGAGACTGGGCTACAGTCACTGAACATGTTCAATAGACCATTATGCTGCTGAATTGTTGCCTGATTCTTGACATTGGCTGAAGTGATAAATTTTTCCTGCTAAGTCCTAACAGGGAGTATTTTTGGTAAGATTTCAAAATAAGCTTAAAATGGAATGAACTGAGCCTCATTTACTCAGCTTCAAATTTAATATTTTAATATTTTGTTGAGTAAAAATAGAAAAAAGTGTCATAAAGAATCAGATTAAAACATGTATCTTGCTTTTTTTATTTTTTTTTTTTAAACTTTTTTGCTTCTGGCAAAATTTAATTTAATAGTCTTCCTGGGAACTCATTTAATAAATGCCAGTGTAGTCTTTGACCTTTGAGGGGAAGAGGCTGTAAGCAAGAATTTGATTTTTGTGCGCTGAAATTTGCAATGATGATTTGAATATTTTTATAGTTTAGGTAAGTTTATTACTGCTCTTTTTAACCTTTCTCACCTATCACCTTACAGATGAATACTTGCACAAGTAGATTTTTTTGTGTAGGAATTAGTTTCCCAATTAATTTAATCTTGTCTTATTCTTTGATATTGTATCTTTCTTTGCACTATGTATAGGAAATCATGTATCCAAATTAAAATGCATATCCCTTAAAAATTATTATCCTGATCAATCTGTTAGCTGACTGCTTTAATAAATCCACATATTTTCTTTTTCTTCATTCTTCCAACACCCCATTATGATTTAAAATATTTATGTATTTGAAAATGCCAGTACTTTACTGTTTTGCACTGTTCTTCTAGACTTGTTATCCATATAGGAGTGAGTCTGGTTTTGAGGCTGGCCAAGACGTATCCCTTAAAGCTAAAGTAGATATATCTGTGCGGTCATTCCTACTACTTTTGCATCTTAGGGGACTAAGAGGTTCTTCCATTTCAATAAGATTCTAGAGAGATTAATAAGTGACATTTTTACTAGCTTTTTTTAATGTTTCTTCTTTCTTCTCCTTAAACTTTGTCCATCCGTTACTTTAATACCATTTTGTACTTTTGGATACCAATAACAGTTTATCAAAACATTTTATTTATAAGACAACATGTCTCCTTTTAACAGTATTAATAATAAATTTAAAAGTAACAGGTCTATAGTAATTCACTTCATGCAACTCCTAGATGGTGACATTTATTGTTCTGTGCAACTGCGACTGGAAGTTAGTGCATAATATCCTTGGCCACATTGTTTACTTAAAAGTATTCACCAAGAAACTTCTATGGGTTATTTTTACTTAGTTTTAGGAATTTGTTAGTTGAGAGTGAAAAAAATCACTGCTAGTGGGGGAATTGTCTTCACAGTTGTAACTCACTGGATAATAAAAGAGGCTATTAGTTAAACTAATTGTTTTGTATCTAAAACAGTACCTGAAAATTCAACACACATATTTTGCAAAGATCGTCCAGTATTAGCTTGTAATTTTCTGTTTCCATGATAATGCTTGCCTATAAAATACTTTTCTAGAACATTTAATAAAAAGCAAACACATAAAGGACACAAACAGTGAAAAGCATATTTAACTTTGAATTCAAGTCAATATTTGGTGGTTTGTGTATTCTGTAAACACTTAAGTGGGTAACTATATGTCCTGACAGAATTATACCTCTCTTTTCCTGGACTTGGTCCATCCTTTTTGGTTCCCAGGAACTTTGTGGGGTTTACACAAGTTACTTTTCTCATGGTTGTTTGCTTTAAGTGTTCTTAAAAAACTACACCTAACATTAAGTAAGAAAATCATTGTACTCTTTCTAGATAGATTTTCAATGAGAAAATAAGATCCAGTATTGGCTACTATATATGTCTCAGATATTAAGTAGGAGTTACTTTTTTGATTTGGTGTGATGGGTTTATTTGAAGATCCACATTTGTGCCTAGAAACATAATATTTCCAGTTGTTTCTGGACTCTGCTAGGAATAGTGCTTCTGCCTAGCAAACCCCCTTGCTGAGCTGGAAGCTGTAATGCAGCTAAAGGCTAGCTGTTAGCTCTTCAAATATGTACAGTGCCATGAACATTTGTTTTCAAATACAAACCAGCTATATTATGATGACTTGAGAATTCCAAATGCAGCTGCACACAGAGGTTTCTATCATCACTGGGATCTTATTGTACAACAGTAAAGAAAAGTTCTCTTTTTTTACAATTAAAAGGACATGAAAAGATTGACTGTGGGGGAAGGAATATAAATCATAATTTATTCAATAGGAATAATGAGTACTTTACACTATACTAAAGTACTTATTTCTTTATTTCAGAGGCATAAAATAAATTGTGACCGTTCAAATGGCATTATAGAAATGGTGATGGAAAAATTTACAATTGACAATGAAGGTACCTACACCGTACAGATTCAGGATGGAAAAGCCAAAAACCAGTCCTCATTAGTTCTCATTGGAGATGGTATGTTCACTGAAATGCTGAAACATTGAAACTTTGATGAAAAAGTGAACTCCAATTATTCTTTGAGCAGTTTTGTGACTAATTCATTTTTCATTCACCTCTTCTAAAATTTAGCATTCAAGGGAGTATTGGCTGAGTCTGAGCTCCAACGAAAGGAATTTCTCAGAAAACAAGGTAAGATGGAGCAGATTGGTGACTTTAGGCCCAGTTTGCAGTTAATGATTAATCTCTGGTGAATGCTAAATGCTTACAGATTCCATTCTTTATTAGAGGATGAGTGTACTGTTTGGTCTCAGGAGACACTTGAAACCTTGGTGGATTGTATTTTCCAAGATTGACAATTTTGTGACAGAACCCTCACTAAGAAGAGAAAAAGGAGTTCTCACAGAAGGTTATCTTTGCTCAATATTCATGAAGAGTGGGCCTACTGTAGGCTCTGTTCCAACAAAACATTTAATTGCATTAAGTTTTAAGGATACAAATTGTCTGTTCAATATAATTGACAGAAGAGTAGACAGACAAGACAAGTAGTGCCAGATAAGGAAGATTAAAAGCTTAACCCTATGGTTTCTACTGAGGCAAAATTCCAGGAACTACATGTATATTTGTTGCATAATTGCTATACATTGTAGAGTTTGTTATATACTCGTTATCGATATTGCTTGCAGCTGAATGAGAAAACTATTATTGGATACGTAATTCAGAATTTATCCTTGCAAAATCCTTGAAAAATTGAACTCGAGCTCTAGTTTGTAATTTTCACTTGTAAGCATATGGCTTTCAGGATGAAAGTAACAATAATTAAAAAATTTTTCCTAAATAGCTTAGGTAAGATCCTGTACAAGAACAACATAATTTGATTTTTTTTGAAGGCTGTTTAAAATTGATTTAGGAAAGAAATGATACACCTTACAACATAAACTGACAAAATCTTTTAATATTCAAGGATTTAAATTAAAGTCTTGGACTATGCAACTTCCCAGGTTTTGACCCTGATCCTGCCAACACAAAGACATATACATTTTTTGAGATAAGCAAGCACAATAATTTTCTAAAGGTTTTGTATCTCAGCAATTTTTCATCAGCATATATTTCTTTGCAGGCTTGGAACCTTCTGCCTGTAATATTTAAAAAAATTTTAAACTTTACATTATTTGGACAAACAATGTTTGTCATGGGTTTGTTGTTTTTACATTAAATACATTATTTGTATACTTGTTTGTAGCTACTTTGGTTTTTTTTCCTCTGCTTAGTTGGTAATTTGGCACAGAGGTATTCAATGAACTAATTTCTCTCACTCACCATTTTGTATTTTGGAATACTACTCGCTTCCAAGAGATTCAGAGATGAGATTCAGACTTCTAAGCTGTAATGTAACTGAAATTCCTGTAACTTGAATGATAAAAACTTGAAGGATTTTCCTTCTAGTGCATGGCTAGTTCAGGAGTTCCTTCTTATTCTGGTGTAAAGATGTTGTAATTATCATCCTTTTTCTTCCTTCCACTGGATCTTTCTAATGCTCTTCATTCTACAACATTGCTTTAAGATTTTTTTGTTTCTTAGGTCCTCACTTTTCAGAATTTTTGTATTGGAAGGTTACAGAGGAATGTGAAGTTTTACTTTCTTGTAAGGTAAGGAAATATACTTAAAAAATTTTTGAAAAATATGTTGATGATGAATTGAGATAGAAAAACGTGAAAAAGGATTTGGATACCTCTAAAAACGGAAGTTTCATATGAAAACTATTTTTTATTATTTGGAAAATTTTAATATAAAAATTTCTGTCTTACTATTCTTTAACAGTAGTGTTAATGACAACAAAACCAAATATAGAACATTTCTAAATGTATTATTAGGTGGTCAAATTCTTTATAAAAATTGTGAGCCATAAGATTAATTTCCACAAAATATACATCCCTTTTCTTCTTCCTCAAAAATAGCTAAAAAAGCAGAGTTCAAAATCTTTCTTTACCATTTTCTGATTTCTCTAACAAAGTGTCTATTATTTAATCAACTGTAATCAAATGTGCTACAAAGACGTCTAGAATTAAGGGTATAAAACATGATTTTTAAATTTTTTTTGGCTAATGACTTTTGAATCTTAAGTAATGATAATGTGTATTGATTTCTGTGTAACTTCTGCTATTAACATCTCTAAATGCCTTTCTGAACAGATAAATTTTCATTTGTTTTGCTCATCTAGAGTGACTAATTAGAAGTCTGAATAACTAAGTAAAATGAATTCAGGCATCAAACTCTTCTTCATTCTCTTTTCCTCTAATATGGACTCTTTTGTATTAATTTTCTCTTCTTCTTTTGAATAACTTTTGGCTTATAATTAGACTAACTTGAATCATTCATTATGAGCAATTTACATGCACATTTGTGGGATTTTTTTTTCCCTCTTTATTTTTTTTTTCTTTCCCCTGCTCATTAACTAGAAGACCCTTAACCTCAAGTTATTCCCAGCAGAACTGACCTGGTGCTGGAGCTGCCATTCCATGTGCTCCCATTTTAGGGCTCAACACTCATTAGTTAACACCATACCTGTGCTGGAGTACTTTATAATCTCTACATGCGTGTGCCTCAGGCATGAACCCTGCTTATCCTTTCACTCACATGGGGAATTAAATGTTGCTGAACCAGTTATGCTAGTGTTAATTCTCTACAAATTAATCTGAAATTATCCTTCTTTCATTGACTGTCAAGCCTGTTTATAGCACTGAAGCTGTGAAAGGCTGAGCATCTGATTATTTGCTTTTCATCAGTGTGCTTTTTGTTCTCAAGGTCAGAACATTTTATGTAAATGAAATCTAGGATGTGGACTGCTTGTACACTCATCATTTTAACTATGCTTTTGACCTTATAATGTTTGTTACTGTTAGTATGTGACTGGCTGTTAGGTTCACATGGTACTGTTGTTTATGGCTGTTTAACTTATATTTGTGCATAGGAAGAGTTTGAAAAATAAAGCCTAGGTTTGTCCTTCAAACTCCACATATCTGACAAACAAGTTAGAAGTGTGGCCACTCCATGCTGTTTCTGTGGTAACAAAAACAATCAAGGAATTATCTCTGCCATCTCAGGCCGTATTGTAACACTTGAACCAGGTCTCTTTCAGGCTCTGTTTAGTGCTCCTCTGCAAAAAAACATTGTCAAGGGAGTTTTTCCCTCTTCTAAGAGCCTTGGATAATGTGAAGGAAGTATCCATAAGGGAGGGCATCCTTGACTTTTTTAAAGGTCATAGCATGGTATAGGGAAACTAGGAAACCACTTCAACTAGAAGCTTGTGTAGGGCAAAGGACTGACTGCATGATCCAGGCCCATTACAGAAATGATGGGAAAATATGGATAATAAAACAGTATATCAAATATTACCTCACACATCCCTTATTTTCTGTACGATTAGAATTGATTGAGTTTTGATTGACTTAGTATTTAATTCTGAATTCTGAATTGATGACCATGTTCTTGATATCGTAGCCCCTCAATGTCAGTGGAGCATGGTTGTCCATTTGAAAGATAATTTGATGATTGCTTTTTGCTTTTTGTTTTATGCTTATTTTTCTTCATATACCAGCAACTACTGTTGTTCTGCTTCTAGTAACTCTAAATTTCAGAACTTTCAGAAGCTACTTGCTCTTCCACAACTTTGGCCCTTATTTGTACTGTGTCTGTTAAAAGCAAGATTTTTGGTGTGTGGCTAAACAGTGAAAAATGTAACATTTCATAGTAAATGCCAACATGAAATAACTTCAGCACTGCAAATTGCATGTGTCTGAAACTCAGTCTATTTATTGTTCAGATTGAGTGCTAACAGTCTTTGATGAAAAATTGTCAAAAAGCATTAAACGCTTGTTCCTTCAGGCTTTGTTCAAATCAAATTGCCAGTCATGTCATAGGACTACAGGAACAGCCACTTTGTAGTTACTGGTAAATGTAGAATGCTGCTCACTTTTCTCCCGCAAGTCATTGCTTTGGGCCCAGGTGGTGATCTCAAATACTGTCAGGAATCCATAGCAACCATGCTGGTTATTAAGTAAGAATAGATGTGATTAATTTGAACATGTTTGATAGAGATGTCTAGGAATCAGTATAGAAGACCCACCTATTTGTCACCTCTACAGAGAGCTTTCATAGAGCTGTTTGTCTATGGAATGATTTTTCTAATCTAAAAGAGTTAGAAATTGGTGCATGTTTTTTTCTCCAAGAAAGCCACTTGGAAACTGTTGCAGATCTGTATAAAGTTCCTGGCTGCCCTCTAGCCATTTGTTCTGTTTTTTGCTTTTTCTTTACCGAGATTTTTAAAGCAGCTACCTGGGGACTGAGAAATATCTTGCCAGCTCTGTCCTTCTACCAAAGCCACAATGACTGGGAATTCAGGCTACACATGAAATTTCTTTTGCATTTTCTTGCAGTTTTTTGCATTTCTTTGACTTTTAGAAGGGTATGGGGATAGGGATGTCAAATAAACTGCAGTGTTTTTGAAAGTGAGGGTTAAAAAAAAAAAAAAAATATATATATATATATATATATATATATATATATATATATATATATATATATATATACATATATTGCCAGGGTGTCTAAAAAAAGCTACACTTTTAGTTTTTTTGAATTCATGGTTTGACGCAATTTATCCAGTAATATTTCAAGTGTATCTAATATACAGTTTTATATCAAAATTAGAGCAGTACTGCAGGTACAGCTGTAGCCTATTTAAGCATTATTTCAATGAATTGCTGCTACTGCAGCAAAATTCTTGCTTTCAAACAACTGCTCCGCATATACACTACGTTGTTAAGCCCCTTTTTATTGGGAGAGACTGCAATTTGTAGGATTCCTTAGGTCATTGTATGCCCTAGAGGGCTCAATGGAGAAGGTAAAATAAAAAAGGATTTTTGGTGCAGCTCACAATTTTGAAGTCTTGGATGCTTTCAGGATAGTGATTTCAGTTGCTTTCTGCAGCTTATCCATGAGAGACATGGCTTAGGTAGCTGGGATAAATCTCCGAATTGGCCAAAGACTAAGATAAGGCCTGAGTTTTGTGTTACAACTCTCTGGAGTCACAGGGCAAACACAAAAAGATAAAGGAGAGTTCAGAAGCTCTAATTTGAAACATGTTTCTCCCGCAGCTATCTCTAGACAAACTACAAACACAGAGCAAGGGTGCAAAACCGTTTAAGGGAAGAGATTGCCAGGATTTTCTTTAAGGATTTTACAGGGCTGTGAAGTTGTACCCTGTAAACTGCGCTGCAAAGAAACACTGTAGGACTACAATTTGCTTAGGAAGACTTGGTTGAAATTGGTTTTTTACTTAGCTTTATTTCACATGTGCTGTAAAAAAATGGTTTCATTTGTTGAAAGTACCTGTGTGACTTCCCACAGTGCAATACCTTTCCTGAGGACATGGCTGGGCTTATGCGCCTTTTCTGTTGTGCAGGTTGCAAACATAAAGAAGGAGACTGATTTTAAATGGTATAAGGATGGTTCTGGGGTTGATGTTGAGGAGCTGCCTGATCTGCAGAAGGGAGAATGTCACCTCAGTATTCCCAAGGTACTGTATCTCCTGCTGATTGCAAATGACAGTTTCTGCTTGACACTCTATGGATTTGCCAGCCAAAGAAGTAAGCCAGCTATCATGATTTTTTTTGAGCAGTTGAAAGAAAAAACATATTTCATACTTTTCCATTAGCTGGTGAATAACTATTGCTAGCAAAAAGTATCTGTTTCTTTTTATCAGCTCAGTTCATGGTTAAGTTGCTTCAGAGTCCTTTGGTGTCATGTGTCTCATTCTTTATTATTACTCTTTAATTTTTCAACTTATCCAAGTACCTAATTTTGACAGTGTTTCAGTTTTATTGCCTAAAATGAGTAAGTTTGAAGTTTATGGCTTCTTAAAATTTATCTTTAAGCAAACAGGATAACCTAAGTTCTATCTGAAACCTTTACTTGCATAGTTGCTGCCTTTGTGAAGTGAAAAAACCTCTCAGAATGAGATTTTGTGCTTTCAGTAATGTGCATTCCATCTAAATTGTTTATTTATTGGCTTCATATTCTTCTAATATCCTTCTTTCATTTCCCTTGAAAGAGGATATTGGCTTACCAGCTCCATTTTTCTTGAGTGGATCTCTTTTGGTAGAGTGATTTCTGCTTGTCCTGGATAGCTCTTGCTACTTGTCATTCAGTTTTATGATATTAGTGCTATGTGTTATGTGCTTGTGGATTTGTATAACTCTAAGCATTAAGTCATCTCCAATCCATGTGTAACTGTTTGTATATTTTTCTTCAGGTTTTAAAATAAATTTAAATAAACCCACAAAACCCAAAAATCCCTACTGCCTTTAATGTAATATCAGTGTGATAGATTTCAGAATGTAAACCCTCCAAGGGTAATGAATTAATTATTTACTTAGCATAGATATAATTTAACTACAGTTGCTGCTTGAATGCAAGCAGTATGAGGGAGCTGATATTACAGGATATAGATTTGCTGTTATCATTTACATAATTAAAAAATAATAGTTTTTGTTGAAGAAAAATTACATTTCTAAAGTTTGTGTAGGTTGCAGTTATGCCTTGTTACATCTTACTACAGTGCTTTTAACTTCTACTAACCAAGATCAATTCTGTCTTTTTGGAACAAGAGTAAAAAACTTCATGGTTTCTAGAGGAAGTTGAATTGAAACCAGAATAGGTTTTAGGCGTAAGAACTAAATGCATCTCCATAAAAAAAGCATGAGCAAGCTGTTCATAGTTTCTATCTCCTCTCTGGTAAGATTATTTATCTGGAAGAGCACACAATGTAAGTTGTTTTGTTTAGAAAATTATGCAGAGGTTGAGCAAATCTAATACTGTCTAGTAATATCAAGTTTGTCGTTAAACATCTTGTATTTTCCCTGCAGCTGTCTCGCAAAGATGAAGGAGTTTATAAGGCAACATTATCAGATGATAGAGGTCATGATGTATCGTCTCTTGAATTATCAGGAAAAGGTAACATTCAATCTGCTGTAAGGGAATAATGATCTCCACGTGTTGTCCTGAGGTGTCAAAGATCTATCCTTGCAAATGGCAAATTAGCATAATTTTTGGCATTCTTTAGGTTTCATTTCTCTTATGTTATAGAGACCTGAACTGCAGATCAGCGCTTTAGAAGGGGTGACACTGGGCACTGTTGTGATTAATCTTTAGCATTTTGACAGGCAGGAGATGATGTTTTTGCACAGACAGACACTCCATTTTATTGGAGCTCACTCTCTCTCAGGTTTGTTAAGCTTCAATATCTATAAAAACCCTAAAGCAACAAAGTACTATATTCATGTGGGACTATCAGTGGGGACCAAGAGTGCTTTTGATTCTAAATCAAAAAACCATTTTGTGGGTTAGCATCAGCTGGCATCTCAGCCTCACACAGCCACTTGCTCACTCTCTTTTGGTGAGATGAGGAAGAGAATTGGAAGGGGGAAAGTGAAAAAATCCTGGGTTGAGCTAAAGATGGTTTAATAGCTATAGCAAAAGCTGTATTTACAAGCAAAGCAAAACAAAGAATCCCTTCACTGTTTCCCAGAGGCAGGTAGGTGTTCAGCCATCTCTAGTAAAGCTGGGCTCCATCACATGTAACAGTGACTTGGGAAAACACACATCATCACTTCAAATGTTCCTCATTTCCTCCTTCTTCCCTGAGCATTATATACTGTGTATGATATCATATGGTATTAGATGTCCTTTGGGTCAATTGGGGTCAACTGTATTGACTGTATCACCTCGCGACTTCTTGTGCACCTCCAGCTTCCTCTTGGTGAGGCAGTCAGAGGAGAAGAAATAGAAGACTTCCACATTTCACAGCACTGCTCTGGAATAGCTAAAAGCATCCCTGTGTTACCAACATTGTTTTGGTCACAAATCCAAAACACAGCACCATAAAGTTGCTGTGAAGAAAATTAACTCTATTCCAGACGAAACCAGTGCAATTTCTGTCCCTTATTCCATCCCATTTATGTCATGCTCAGGTCTCACAGTAAGTAACATATTCTTATTAATCACGTCCTCCCTTCCTGTCCTTTGATACATACACACAGATATCATTCCCTTAGTCTGTGGATTTGTGTATATGTATCCTGGCCACTGGAGTAAGCAAAAAGTACAGTAGATCTCCATCATATGCTCAGGGATGCAGTTTCCAGTGATTGTACTTCAGGTATGGCAAACTGTGTTGTGCTTGAAATGTACAGTGAAATGCCTATTTAGAGAATTCACAGTATCTAATTTGCAATATCTAATTCACAGTATCTAATTCACAGTATCTAATGTGGGTCCAGAAAGCTTTGAAAATGCCAGCCAGCAAACCCATGAAAACTGTACTATTAAGCCAAACAACAGGTCTCCTAAATGGTGGAGTTAGCCTTGAAACATAAAGGATATAAAGAGAAGTCTAGCAGAAGCAGGGAAGACTGCATATTCTATGGGGCAGATTATTCAAGCTCAGTATCCACTGACATTCAAATGAAGTTAAAAGAAAATAAGACAATGTAATCTTAAATAGATGCATGATAGACATTTAGAAAAGGTTTCATATGATAGACATCACAGTGAGATACAGCAATTCTATTTACCTTTAATTTTCTTAATGTAAAAAATGTCAGTTTACTTTGACCCTGTTGAGTTCAGTTGGTTAAAACATAGTGCCAGAGTGGTGAGTTTGATGCCAAAAATGATGCCAAGCTGGTAGGTTTGATCCCTGTATGGACCATTTACTTAAGACTTGGACTTGATGGTTCTTGTAGGTCCCTTCCAACTCAGAATATTCTGTGATTCTGAGTCCATAACAAGCACTGATCTGTTGACAGCATGACTGAATTTTACTTAATTTTTGTGAAGAGAGCTTCCCTGGATATATTTGCTTAGGTGCCACCAAATAGGACAAAGTGAATCTAGATTAATCCCAAATGCATGTCGACACTTGTCCCAAATAATGGGTATTTTTTGGCAGACTCCTAATAGAAGGAGAAAGACATTTAAAAAAATTAACTCAGTTTACCAAAAACCTTAACATTCCTTTTCTGCTTATGGAGGAGGTATCTGTAACAAGAGGAAAAGATAAGTATCAGGCTGATAAGTATCTTATGATGTGGTTTACTGCAGAAGGCTGTATTATCAGTTTTTCTTTTGCATAAATTATGCCCATTATTCTCTCAGAAAAAAGCCCTACCCTCATTTAGACTGTATGGTTAACATAACCCTACCTTCTCAGACATCTGTAATGTAAGAGATATATAATGTGCAATTCATGTCCTTATGTCAAGGTGTCAGTAGAACCATACTGGAGATTATGGAACTGTATCATGATTTATTTTAGCTGAGACAAAAATGTGCCTATGCAGATCAATACAGAACAAATATATAAGTAGTATTTTCTGAACTTCCTGCATTTCTCTGTCTTCCATTTTTGTAAAAATTCACCAGTATTGAATAAGCATCCTTCAGACTTGACTATGCATTCTTTAGACTATGTTGGTTCCTTCTCTTCCTTTTTTATCTTGCATGGAGTCACTGAATATGATTCTTCTATGAAATTGTTCCCCACTCTTGTGCCCTTGTCTCCAGGGTTCTCTCCTGCTACAAACCCATCAGCTCTGTGATATTTCAAAAGCTTGATATGATACCTGCTTTATTTCACTTGCTGCTAAAGGACTTCACTTCTGTCAAATGCCACCCTACAGGGAGAAGGTGAAACTATTTTCATCAAGAATGAGATAATTTCTTTTTCATCTGCACTCTCCTTTGAATGTGAACTATTCAGTTTTTAATGACCTTTTTTCTTTTTGCTGGCCTAAGGGAGAGAGACAAAGATTTGTCTGCAGACAGCTGACTCCACAAAAGGCTGAGATGCTGAGTGACACGGCACAGAATTCATATGCTGCACACACAGACAGTTTCCAATTTGTCCTGTACACCTGTTGCAATTTTAATGGTTTTCGTTGCTTAAGGATAGAAGATTTCCCATATTGCTTTAATTAAACTGAACATAAAAAAGCTATATTCTGATTGAATTTTGATGGCACATTTTCTTCCTTTTTTTTTCTTTCTCTCTGCAGTTTATGATGATATAATTCTGGCATTGAGTGGAATGAGTGGTAAGTAAACACTGTCTTCAATTTTCATGTAGTTTTTTTATTCTGAACTCACATGAGGCTGAGACAGAAAACTTACTTTAATTGGGAAATCTCTCAGAGTCTTGATGCTTATATTATTATGGATGTTATTAAGTTTCTGAACAGGCAGTTGGCCTTGCTAATTGTCACTATTAAAAGGGAAAAAAATATTATTCCACCTGGCTTGTTTGGTTTAGATACTGTGAAAATGTTGCAGCAATAATTTTCTTTCTACTTTGCATTAGTAAGTGAACCTTGATATAGAAAGAATGAGGTTCTGAATCTGTCCCCAGTAAGACGCTGTTCTTTCCACTTAATGAATAATTAAAGAATAATTTTAAAAATAGGATTTTTAGAGAATAGAGTTTGCAAATAAATTTTTAAATAATAGGGTTTGCAAATAAAGAATAAATTTTTATGCAAATAGAATCCTTACACCACTCTTTCATGGCAATTATATGACTAGATTATTATTTCACAATGGATCTCTCCAGTCATGATACTTATATATGGCAATAAAGTCATAAACTTATACTGAACTTTTGCCTGATATAAATCAGCAGATGTTCCCTGAGAGATATTGCAACTGTCTCTGTGATACTTGAGAATCATGACCCAGGTCTTGAATTTTCTTTTGTCCAGACAGTACAAATAATTCACTCTATTTCCTGTTCATTCCACTCTCTCTCCCATTTTATCCATATATACTCTATTTAATCTAGGTAAGTCAGCCTCTCCACTAAAGATTCTTTGCACTGAGGAAGGAATAAGGCTCCAGTGTTTCTTGAAGTACTACAATGAAGAAATGAAAGTCAGCTGGTGCCACAGGTAGATGATAATATTTTTAATTTTTCTTGAGAAAAAAAGTCATCTTTGCAATTTAATATTTAATATTCTGTGACATTAATTTATAAATTGGACGACATTAATGAATTTCTCTTTCCTGAACAATATATTCTTTTTTAACATAGAGAGTACATAAGGTAAAAAAAATACTAAAAGCCTGGTTCAACACCCATCACGAGGGCTGTAAACAGACAGAAAAAAAGGAACCAAATGTATTCTGTTCTCTAATTCAACACAAGACTTTTTGTCTTCTATTGTATTATCTGACTGGTTAAATGATAGCAAAATATTTGGGCAAAGTTTCCAATTCAGGGTTGCCTTTTTTCTAAAGTTCTCCAGTTCGAGGTGAATACCAAGGATCTGCTCTCACAGTTTAATAAAAGCCTGTATTAAGAACAGAATTATTTTTTCCTAAACTGATATAGTCTTAATGTGCTGGTTTTGCACTGATTGAAGAAAGCTGTAGGAAAAAAACCAATTAGTGACTAGCTTTGAGTATTGACAACCTGTAGAACCAATTAGAGAGCTGGAAACGCTGCTAGACTACACAGGTTATAAATCAGAGAACTTCAGGAAAGGCTCTTTCCCTTCTGGCTGTGTGGGCAGGTAACAACCAGTGTGGCTGGCTCCGTGCAGCGGCATGGAGCTCCACGGCGCTGGTCTGGCCCCGGCCGAGCAGCTGCTAGTGGGTACAGGAAAGGCCATGGCCACTAACATCCAGCCCACCCAAAGCCTGCCCGCTGCTGCCCTGGGCCAGAGGAGGTGTTGGGCCCACCCTGACACTATCATCATATATCACATGATATATCACATATAATTTTTAATAATATATCACATATCATATATCCTATATCATGATGGTGTCCATCAGCTGCCGAGCTGCCGAGGTCCTGGAGCAGCCTGATTTTACCACCTTCGGCCTCTGCCTGGAGAAAATGTTAACTCTTTCCTTGCACAGATAAAACTTGCAAAACACTAACTTTTCTCTGAGTCTGAAGAAAGCCAGAGGAAAGATATGGAAAGAGACAATATGAAGGTATCAAAGTCAGTTAAGGAAGAGTGGATTGAAGAGATGAGATAATGCCTTGGTTTTAGGCTAAAAGTTTTTTATGAGCTATGGTAATAGATTGTAATATGTTAGAACATCCCTTTAAATCATGGAAAAATGCATTGGGGAGATGATGAGAGTATTCAAATTGTAGATATAAACAAAGGCATTTGTGATGGACTAAGTAAATATTGAAGTAGCTGTGATGTTATGAGAAGCTTGAACACAGAGAGATGATACGAAGATGAGGATCTGCCCCTATAAAGAGAAAAGATCTCTGTTCCTAGAGATGAAGAAAAAACCTTTGCTTTTAGAACTGTTCATCTTTAAAATGATACCCCATGAGCCATGACCCATATGGCAGCAGTGGGAGGCTTTGTAATATGGGAGGGACTTCACAACTGCAGATTTCCCAGGCAGCTGCTTTTGTGAGAGTTAAAAGCCACAAGCAGACTGTCCTTTCTTGTGGAAAGTTCCATAGTAGACTAAGAGAGACTCCTCTCTCTAAATGAACTGATGAAAGGCTATTTTATAAGCCGTAAACTGACCTAGAGTTTCAAGGTTTGTCTTTATATGTTGTCTGTGAGAAAGAAAAGAACTGTTGGGGGAGAGGAGAAGTGTTTTGAAGGTTTTATTCTGATTCCTATTAATTTTTTTCTCTCTGATAATTTTGTTAATAAACCTATCTTTATACTTTTTAAGTTTTGAGCCTGCTTTGCTTCTCTCCTAATCCTTTGTCACAGCAGGAAAAGAATAAATAATTCTAGTAGACACTCAAACCCCTACACTAATTTTAAGAAACAAAAATTGGTGAACGTGAAACCACTACACTTAAATAACCCAAGATATTTTAATTTTGATACTTCTCTTCTAAAAGATATTCAATGGGGCACAGAATACCTTGATAATAACTCTCAGAGCTGAGAATGTGGCTGAAAATTAGCTTTGAAGTTACTAATAGTTTTCCACACTCATGTTGCTTTGATCTTTGACTTTGGAGAGAGTCACATCATCTGTGTATTTACAGTTAAATATGTGTTCAAATGTTTTGTTATGTCAAGCCTTTGCTTGTTTGAAACTGCAGGTAATATTTGAAAGGATTCAAAAACTCTTCAAGAGGTTTCAGCTTTCACATCTCTTGATGGTCTGCAAAGGTGACACACATTGACTGGTCTGACTTAGACAGGAATGGTCTGTTTTAGGAAAATGTTGTCCCAGATGTGCAATGCTTTCTATGAAGACAGGAACACAAACAGAGCATCAATTATGACATTCAGGGAGCTCAAGACCGCTTCTGCAAGGCCATACAACTGTATTTATATTTCAGGCTTTGTATTTATAAAGTTCTTCTTCTTGCATAATAGCGATACTTGTATGATGGCAAGGAAGAGAAAAAAAAAATTACCTCTCTATTTGAGTTTTAAAAGTGACAATCTATTCTACCATCCATTTCATAGAAGTATAAAAGTAAAGAATACTAAATGGCTAATATGAAAATACCAGTGTGCATATTTCTATTTCTATTATTTCTATTTTTATTTGTGTAGAGAACTCCCCAAATATTTTAGATTTTATAATGTGTTACACTTTGTTTGTCTTGAAGATCATTGAACAGAGATTCTGAATTAATAAAATTTCAAGTCTTATATGAGTACAATGACTATAATCGGAGCTGTTAAAGCTAAAAGACTTAAACCAACCAACCAACTGACCAACCTCTCCCAAACTTCCCATTTCCTTTGGGGTTATAGCATTTTTTTTTTCCTGGAAAAATTGAAGCACTACACAACCCATGATTTTTTTTTTTTTTTTTTTTTTTTTAGTAAGTAAATTTCTAGCTAGCATTTAATTATCCAGTGTTGTGCATTGCATGAAATACAAGTCCTAGACCTTTATTCATCATCCACTCACGGCACAGTAGGAAACATTATATGTAATATTTTCTAATATATAGCAGTTTCTATCCAGAAATCTAGTTTGGTAGGCTGAAATCAATAAAGTTGTCTTAAAGAAAGGAAAATGGTAAAAACGCTTTTTCACCATCAAAATTATTCTAGCTGTGTAGCCTAATTAGCTCTGTCTAGGCAAATAAATTTAGTGATCAAGGCAAAGCTAAAACTGACTTCATTTATTAAAAATTCCAGCTAAAGATACTTGGGGAGGAAGAATGAAAAGAAGTATTTCTTTAGTTAATGAGTGAAAGAAGGAAGTTCTCTTTGAGCCATTGAAAGTGGTCTGGTTTATACTCTCTCATTAAATAGCTTCTTCTATTTCCTCTCTTCGTGACAGACTGTGGACCAGAAGACCACCTGATCTGAAACTGCAGAGCATTTCTTTTGTTCTTAACTAGGAAATGATGAAAAGTCAAGCTAATGCCATTGTTTTTTAAAGAGTTTTTATTAATTATCTGCAGTTAAGAAGTTTTCTTTTCTTGTTTTCTTAAAAAACAAAAATGAATTTTAACTTGATACAAGAATAATTTTACACAAATCTTTTGTTAATTGGTTTTTGAAATTAATGAAAGACAATAGATATCTTTCCTTCAACAAAAAAGGTGATTTGCCTATAATTTACAACCCTTATGTATTATATTTTACTATGTATGAAGTGTACAGAACCATAAGCACTTTCACAGAGTGCATGCATATGCATAAAGAGGTAAGCATAGCTCCATGTGAGGAGAGAAGAATGAGAACAGGGTGAACTAATGAATCTTAGAAATGGAAACACTAGCTAATATTTTTGAAGTGTTTCATACTCTCACCCAGGAAGCAAAGAGTATTCTGGAAAAATGAGCCCATTAGTTGCAATCTAGCTGTAGCTTCCGAATAATATGTTACATTTGTGACTTTTTATAGATGATATCCTATGGATGGCATACAGGAAAAGAATGTTCAAACTCACTTCTATTAATATACTTTTTTTTTTCCCAGGGAATCTAAGATTTCTTCTGGTGAAAAGATGAAGATTGGAGGTGGGGAGGATGTTGCCTGGTTGCAGATAAGTGAACCCACTGAGAAGGATAAGGGGAACTACACCTTTGAAATCTTTGGTGGCAAGGATTCCTACAAACGCACAATTGATCTGTCTGGGCAAGGTATATTTATGAGATCAGATTGGTATTGTGCCTGTTCATAGATTATGCAGATTTTACTGGAAATAGAGGAATTACAGTAAAAATAGATAGTTTTTGACCAGAGCCAGTCATCGTTAAGTTTTATAACTGTTATTATCTTTTTAGTCTTGTATCTGTTTTCAGCACCAGCTGCATTAGTTTTCAGGGCACTGGTTTCTTATTGTTTTACTGTGTGACCCTGTATGGCTTTTAAAAGACCTGTAACATGGGTAAGTGTTGAAATGTTTATTGTACAAGCTATGTTCATGGAAAATAACCCTCTCAATTGTTTTGTTACAGCTTTTGATGATGCATATGCAGAGTTCCAGCGACTCAAGTAAGTGCTGCATCTTTTGTATTTTAATGCCATAACAACAGTGCCTTTGCATACAAGAAATATTTTATTATTAATTTCATCAATAACATTATATGTTCCTCTTTTTTTCTCAACAACTTTAGGGCAGCTGCCTTTGCTGAGAAAAGTAAGTTTATTTTCCATTTTTTCATAGGTGTTTTACAATGTGATCTAATGTTCTTTTTAAAGCATCCATCATGACATTCTTCCATAACTTACTGAATTCATGGCTACAGAAATCCTCTGTTAGTGCAAAAGATTGCAATAACAATAGTAATTTGTGGGTTTAGTTGCCTTTAATTGCAATGGAAACCCAATAAACACTTTACATATTTTGCAAGCCTCCACTGTATCTTCTTGTGTCTGCAGAGATTGTTGAAGTGTGAATTCTGTCATACAAGGTGGTGTTGATTCTGAAAGCTGCTGAGAATACTGAATATTGAGTTCTATCTATTAAGTAAAGAATTGCCTGCTGCTGCCTGTTCTGTGCTGCTTGTGGAGACCCAGTCTGTAGGGAAGCTCCCTGCAGTTAGGGACTGCAGGAGCATTGGAAATTATATAAATTCCCTGGTCATGACATGATGCTTCTGCCCACAAAAACCTTGGCAGAACAATTTTTTTCTTAAATTTTGGATACCTAAAAGCACCTCCTTACTTTGCCCTGGGCCCAAAACACAAACTGTCAAGCTCAGCAGTACCCTCAAGTTTGTTATGCATGTCAGTTTTGAATGCTGTGGAACAATCTCTGTGAAAAAAATCTAAAGGGACTATACAATACACTAAACCCCTCAAAATATCAGAAAAATTGTATTTTTTAAAAGGATTAAAAACCAAAAAAATGTGCTGTGAGTCATGACACCAAAATCATTAAGAAATGAGTAATTTTGAGGTCTAAACTTTACACACTCACCATATTTTTCTTTAACTCCTAGATCGTGGTAAAGTCATTGGTGGTTTGCCTGATGTTGTTACTATAATGGATGGGAAGGTAAGGACAGCTTTTTTCATGTTGAGCAGTGAGATGTTCAATTTAATGTCAAAAGGAGAGCAAATGCAAATGGTTTCATAGAAATTGAAAGCAGGAGAATAATTTTATTTTTAGTTCAAATCTATAATTTCTTAAGTACAGCAGACACAAGTTATCTAAAATGACTGTGGAATATATCTGGTAAGTTTTAACTATAAATTTATTAAGACAATTAATTATTATGATTTAATTATTAGTTTCCCTTAAATTATGTCACTTTTGAAAACAATAGTAAGTAAATGTTGTACATGTTATAAAAAAGACAGAAAAAATAAAACTCACACTATTAGAAGCAGTTATTTTCCCATAATTTTATTTTTGTGTTTGCAACATCATTCCTTTAAATATTTTATAGTAAGTCTAGTACCTATGTACTCTTAGCTAACTTTGCCTCCTACACAATATCACTTCAAGAATACTCACAGTCTTAGCTTGCCACTAGGTTGTACCCATAGTATGTAAATCTTCCTTCAACATTCTGACTTTGGATGCATGAATTGTGCAAGACCACTTTTATTTGTGAAGAATACGGTGCTTTTGATCACAGAAAATTTCTTCCTGTTTTATTATCACTCTGAGCTTTATCAGAGTTATATCACACCTATTCAGTCATAGCCAATCAAGAAAAACAGTCCTCAAAAACGTGCATGTATGAACACAGATGGATTTTCTCAGCTCCCTCTGGATCAGGATTTGGTGAAACCTGAAAGGGATTGTGGAGAGAATTGAAGAAAGAATTCTAGTAGAAAATGTCCATTTGGAGTTATTAACAGTAGGGTTTTTCTTTATTTTTTTTTTCTGTTTTCTTTTTCCTTCCTTTCCTAACACAATGCTGCATATGTTAAATTCTTGAGGTGACTTCGTTATCTATGGCCAAAGTGAGTTTTCAGCAGAGGTAAACAAAGTACGGAGTAATCAGTGCAATTTCTCAGATGTTTCTTTTATTTTTTATGTGATCACAGTACCTAAATACATGAAATTTGCATAAACACATTTGGACAGTGGTCAAAATGGGGTTCTGGAGTACATCTATAAAAATTTGGAAGAATGCTCATGAAAATTTTATGATTTCCTTAAATCTCAGTTAAGCTATTGAAAAATGCCAAAGGTGCCAGGATGGTCTGTTGCATAATGTCAACTGTTTTCCAAATATGTTTCATATGCATGTAACACATGGCCAGGTTGGACAGGACTGTGAGCAGCCCTGTCTAGTGGAAGGTGTCTCTTCCTGTGGAATATGTCCATCTCCATGGCAGGGGGATGGCAAACAGATAATCTTTAAGGTCCCTTCTAACCCAAACCATTCTATAACTTTAAGAGCACTTTACCAGTATTTATGTATTATTTATTCTTCATAAAATATTTCCACTTTACCAGTCAGCCGCACCTGGAATCAATGTCCAGTGATTCATGCTGTGCATTCTATTTTTAAGTGATTTTTTTTTAATCATCTCAAGCAATAACCTCAGGAGGCCTTGGTCAGAAAAGATTTGCTCAGTTCTCCTCCCTGCTGTCTACAGGGAAGCTTCAAGGATGTTTTTAAAACTATCATTGCCTGAACCCCATGTCAAACTAATGGGTTGTCAGGAGTCTCCTGCAGGCAGGACTGCAATGACAGTCCAACTTACCATCTTCAGACACTGTAACCCTGAGGCTATTACTGTATCACAGTTACTGGTGAGATGGTGGAAAGTCTGAATCAAGGGAAGAGGAAATATTAGGGACTCTATTTTTCAGTCTTCAAGAACAAGATACCATGTCTGTGTTTAATTAGCTAGGAGTAAAAAAAATGCCTAAAACAAATACAGTGAATATTCTGGTTAAAGAATCTTACTTTACTCAAAATTACTTCTGTTTTTGTCCTTTAGACACTGAATCTGACCTGTACTGTGTTTGGAAATCCTGACCCTGAAGTGGTTTGGTTCAAGAATGACAAGGCCTTTGAAATTGATGAGCATTATGCATTTTCACTGGAACAAGGGAAATACGCCAGTTTAACCATCAAGGGGGTGACTTCAGAAGATTCAGGCAAATACAGCATCCATGTCAAGAACAAGTATGGTGGGGAAACAGTGGATGTCACTGTAAGTGTGTACAGACATGGTGAAAAGATGCCTGAAATTAAGCCTGGCCAACTTGCTAAACCCAGGCCAATACCACCATCAGAAGAAGCCCTCAAACCTGAGGACAAGTGAAGATCCTGTAACAACTGAAACTTCACCCGATGTTTGACAAACAGAATAGAATGCATGAGCTATATTTGAGCTATTGCCACACAAAATTCATTGGTAATGTCCAAAGGGAGAGTAAGTTTTTAAATTTGCTTAGGGAGATTTGCTGTGGTGCTGTACACATCTGCAAAAATCTCATTTTGAATGCATATAATAGAGTAGGACTTGCAAATAATGAAAAACTTAATTCTTGCCAGAGGTTCCCATATGCAATTGCAAGTTTCAAAAGCTGACAAACCTACAGTAAACTTTCATTTTCACACTTCTCAATCCTCTGTCAAATAACACAAAGTCCAAGAAATCTAACAAGCCTCTGAGAACAAATGTCCCATCAGTAATGAACTGCAGTCACATAGATATTCAGACATTGTCCTTTTGGCTTTGAAGCCCTTGGTCCTGTAAGTTTAGTGAATGGTCTTGCTTTAGTAATGATACTCTTGTTCCATCAGTACTGTGACTTTAGTAGACTTTTACAAATGTTCACTCTTTATTCACTGAACTATAGGTCACATGGTTGTATTTTGTTTTTCCTGCTTTGTGCTAATAAAACTTTAAAAGTCACCTTTGCTACTCACTGCTGCAAATCATGCCTAACTAGTTCTATTTACTCTTCTTCATTGTTTAATTATTGCTTATTGCACAATTTCACAGCTGGTAGCATGCAGACTATCGACTTTCAATAAAGAATGCAAATTATGGTTAATCACAGTCACTGGGTGGCACTTGCAACATTAATTTTACTTTTTACAATACAGGTCAAGCTTAGACCAGCACCAGAAGATATGTATACAATTCAGTCACTTAAGATAATTATGTCTTTGATTTTCCTCTCAGTGAAAAGAACAAGGGAACTCTTCCAAGGGTGAAGTGATGTTCTTCTAGGCAAAAATGTCAATAAAATAAGTTCTTATTGTGAAGCATTTAAACAGGATGGGCATCAGTCACTCACGTATTTCTCATAAGATACATAATAGTGTGTTTGCAGTGCTGGCTTTTTTGGATCAGGCACTCTGTTCTACAGAAAACCTCCCATATATCAAGAAGAAGCTTTGCTCCTTGCTAACCAGCTTCCAGCAGAGTTCTAATGATAAGCAACACCCGTGATACACATCCTGTCATGTGGCTTTTTCCACTCTCTAGGAGAAATGAGATGAAAAGGGGGCATTGTGGGAGATGGGAGCTTTAATATAGGGTCACATGGAGAAATTGCGCTGCAAAATCTTCGCTGAAGAAACTGGATGAAAGGGTTTAGCACAAGTATACAGACTATAAATTTGTGTTTGGGGTCACTGCTGAAAGCTCATGCTGAGTCTTTCACTCTGTGTTTCAGCTTCTGAGCTTAAGTGTGGGAAATATAGGAACAATTGTTCTGACTTCTCCCCCCTGCAGCAGGCTGAAAAAACTCAGAAAAATTACAGTTTTGGAACAAATTTAATTTCAGGGTTTCTCTCTTTTTCCTTTTATTTTTTCAAATTTTATTTCAGTGACATAAACCTTTCATTGTTTGGTCTGGAACCCAATTCACTTGAACCACAATTTTTTTTTGTTTTGAAGAAAGATGAAAAGCAGATGAAATGAGAAGCCAGCTTACAATCTGTCAGAGGCAGTAGGTTGGAGCACACATCTGGGAGACAGAAGAGCAGCAACTTCTCCCTCCTCCTTACCATCCATGGAGATTTGAACCAGTATCTCTGACTATCAGGGGTAGTGCACTGATGCTGAGTTTTGTTTTTATTTGGAAGTGCTGCTTCTATCTCTCTCTTTTTTTTTTTTTTTTTTTTTTTTAACTTTACCTAGCTGGGTAAACAGACAGAAAAAGACAGTAGACTTATGCATCCTGCCTCTCACATGAGCTTGTTAAATGCTAGATTTGAGAGGCTCTCTCCTTTTCTTGTATTTTATCCTTATTTTCAGTAGTCAAGGATGGATTGAGGGCATGGTAGTGTAAACCTGTTAGGAATCTGATGGTTTCAACAAGTAATGATGAGGATGGAATCACTGTAGTTTCAAATTCTCCAAAGACTAAAAGTCTCCTTTGCAACTCATTGATATCTGTTAGTAGTCATGATAAAAAACAACATATCACCTCTGGAAAGGGAATAACCTTTGATCACACTTTATTAAAAGATACTTTGATTTTAAATAAAAATATTTTTGGAATATTTTTGTATCCAAAGCAAATGAACAGTGAGTTTATTTTTAAGTACAGTATGAACATCAAGGAATTATACTGAATGGTGATGAAAAATACAAAAGTATTTTGTATTTAAAAATATTTTGATGAAAAAATACAGAAGATTTGCCATGAAAACTTGCAGCTAGGTATCCACGTTCTGCATTTGGTCATTGAATGAAAATATCCAAGAGGTTTAAAGACTTCAGAACATGGTATTAACACAAAGGAGTTTAGCTAGGAGATTTTAGGACACAAAGAAAAGTAGGGATTTACCATCTGAGTGTCTGTCAAAATACGAAAAATACTTTTATAGGAATCCGTTATCACAAGAACTTCAGCAAGTCTTGACAAAATAAACGATATTTTCTTCTTTTTTATTCTAATTTCTTATTAAAGGTGTTTAAGGTTTTCAAAATCTTATTATGGCAGACTCACAGAACATCAGAGCCAGTCTCCGTAGCATGCAAAGTGAGTATCAGCAGGAATTTAATATTGTTCTTATCTCCTTCTACAGTACACAGGTTAATTTTAGCTGACACTATCAAATTATTGCATGTTATGGCAGCTTTTCAGAGGTATCCTTGGGCACAGGAGACAGGGTTAGTCTCATCTCTTCTGTACCTTTTACTGGCCTTCTTAGTTAAGGAAGTTTCACTAACTTATTTCCAGACAAACAGAAATAATTTATTATGACAGCTAATCCGCTGCTGAAGTACAGAAATTATCATTCACAGGAACATTATATTCTAAAGACTAAAGATTTCCTAGAAACTCTTTGATATATTTCAGTGTTCAGTGTACATTTGGATCCTTTGTACACATTTAAAAATCTTGTTATCAGTGCTAGGAAATGAATTGGTTCATCTCTGTTTAAAAGGGACTATCTTTCCAGAGTCAACATGTAGGTAGTTGCCTGGAGGAGCAATACACTCAAATGGATATGAGGGCCAAAAATGATGGTCTGGTAATCAGATGGAATACAGGGTGAGGCATATTAGCATTTGCACACACCCTGCACAGACCTGGTGTCAGCATTAGTTTAATCAATAAACATTTGAAGGGGCAAAACAAGAAGATCAGATTTGTCCAAGAAAGTCTGATGCCAAGTTAACCTATTCACATTGAGGTCAAGGGAAATGGACTCATTTATACTCCACGTGAATCTATTATTTTTACAGAGCCAGGAGCCCATTACAGTGAATTAGCCATTTCTGTTACCTTTAAGAAGAAATGTTTCTATCAGAATGATTTTCTGTCACACTGGTGAGTTTTGTTTTGTCTGAGTTTCCTGTTTTGCTTTTCTGGGCAATGCTAGCGTGAAATGGAGCATCGCCGCCTTGTCATGGGAGGCAGATAAGATGTCAGCCAGTTGTGCTGATGGGCCAAAGTCGAAGCTGTGCCTGTCATGTTGGCATTCTTCTGCAAGGCTGGCAAGGCTGCTTTTTCTCCAAGCACCTGCTTGCTTTCAGGCTGCTTTGATATGTTGCTGTTTATTTGCTGGAAAACAAATTCTATGAAAAGTCCTCCTAAGGCAAATTTGCAGGTGCTTTTTATGAGGAAAAGATTTTTTTTTTATGACAATGTTTGCCTCTAGTATAAATCTTACTTTAGCTCATAAGGTTCACTTGCATCCCACAGCTCAAAAACTTGTACACACTTCATTAATCCGCTCTTGGCGACAGAGGTTCAATGATAATAGCACCTTAAGTGATGTTAAGGTGCAGACAATTTTTAAAGGCATCTTTGAAATATAATAAAGCACTTTATTTTCTTTTTTGTAAATCTAAGAATAAAGCCTCTAGATGGCAGCAGAAGAACAAGATAGAAATAAGTAGCTCTTAAAAAGTTCTGCCAACTATAGCATATCCATCATTTTGATGCGAACACATCACTTAGGCAAAGGGAGATTATTAAAAGCATTATACTTATGCCAGTGACAAGGACAGGTCCAGCAAATGACTGTTTCCTGGAAATAGAAGGTGATTTTGCAAGCAATAACACTGCCTCTTAATCTTTGCATGACACACATTAAGAGGTTAAGCATGCCTTGTTAAAACATTGGAAGACCCATTTTATATCAAGTTTCTCCTCAGGATATGAAAACCCCAGAGTATCAACCATATTTATGACAGAAGATTTGAGTTTGAGCTCTGAATGCAAGCCTCTCAGATTTAACATCTTGCACAGGTTTCCAAAATGCTCTTTCCAATACTGTAAGGCCCATGCCCTACTATTTTTATTCAGTTTTTACAGAGGGACGACTCCATTTAAAGTTAACTTGAGATGTGTGAGCAAAGAGCACAGGTCTGGCTCTCAGCACGGCCTCTGCAAGATTCAGTGATGTCAATACCTGTCAGAAACTACCACTAGCCTTCTAGATTAATATTTAATTCCTCATTGGAATGTGTATGTAATTCAGTACTAGCTTTGTCCTCAGGTAGCTCAAGGTTTATCAGACTGTTGCATTTCAAAGATAGCACACTTGTTTTCACGTAATTTCATTTGTGAACATTTGAACTTCATCTGAGTGCAGTAAAGGACTGTTAATTTGTAATAAACGTGCCATTTTTTAGGTTAATGCAACTTCCTTTTATGGTATTGTTTCTCCTCTGTTACATTCATATTGTACAGATGACATCTGGTAGGAAAAAGAGACTTAGACACGCTACTGCAGTTAGAAGTGATATGGTTAATAGCAGCAGCTAAAGCTTTTCCCATGACATCCTAAATTATCCAGCAAGATTACCCAATGCAGATTTCACCAGGCACCATCACATCCCAGGAGTGAATTTGCCCTCCACCCTGCTGAGAGCCTCTGTGGGAAGCCATTATCCATCCAACGACATTGGTGCACACGGCATGAAGAAGAGAGGCAGATGGAAAGAATTACAACTTCTGTTAAAGACTGAACCAGTGCAGCTCTTTACCATTTTAAATCACAGTAAAAATGATGATCAAAATTTTAGTCCGTTGGCTTGGTGACCTCCACTGGACAATTTTGAATAAAGAAGTGCACTAAAAGCCAATCCAACAATTGTAAATCAACCCAAAGCCAGCCCTCCTGATTGCAAGGTGGCATGTGAAAAAGAATTCCATATAGTCATGTGCCACTTTAGCTGCCTGGGAAAAAAAATTCCTTCCACATATGAAAATGGCAATCAACCTCCTGCGTGGTGCTTAATGGGAGGTAAAACACAAGATGACTCCCTGGCTGGAAGTTATGAGGCCACATGCAGATGCCTCCATCTGAGCTAATCACTGAAACTCCCGTCTTGGAAATGGAGAGAAACAAGTACCAGTAGGGCACAAGTCATGCCATTCTAAAGCAAGTCTCTCAAATAAATGAGATGAATCATATATTCTTTCCACTGTCTGTAAAGGGAGTTTATACTAAATCTGTTGGATGGGAGACATCACATTGACTGGTGTTTGAAGTCAGGTGTGATAGATTCTTCACCATCTTTCTTTAATTTAGCTCTTTAGTTGAAGACTCTATTTATGTATTTTTTTTTCTTAATACCTGTTTTTTTCTGTGTTTTTACAGGCTATCTTCCTCTACTGAACAATTTTAATTTGCTGCCTTTTTGTGATATCCATCTTATTTCAAAGTTTCTGTGCAAGCATTTTTTTGACTTCCATCAGTCTCTAGGTCCCAGCTCATAGGTAATTCTCAACATTTGACCTTTATGAAGACATTGCATTATGCCTTCAAGTCTTTTAAATTTGTAGGTCTTCATCCCACTTTTTGATTATCTGTGACACTGCTGTTAGTGTAGGAATTTTTTTCTGCCTTTGCTTGGTGCCATCTCTCTGTGGCAACTTCTCAATCAATGGATGCCCTAAGCCTTTCATGGTCTGTTTGTGTCCTTTAGCCATGCCCATAAGATGTGCCTCGTGCATTTCTCTGTTGTGCTGGCAAAGCACACCCTCTGGCTGGAGAAACACCGTTCTGTCATTCTCATAAGTCCAAGTTCTTCTGCCCAAGGCAGCTCAGTAACTGGCAAAAGCTTCTGGGCTGGAATCTGTCTGCTTTAGTCTTCTGTTTGACTAGTTCCAGTTGTCTTTCTGTTCAGCTCTGTTACTCTCTAGGTTTTGTGTTTTCTTGGTATGATCTGTCTTCCTCTGTCATTCCATCTGCCATCATTTAATCCTGCTTTAATGGCAGAATCTGTCCCAAGAAATAAAAGAGCACAAGGTTTACTTTTCTATTCCCTAGACCAACACCCTTTACATGTAACATTTGCCTCTTCTAGTGCTTACCACAAACTTTAGTGTCATATTAAGTGACCACTGGAGACAGTAACTAACTCTAACTTCTGATCAAAAGGTATTTAGGAGTGTGCGAGCTGACCTGCACAAAAATTTTGCTGAGGTGACCCCAAACAAATGAAAATACTAACTATTTAAGTTCAGCGCTGATGCCTTACCGCTGGGTAGTTTTCTCAGAGGTTGTAACTGAAGTGTACAAGCACCAGTAGCCATATGAAATGTGTATGCGACAGCATCAAGACTTAGTGACTTATTAGTAAGTAAATAATTGGAGCTACATGGCCTGCTGTTCTAATAACCACTTTTCAGTGAGCAAGCCTGTCCTAATGAAAATGAAATGTTTGGTTCAGCAGCTTGTGAATCTTGTACTGTTGGTAGCTGAACCCAGCATTTCTGGATGTTGACCCTTTCCTGTTCATGATGCCTCTTCATTATCATTCACCAATGATTATCTTTCCACTAATTTTTGGGTAACTTTGGGCAAAAATGTGTTATGATTAATTGGCACATTTATACTTGAACTCATCTGCAACTACACAGAACTCTACAGGCTTAAACCTTAAACTTCCTGATTTTCTTGGCTTTTGAATAGACCCCCAGGTCACGTACAGTAAACACCTGTATCAGCTTTGGCTGTTAAAGGTTATGTTCTGACCTTTCAGGAACAGGTTGGGCTCTTGTGTGATCTTTTTGCTTATCTTGGTGCATATCCCCTGCTGCTTCAGTCTGGCATTTATGACTTGTCAATGGGATTCCAACTTTTCTTAGATGTTTCTTTTCCTGTAAGCATGACATGCAAACCTCTTTCACTTTGTTGTGAGGTCTTAAACCTTCCTTTGTGTTTTCTTTTATCACAATCATGTTTTACATGCACAGCTCTCAGAATAGGAAGGCAGTTAAATTCCTATGAATCTTACTTCTTTGGGCTTACCCATATGAAGCAATTCTGTGTCCCATTCTTTTGTGACTGCCTGAAGTGTCTTGTTGCAAATCAGAGAATATCTCTTGCAGATCTCTCTGTCTTCTACATCATTAAGTGTCATGGTTTAGCACCAGTGGGCAACTAAGCACCATGTAGCTGCTTGTTCACTTCCCTGAGCTCTTCACCCTGGAGGGGAGGAGAATGGGAAAGAAAAGGCAAACTTTGGGGGTTGAAATCATTGCCGTTTAATAATTAAAAAAAAAAAAAAGAAAAAAGAAATACCACTACTACTAATAATTATTGTAATGAAAATGGGTGTGAGAGAGAGAGAGGCAAGGGAATAAAATCCAAGAGAAAGAAGTGGTGCCCAATACTGTTACTCACCATATGCTGACCAATGTCTAGACCGTTCCTGGGCAACAATCAGCAACCCCCAGACAACAGCCCCCAGTTTATAGGCTGAGCATTCTCTGGTGTGGAATATCCCTTTTTCCAGTTCAGGTTAGCTTTCCTGGCCACACTCCTTCCCAGCTTCTTGTACACCTTCTCTCTGGCAGAGCATGAGACACTGAGAAGTCTTTTATTTAGACAGAGTACGAAAAACAACTAAAGCATCAGTGTGTTATCAACATTATTCTCATACTAAATTCAAAACACAGAACTTTACAAGCTGTTAAGAAGAAAATTAACTTTAAACCAGCTGGAATCCGGACATCAAATCACCTGTATTGTAACCCATTTAATTAACCATGATTTCCCTTCTCAGAAACTTATCCTTACCTTATGGTATTGAAGATTGAGAAACATCACTTTCCAAGCTCTTCACAAGGCATTCTGATTGGCTCTGATCAGGCCTCATGTCCATCCCATGCCAAAATGTATGACTATTTCATTCCAAAGAACATAGCTAGTAATTCCCCTTCCATCAGAGCACATCTCTTTGGGCCTGACAAGCTTTAATTGAAAATGCCATGGGCTAATGACTTTGCAGTAACTGTGCTCCCAGGTCTCCTCTTGAGGCCTCAAACTGTAATTAAAAATGCTCCACAGGCATTTCAGGATTGGCAGCTTGCTTATATCTGTCTTTATTCTTTCAGATGATCTTGTATTTTGATGTTAAAGAGACAGGGGTATTCTGAGTGGCTAAAAAGACCTTTGTCATTAGTCTGAGCAGTTAAACAAATTTGGCCTCTAAAGGATGACCCATCCAAAAAAATACAGCCAAGACTTGTGGTATTTTTCCCTTTCAGGAATGATACTGGAAAAAATACCAGCACACATTCCCTAGAGATTGGGTTAACCTATGAAGTATTGCTTTTCCTTCTTCAGGGGCAATCATTTGCAGTATAAGCTGAATCTGGTTCACAAGGTAACAAGCTTGACCCACAGTTTGGAGACATGCACATAATAATGACAGCTTAAATGAGCCTTCTTTGAGCTCTCCCTGCTTAGCAGCATGGCTACATGATGGTGATCTCCCCTGGAGTTGGGAAACCTCTCAAGGTTTCTACTTGTGACAGAGAGAGCTCTTACCAGTGACTGATCTTTGGTATTGTGCATAAACTTGCAATATGATAACTTTGATTTGAGTTGTTAACTTGGATTTTTGATAAGCTTAGAATCAAAGTTCAAATTGTACTCTACAGTAAAAAAAGTGAACCTTGACATGGAACTTTGTTACACCACAGCTTTACAACATCATATTATTAGTGTTTTTGTTAATACCTTTGACAGCAGTTCTAGAAGAGATCTAAATTCATGACAGATTGAATGGAGGTGGAACAGGAAAGGCGATCTGAGGAAGAAAGTTGTCTCTTTCTGTCCTTTTAAAACCCTGTGTAAATGTGGCCAAGTTGGTAAATTTTAGTTTGCACATGAGTAGAGATTTCCTAGTGGTAAAAGTGTTATATTGTTCTGTGCACACAGGTCAAGCTCTAGCTAGCTCTAGCTGTCCCCTTCTCGGGATCTCTGGGCAGCACTGGACCCGCTAAACTTAATATGTAGGGTGACCTGGACACTTTATTAATGATGAAAAGTGGGACACTCTCTTCTATCTGAGGAGGTGCTAGCTAAGAATTCTTAAATTTGAAGACTTTCTTCTCCATACCAGCTGTTCAGATGCCAATAACAGAGCGGCCAAAAAATAAAGATTGTGTTTGGGCTATATAACCTGATTAAATGTTCTTTTCTGGTTGACTGGCAGTGGGATGGATATCATATAGGGAAGAGCAGGAGCTGCACAGCTATCAGTATTCTCTCTGCAGGGACTTCATCTGTCAAACTGCATACAGCTTTTTGCTTTGGCTTTATAAAACCAAAATCTTTAATAGAAAAAACAATAAGGGATCCCGTGACCTGCCAGTTTCACTGATGTGTCCCTGCTTCTCTGTACCCAGCTTCAGTGACTCATTGTGCCTATAACCTCAGTGTTTATGTGTCTCTTGCTCGTCTGGCATGGTAAAAAAACAAACCTCAAGAATCTAGCATAGATTTTTCTCACCTCTAGAAGTACTTTGCTTTCAAAGTTCTCTTTTGTTTTCATTACCTTGCCATTGAGGCCATAAGTTATTTTGTGAAGAGTTCCAGCTCTGCCTTTGCAAAACAAAAAAGAAACAACAACAACAAAAAAGCTCATCTTTATACTTTTACTGCCATTTTCTGATTTTTAAGCTGTCCTCTGTTTTCTTTACTTTTCTGAATTATAATAAATGACTCAATGATGAACCTAAACCTAATTTGAAAGACAAGGAGAAGCTATTTCACATAGCTCTTATTTTCTTTTTTAAGAATTTGATTTTATTTTCATGGCTAATTCCAGATGGGATATGATTATTCCTTCCTTTTTTTACAAGGATTTCATTGAGTGCATAAACTCTTGTGCAATATGAATCGTACAAGAGACACTTATAACAACTGCTGCATTATTCCTATTCAACCCAGAATGGCAACACCTTTGCTATCATTTACTGGAACTACATTTTTATATTGAAAAATTTTAATAGATCAGTGTTCAAACTCTTTACAGAAAAGCAAAATTATGAGGATAGGATAGCAGGGAAATGGTATTGCACTTCAGGCATAAGAAATGTCACGAAAGAAATGTCATGGGTAACCGAGGCTCTTGAAAAATTGAGGTTGTGACCTGGAGTAAAATTAGTGTGTTGGAACATAGGAAACTGACAATACAACATGAAAAAAAGAGATGTTTTTTAATTTTTCCCACCTGTCACTCTCTACAAGTACCTGAAAAAAGGTTGTAGTAAGGAGGAGGTTTTCCCCTTCTTCCATAGAATATGTCCTCAAAAAGAACCAAGAGAAGCTTAAGTTGGAGATCAGGAGGAATTTCTTCATGGTGGATTATAAAGCATTGGAATGGGCTGTCCAGGGAAATGGTGGAGTCACTGTCTCTGGAAGCTTTCAAGAAATAGCTGGATATGACACTCAGTGCCATGGTCTAATTTAAAGACTGTTGATTGATCAAATATTGGACTCAATCACCTTGAAGGTCCTCTCCTGATTGATCCTGTGCTTCTGTCATAATTTAAAGAAATTAAAGGCAAAAAATTAAGAGATCTTGAATACTTCTACACAGTGACTAATCCACCATAAAAATCTCAATTTCTCTCAGGGGTATCCTTCCCTAGAGGGATAAGTTTTTCAGAGGGACTACAGCACCTCTACAGACAAACAGATGAATCTGTATCTTGTATGATGCACCATGCATGAAAGCATGTGAAAAAGCAATATGTAAAATAGTGCTATAGTCCAGCCATCCTTCTGTTGCTTGAAAAATGACAAATGGATAAACATTCAACACCAGGTATTATGAGGAACTAATCTCCTTGAGGGCAACAGAATTCAAATCGGAAGCAACTTGCTAATTTTCAACAGCTAATTTTCAATTTACATGTGGGACAGAGCTTCAATAGCAATTGGGAGAGAGAAGGTCTTTCCGAATAGATAAAAGTTAGTTAAATTACAAGTTAGTTAATGCTTGTTAGTCAGCTTCATTTTTGGTTTTTTTTTTTTTTTTTGTTTGTTTTTGTCTAGAAGGGGAGAGGGTGGCTGGCTTTATTTTTTTTGTCCAGGCTGGTCACTGATTTTCTTCCTACTGTAAAAGTCTACAAAGCTATTGCAGTAGTCCCATGTAATTTTGCCATATTAAGCGAAAACCTAATTCTTTCTTCAGATCATGCATTTAGGTCTTGAATGAAAGAAGGAGACCCTTCTTCACCTGTCATTATGAAGGGTGTACAGCTCAAAAGCAATGAGGCATCTCTTCCCTTAATGATGAGGCAAAATGAAGCTTTTCTCACTGTAAAAGATATGTGACAAGTACAATTGCATTTGCATTCAGAAATGGGGATCAGTAAAGACCTCTAGCTGAGTGCAATCCTTTGTATGTCATCAGCCTGAAATTTTGAGTCTCAGACTTGTCATATTATTGCAGCAAATAGGGTCATACTAAATGAACATGTTCTTGGGCGCTGGGAAGGTTATGTCCCCAAGGCCTTTACTTGCCTGTGCTAAATTCTGCTAATCAATCAACTGGGCATTCACATTAAATCTTGGTGCTGGAACATTCCTTCAGGTGAATCTTAATTTGTGAGCTCTTTGCGTTCTCTTGTGAGTCAAGAAGTTAAACTAATTTGATATTGCACTCCCTTGATAATGGAAAAGATGAGAACAAGACAGAGTTTACAGTACTGTGTCTCATTAAATCATCTTGCATTTCACTAGCAGGATGATTTATCTTTCAAGTAGTGTTTGTGATAAAGGATGGATAAAACCTGTCCAAAAATCATAGTAAAAATGCAAATGTTCATTATTTTTTATTACAGTAAAATTCAAATTTCTGCTAAAAATCATGGCTGAATGGTGCTAGAAGATATACAAAAAACCTCATGTCCATCAATGAGATGTAACACTGCCAATGGCTGGAATTTCTATTGCATCACCTCATAATTTAGACTTGGAAGTCCTAGAAAGATGCTAGTATCTCAGTTTTAATTTAAAACATAAGAATTTAATTCTAATCTTGTGGTTGCCCAGAAAAGCTGGAGAACTTAAATTAAAAAATGCAACAAATAGAAAAGTTTGCCCTTCAGGGCCAGGGGGAAGGCAGGTGCAGATAACACTTCTCAAGAGAACTGGGCTTATTCCACTTTAACCAAATCATTCCCAAGTGTGAACTCTCCAGATGCACCCAAAGAAAAAATGTCCTGGGGTTGGTTGCTACCACTGGAGCAACTTGGCAGACTATCAGCTATGGAGCCCCTTTCTTTGTGGGTATCATGGAGTCAGGAAAGACTGGCTACATGAACTGTCCTTGTACCTGCAATCTTCTCCTCACCATCATTTTCCCTTGTGATCCTTCCCTCATGACATGATGGAAGCAAATGAGTTTATTAGAATTAACCCCTACTCTTGGTTGCTGCTGAACTAGCTGAAGAGACAGGGGTGCTGAAGGCAGCTGTATGCTGGATTCTTCTTTCTGTTGGGCTGCAGAAAGTCCCACTGGGTGTGAGGTGAGCATTCCTAGGTTGTGATTTTATCACAAACCTGAAGACTGATAGTCAACAATGTATGAACACAATGAGATTATTTTTACATGTAATTAAAATGGTGTGAGGATTTATCAGAAAAGGAACAGCTTAAAACCAACCCCAAAACAATCCTTTGTATGGGAGTTTGATTTCCAGGTATAGCAATGTCCTTATCTGTGCTAGAAGCCTTCTTGGTCATATTTCCATAATAGTTTACTTACTGCAATATACAATAATGTAATGTAAGATTCACGTGACAGAACTGTTATCTTTAGCTATAAACTCATAAATAAATACTTTATACAAAAAATTATGCTGTTCTTTTCATAGTGGCATCTTGCTACTCTAAAGAAAATTTTTGTATGCTTATTAACATAATTGTCACATAATATTGCTGCTCTTGACAAGAGCAATATAAGTATTTCTTTTTCACAGCTTTTGAATACCAAACAATGTTCTTGAAGTACTTTTAAAAAACCGAAGATTATCTGGAATTAAATTCACATTGATCTTTAGTATTTACTGTTTAGAGGGGAAAATTAAGTCTAGGAATTACCTAGTTCTGGATATGCTCATTAAAAAGATACATAAATCCATCAGTTTAACTCATATGCACAGGTAAAAACTCCAACTTGTCAAAATCTAAAATGAACATTTACAACTTCATGAAACAAATGTTTTAGGTTAAGGGTGAAGACAAAAAGGAGAAAAAGGAGCTGATTTCTTATCAGAATCTGAGTGTTAACACTCATGATGCCGGAGAGATGTGCTAAATATTACCAATAATGACAAAATGCAGGTCATATACACAGGTGCCTAAATCCAGGCTAATGAATATTTGGCCATGTGTATCCTCTGTGCAGTGCTGCAGTGTTCATAAATCAAAGAATGGCTGCATTTTTGGAAAATGCTGAATCCTAGAAATGCTAATGAGATTGTATGCAGAAGTCATAACGTTGCCACTGTCAAGTGGCCATGAAAATTATTATCTGTTAAGATATTGGAGGCAGAGCTACTGTCCTCTAAATTCTCATGGAACTTATCTGAGTTACTAACTAGTCATTGTGTCAAGGTTTTAGTTTGTCATGGCAACCTGAGAAGAGAGTGGACTGGGATGTCATCAGGCAGCAGTCATAATGCAAGCATAAGTTAAATGCCTCTAAAGTTAATGATCCAAACTCTGCATTGCAGCTGTGGGGCACACAGTGTAACTTGGGGGAGGTGCACAGATGCTGTAAATTACTTTGGATGCCAGTACCATGACCCTGGGCCAGCTGTGTGTCAGACCAGACTGGTGGCATAAGTTACAATAATATAACTGCTGCTGTGAGTGATCCTGAGTGGCTGTTGTGGCAGATGTAATGCCAGTGTCATGCATAAGTCTCTTTTTTCCCCCCTTCCTTACCCTGGCTGTAGGGTTGAGGGTAACCTGTGAGCTGCTGAATTTTTTCTACCCCACTAGGATATTATCCCACACTGAATAATCTTTCCTTTGCTGCTTGCCCTTATAATTCAGTAAGATGCTGTGGGGTCATCTTAAACACATGAGAGAAGCCAAAGCAATATCCTTTCCCTTCCTTTGCATATTTTTTTGTTTTACATTCTATTTTATTGTAATAACATGGACACTCATTTTGCTTTAATTGTAGATCTTGAATAAAAAAAAAATATTTTAAGAATATCAAATGACTATTCACTTGGGTAAAAATGGTAACTGAAAAGTAACGTTATTGACAAAATTATCTGTCTGGGCAGCAGCATCCTCTCTACAGCTTTCACAGTGTGATTTTATTAGTGCATGTGAAAGCTGTCTGCCTTCTCTGCTGCCTGCTTTTTAGTGATAAGTATTATCTTTTACATTGCAGAGACTTTTGGTCAAAGCTTTGTATATTTTGTGGTTTTCTGACTATATTTCAAGATCTTCAGGTTTTGTCATCTGCAGATAATTGTTACGAATGAACAGATATTATTCTAGTGGAAGAACAGGAAGAAACATCTGCAGCCAGGAACACCAGCAAATAGAAGTTTGGAGGTAGAAAATGAACCATGTGAAACTAAGAGAGACCTAGCGAGGAACAGTCACTGTTCATCTGTGCAGTAAAACCCACTTACTTTAAGCCACAGTTGTAAAATTAATGGAGTTTTGGTAAGCTGCCACTCCCTGGGGATAATAATAAGTTTATGTGTCTTATGAATGTAAAATTTCTTACACTTTCCTTTCCTTATCCTGGTAACCTAGGTTGCTGAAGTCCTTTTTACACTGGCCTCTCTCTCTCTTTTTATTTTTTTTTTTCTTCCCATAAGAAGAAAAAATTTTTTTTTCATTCATTTTTTTTTCTTATCATAAAGCAGTCACTGTATTAGGAGACAGAAACTCACAAAGCCTGGGTAAATGTCAGCACCGTGGAACAACTTTCACCCCTGAAAGGTCACAGACTGCAGTTCCAGCATATTGTGGTCCAGTCAGCAAGAAACCAGTCAAGCATATCAGTTCAGCATAATACCACATTATTACATTTATCTGGCCAGCATTAAATGTGCTGCAGCCTCATGCTTTGTTTTCCTTGACTTTGAATGAATGAAGTAGCTTTTGTAGGGCATCCTAAAGCTGTTCATTCAAAGATTAGGAAAAGGCCATGGTGTCTGATGGGGGATTTAGGCTAAGTAGAAACACCTAACACCAAACCCATGATCTTCAAACCCTTATCCAGCTTCTCTCTAATCTTCACCATTTACATTTGCTAAAACCAAGAATAGAACATTACAGTTACCTGGTAGCACTATAGATGTGGTGGGAATAGGGAGCTCCTGGGCCAAGCTTGCATCTCTCAAACTCTGCCTTTTTCTCCTGCGTCCTCAAAAAGTATTTGCAGAGAGCTGATTCTTATCTTAGAGCAATTCCACCTACAAAAGCTATACCTTGAGAGAACTTGTTTGAGTGGTTTGTTTTGAGGGTTGAGAGAAATGGGTCTAAGAACTCACAAGGCTGCAAAAATGAACTTTTTGAAAAGTTCAAAATGAAGACTGTGCTGCTTGGTAAGGCTGGGGCACTAACTTAGTGTGAACCCTTTCTTCAGGATCTCTTTCCCTTAGGCTGCTCTGTGCTTGGCATACTTTTTCTTGTGGGTCTGGTTGTCTTGCATTGGAATGCTTAAAGGCTAGGTACAACATTGCTTAACAGTTTGATTCCTAAATTCTTGACTGAGTGCTGTACATACAGGAAATATTTTGGAGGTCTTAATTTTCTTATCTTTTTATCAAATTTTTCAATTTGTCAATTGATCTTTTTTTTTTTTTTTTTTTTTCTGAATTTGAAAAAAAACCATGCCAGAAACAGGTGTTTACTTTGCTAGAATCTCCATGTATGTACACATACTTTTTTTTTTTTTTTTTTTAACTAACAGCAGCACTAGGAAGACAGCAGTGTTGTATGTTACTAGACCCTCCACATTCTTATTGATTACACATTACATTACAGTAGAGATTACACATTGATTCCATAGCATTTTAATTAAGTTTTCACAGCCATCATGACTGATTATTTAGAGGACTAGTGATATATCCTTCATCTGATGATTGCTCAGTGCTAATGGCTTCTTTTCCTTGGGTGATTATTCTGTCGGAGATTATCGTACAACCTATAAAAGTTTCTAAAACTGTGTTTTGTGTGGGTGAGCCAACACTTCATTGAAGGGCTCTGCATGTTACAAATTTGCTATTTCCTAGGGCAGGCTGCTGATCTCTGCCTTCATTTTTCTGAACATTATCAGAACATCTAATTTCTGTTCCACTTTAGGGTCATGCTAAGTTACCAATTCTAAACAGTTTCTGTGATGTTGACAGTTTTAATTTGTTCCACTTGGTATGTTAACAGGCCTATTGTTTGTTCAAAGTAGATTTTTGTGTTTCTGAAAGAGACAGTTTCTGTATTTTCTCAATGCAGTGCAATTTGTACCCATATTGCAGCTTCAGACATCTCCTTAAGGGCAAGTCTAATTGAAGTTGCTTGATTTCTGCTACCAATCAGAGTTTTTTCAAACTGGGTTTCTTTTCAACTGTAATGCTTTAAGCTTTTCCTGTATTAGCAGGCTCACTCAGGAGTAACATTTTCTCTGAATCTCTCTGCTTGACCACAGCCCTCTGGTTCACTTTAGTTCAGTCTCCCAGCTAAAATTTGAAAAGCACCTGATGAGCTCTGAGACTGATTAATACTTATGAGAATTTACTTGCTCTTTCTTAAAATGATTGCATCTAAATTAAGCCATAAATCGAGCTCTGACTCACCTTTCAGCAAGTTATACCTTAGCTGGACTGCTAGCAGAGCAGGACAGGATTCAGGGTGGATGCCAGGACCACAGTCTGGAACTCTGTCAGTCAGTATTCATTTAGGGGTCATTTAAGTAGCCATTTAAGATAATATTTCAGCAGTTACTAAGCAAATCACTTTACTGTACCTGTGTCCCTTTTTTCATGGGAGAAGAAGAATTTGTTAGTTTCAGCTGTGCAGTGTGTTATGCAGGGGGAAAATGTAAGTCTGTATGCCCTTGCATTGGAATGAATGGTTTGTAAAAGAGAGGATCAAGCTAGAAATTTTCATAGTATATATTATTTGAGGCTTTTACTTACCTCTTTGATTTCAGCAAAATGGCAATTGCTTGACATTCATGTATCTCTTCAAGCATAAACAAAACTTTGATAAATTTGTTAATCTCGTTATCGATAATATAAATATATAAACCTGCGGCTTTTTGGACTTTAGTGTAATGTACATTTTAAATATCTTTTGCTTGTGATGAACTTATTTTATTGTAGTTGTATATCAAAAAGACTTTTTCTTTTCAAGTAAATCACTAATCATGCAAAGCTTTTTTTCCTCAATCAATAAGCTGGTTTTTCCATTTGGTTTTCCAAGCACACATGAGATTTATCCTCCCTCCATTTTCTCTTTCAACATTTTGATATTTTACATTTTAGTTAAATTTGGATGTGCCTTTACTGAGCAGCTGTCAGGAAGAGAGACATGAAAGCAGAGAGGTAAGAGAGACTGATGGTTGGACCAGGAAATGTTCACTGTTGTCTTCAACTTCCCTCCCATGAGCAGTCTTTGTAGCTGGAGAAATCTCTGCCCCTGGCTTCCCTTTTCTTCTCCCCAATACCGTTTTTTCCCATTAGGAAAGGCACCTAATGAAGAATGCAGGCAAGGAAATTGGGTCACACACAGAGGAAGGGGGAGGATTGAACAGACAACAGAGAAGGTCAGGGTGGTTGGCAGGAGAGTTGTTGCTTGCAATCCCTGTGTGGTGGTATGTAAGTAAATAATAGTATGCTTCCAGAGCAAACTATTATTTACTTCTTACCACAGACTTTCAGTCAAATAGGTGGAGGATTTATGTCATCTCTGTCATACAGTTTCCATCTGCTGAACATTTTCCTGGCTACTGAGTGTGTAAGGTAGTAGTAAATTGAAAGTTTTCTGCAAGTTTTACAAGGTCTGTGTTATCATCTTTGATTTGGAGATAGGAAATTTGAACAGAAAAAATGATTGACTTGTAGGAACCAGCATGAATGAAGTAGTAACAATAGAAGAATTAAAGCACATCCACTGTCCAGTTTTATCTTTAGCTCATTTCTAGCTTGTTGTGCCACTACATACAGAGACTTAAAATTTAATTTCTTTCATGAAAGAAACTTGGGATACTAATTCAGACCTTCACTAGGGGAGTATAGATGTTGTGAAGACAAAGCCTTCACAAATGCTTTAGGGTGGCTCAGCAGCAGCTAGATCATTGATGATGAATTATCTGAATCTCAGACATTGTCTAAGGTCAAGAACTAACATGGACCTACACAATTCCTGAAAAAGTTCAACATTGTAATATTTCTCTAAGTAATAATATATACTAGGTAGAGTATTTCAGAAATTATAGTATAGATATTATGGATAAAACTGCACTTCATAAATAAATATTTTTAGTTATTAATAAAAAATTATATTCATAAGGGTCCAATTGTATGCCATAAAGAATGTTCCATTTTAAAATATTTTTTTAGTGCAGTATTTTCATCTCATATGTAACATTATACATTTTCCAATTAAATAAAAATATGTGTATGCAAACATAATTTTTATACAATATTTACACTGAAACTAGTAAAAAAAGACAAAGACTGAGAAATGATACTCTTTTTGTTCCCTGTAAATATAAAGTTATGTAAGGAAAAATTTGCCCCACAGTGCTGATGAAATTTGAATATATTATTCTGAGAAAGAGGATTCCTCAATAGAAAATGAGCATTCAAGTTAAGTTCCTGAGGATGCATTTGGATTCTGGTAAATTTTTGGTGATAAAATACTATTTATCAAGTTTTTATTCAAAATAATGATGCCTTGTCTCATTTCTAAGTTTTTCACTAAATCTGTGAGTGCTAGAAATGCATGGGGCTGTTGCAGTTTACTAAATCGTGCTATGAAAGATTAGAATTGCTCTGCATAAGCCTCAGGAGACCTGGGGTAGTTCATGAAGCTTTCAATAGGCATTTTCTATTGAATTTGTCATCCATTAACTGATAAAATAGATGCACCAACAGACTTCTAGCTGTGTTAGAACCTCTCAAATCCACTAAGAGGGGAGGGAAAACTGTTGTATATTTATTTTCTTGACAGAAAAAATTTCAGGTGGTTCAGCTTTCTCATTTACATTAACTTCTAGCTGAGAAGAATACTTCCATAATGAGTATTTTATGCTTCAATACATGATAGTTATACTACTATTGCTGATGTCATGAATATTGAGAATAAAGAGTCTCAAATGACACTGAAAATATAGATATTTTTTCTTCTGTTCAGCAGATCTGAGTACATTTATACCATAAAGGCTCTTTGCCATTAATAAATAGTTTACGTATAGTACAGGCCTTTTAAGCCAACAAAACTATTTATGACATGTTTATTCATTACTTTGTGATAAAGAGCAAGGCTTTATCGTGTCAGGACACCAAATTGCAATGTATATTAGTTTATTTACATTTAAAAGAGATTGGAATGGAGATTTTATAGTCAGAGATACTAATGATAATATAATTTATTACTGTTTACATCAGATGTTGACATTTTAAATCAGTGGTCCAAATTTATTAATTTAGACCAGCAGCAGAGCATTATATTCAGCTTATGGTTGGCTCCTAGAATTTATTGAAAACTAGTCTTGTTTCACCTTATGTATCAGAATCAGTTTGCAGCAAGCTTTTCTGCTGCAGCGGTATCTCTATCAAATTGGTATCAAAGATTAAAAGAGAAGGAATATTTAAAATGCCATTAAAATTGAGTAGTAAATCTTTCACTTTAAAAAAAAGAGGAGGAGGAGAACTCATTTCTCATCAAAGGTAGGCAACTAATTAGTCTCACTCCAATTAATACTAGGGTTATATAAAAGATGATTGATTCTGTCTAGATTTTTATCCTTTGAACATATGGCAACAAGGAACACAGAAAGTTTTCATCTGTCATATTTGTGCTTGTATCTTAAAGTGTGAATATATGGGCTATGCACAGGCAGTGGTCTGGTACTTTGGCTGCAGAGATAAATGCATGCTATTCAATCACTTCTATTTCCACTGTTCGCAGCTGATAAAGAACAGATCTTGGCCATGCAGAGAACATGTTGGTCACCTATATTGTGTACAGATGGCTTTTGAAAGTGTTTCCAGACTGGTGATTTCAGAGCAGAGCTGAGAATATAACAATAATGGTGGCATGTAAAATTTAGTCTCATGGTGCGATGCAGAGTCTGGACACAAAATGGCCTTCCAAAAAAACCATGTAGCTTGCCTCAATTTCCAAAACTAGTCCCATAATGCTGTCCACCCACTGCACCCATCCCTTACCCCATGCCCAAATCCTGCTTTCTCCCCCTCTTTTAAGTCTGTTTGAATTTCCACTCCCATGCACAAGCAGACCCTGGTGCAAGTTCAGCCAGAGAAGGCTTTGATACTCCAGCCCTTCTCACATAGGAACAGGTTCCATGTACTCTGCCCAAGAAATTGCTTGCCGAATACAAGCTTGTTTGGAGTTTTGTGAAAGCAGAACCAAGGGAAATGGGTGGAGCAAAAGCCCTTGCAGAAGATGACATGTGGTATGATGGAGGAGAAGGGTAATGGTCAAGCTTAGCAGGCCAGGAACATGGACTTTTTCACAATGTCTTGTGCTGCTTATTCCTAAAGCTTGGCCTGCCACTGGTAGGAGTGGTGCCAGAGGAAGTTATGCAGTAAAGTTGTTACTTGTGCTGTTTATAACAGTCAAGTTAATAATACCTCCATTTTGGGTAATATTTTACTTCTCTCCTCATCCTCTCAACTCCCTGTTTCAGAGGTGGTGATTTAGAAAAGGAGTTTGTTAAGTTGAGTGCTAATTTACCTTAGGAATAAATTAAATATGAGTAGCTTGAACAAGTGGGTATTTTAAGCTCTGTCATTTTCATTATGGGTGAGAATTTCTCCTGCTTGTAGAGGAGATTTTGCAGGAATAGAGGGAAGATCTCTGACAAGAAGGATGGACAACCGAGTTCCCTAATTAAATGAATGCTGATCTTAGCTTACTGTCCTCTATCTTTTTCAGTTGCTTTTTTATGAGTTCTCCGCCTTGGTCTCTTTCTGCATCCATTGAACATTTACCTATCTGTTTTTTTTTTTTTTTTTTTTTTTTTTTTTTTTTTTTTTTTGGTGTTTTTGTTTTTTTTTTTTTCTTTCCCCCAAATTCTTATATACATAAGGGATAGAAGGTCAGGAGACACAGACAAATTCAAGTTTCCCAGTGTCATGGAACACTAGTCTAGTGCAGACTGTTACAAGCACTGTGTCAACCACCTCAGTGGTTTTCTGCATTTCTGCTGCTCAGAAATATTTGCTGGCACAGGTCACAGTAGCACATACTGCAGCTCTTTGCTGACTGCCTCTGTATGTCTGCTACAAAGGAAAGTATTGCTGAGATGTGGGCTTGCCTCAGCCAGACTTCTTTCCTCTTCTGAATATTTTTCTCTTCTCCATGTGTGTACTATGCAGAGGTAATATAAAGGTAGGCTGTTGCTTAAATACATCTGCTCCTTGAACCAACAAAACTACTGTTGCTGTGAGTGACCCCCTGTCCAATGTCATCTTTCCAAAATCTAACCTGTCTCAAAATATCCTTTCTAGAACAATGATGTTAAGCATGCACAGAAAATGAGGCAAAAGTAATTAACTCATCCTGAGAAAATAATATCCTGCAGAATTTGAGCAGTACATAATTGATCAATGTTACTTCTGTAAGCATTTTGTGGCCCTAGCTTGTAAATTAAATCAATTCCTGATAAAGAAGTAGAAATCCAATATCATTACTTCACTTGTTCATATACTTTACTAGACAATTATTTTTTTTGTAACAAAGCATATTTTCTGCACTGTTGAACAACATCCATCTTAATGGGATCTGCCTCTTTCAGATTTGTATGTTTACTTGACTGGGTGGTTTGCCTGCTTGAGAAAGGGAGGTTTTTGAATTATGAAAATGAGAAAATCTCATATTCACAAACTGCTCTCTATGATATTTATGACATGACAAATGTTAACAGAAAGAATTAATTTTCAAACATAATTATCAGTAACTATTCAGGTTTTTGCTTTCTCAGAGGTTTATAAACCAGCAGTAAATACTATATTGTTCTGGTCATTCTCCTGAATCTGCGAACAGAGTATTTCAGTGATATGAAATCACTGTCCTTTCTATTTTTCCAGTATTTCCAAAGTACTTCTTCTTTTGCAAACTGCACCTTGAATGGCACCAACTGTGAGCAGTTTGTTGCTCTGTGATGAGGCACTTTGCTTTCTTGGACTGAAAGGGAGCTTCAGGAGCCAGATCCTCAGCTGGTGTGAATTTATGAATATATGAATAGTGTATAAGTAAATACACTGCCATTTAGGCTGCCTGCTGATGTTCCCTTTCATTCCCTTCGAGTGATGTGTGTCATCCCACTCACATAAACCTAGCATGGCTGATGTTATTCAAGATGTTGTTTGTAAGTCAGGAGAGCTTTGCTCTCTGTAAGGGAAAAGGAGCAGTGGTCCTCTATCCACTTCATTCTCTCCTGCACTAAAAAGCTGTTCACAGGCTCAAGAAAATCACCACAGTTTTTACTTTCAAAATATAGAGCAAAGAGCTACTACTCAAAGGCACACAGGCAAATTGAAAACAATGGAAATATGTTAGTTTACTTTGTTTTTTAAGGATATATTTTTAACACTTGACCAAGATTTGATTTTCCTTACACCGATGAAGTTTAGGCTTTATTATGTACCATACATAGCATTGTACTGGCCCTTGGACACAGAACTCCAAGGTAAATGCTGTAGCTTTGCTTATCATACTAAACTGGGAGGAGCAGATGACTCCCTTGAAGACAGAGAGGCCCTGGGCAGGTCTAGGTGACTCTGCTTGCATACTAGGTGACTCTCTAAAGCCTCTTCCAACCTCAAGTATTCTGTGTTTGTAATAACACACTCAATTATAGGGACAAAGGTATGATGTTATTTTACTGGACCAAACACCATCATTTTATGTCTTCTTGTTGCTAGGGTTGTACAAATATACAAAAGACTAAAGTGACACCAATCAAAACATGTATTTATATCACAGGTGTAGAAACAAGTATCTACAATTAGTTATGTTTTCCTGTGTGAAGGACAAGCTGAAAGAATATCCAGTATTATAAAAATGCCTTCAGTTACATGTAGTGATTGTACATAAATGTGGTAAAAATAAAACCAGCTTTTTCACTTTTATTTTTTCTCTTCAGTCTTTGATTTGTGTAGTTAATAACACATTCAAAAGGTATTAGAAGCTTAATGGAGTTTACTCAGTTACATTCAGAATTCTTATTTCTAAAGAATAGTTAAAATTATTTGAATTCTTCTCTTCATTAAACATGTCTAAAATGAAGTTCAAGAAAGCATGTGAATGAACATTCTTTCAAGGCTTCATTCAGATATAGTAATTGTTCAATGAAACAGAATGCTTGCTTTAAAAAAAATCTGTAATTCCTCTGTTTTTTATTGGATTATGCATTTGTTTGATTATGCAATATCTGTATAGGTCTGGTTAGGGGAGTAATTGTTTTTATTTTTAAACTGATTGGTAGGTACTCTGCATCTATGTCAATTGCTTAGTGGAGAATACCCCCTGCAGCTAATTAAAAAAGGCAAAATGAACCAACAACCAGCCTAGTTTCATCTCAATTATTATAAAAGGGTTTGGACTTTGCTAAAAAGGCACAATAAAATTTACCATATAAACCTACTACAAAGATCTACCACAGAAAAAGCAGGTGTTTTGAAAGCAGAATTTGTAACATTATCAAATGTAAATTTGTAGATTTGTAGAGGTATAGAAAATAGACTCCTAATTTAACAAAAAGCCCATCTCAATGTCTACCTTCTATTAATCTCTTGAAAGAAGGAAATCTTTGCAATATGCCGTATTATAAAGAAAAACTGGTTTTCTACTGTAATACATTTGCATTGTTATATAGAGGAATCAGATGCATGAAACTGACACTATGCGCAAATAGGGCACAGAACAGAAGACCTTAAGCTGCAGAATTGAAAATTTGGAGTCAGCAGAGACACAAGAAAAGCTGAGTGTGTAGAAGACTGTGAAAGAATCCCAGCTAGCCTTGGAAATCAATAGGTCTCATGCTCCAGGTTCTTGTAGCTATTATGGCAAAGAAAAAGTTTAATGAATATTTGAAGGAAGATAATATAGGTAGAAGGATTACTTTTTTAGTAATTTTCTATTCTGATTTCAATGAGTCATGGGAAGTTCAACTCAATCCTGTGTTTTCTCTTCTAGTACTGTGAGCTGATATCACAGCTAAAAGCTGTCCATGCTCCTCAGTATTTCATGCCATTGTTCTAAAAATCATGTGATTGCCACGTACTCCTGCAGATCACTGATTTTCCTGAGGGTTTACGTTAAAAAATGTATTTTTCCTATGTATTTATGCATCTGTATATACAAATATATACTGCACATTCTTGTCCCTGCAGCTCATCCTTCACATATCTAGGCAGACTTTTTAAAAAGTTGCAAGCCCCTAATTTCCAGTGTGATTCTCGCTGTGGAGGACTGTAATGGTTCCTGTAGTCCCAGTGGGTTCCACGACTTTGCCTTTCTTTGTTCTCACTGTCATGTTCTGTAGACTCCAAATCTGGTCTTCTCAGCACTCCAGTTCTTGATCCAGCTACCCAACTGCCTGATTTCAGTGCCCACCTTGGCTGCTCTGTGGGTATCTGTCATCAAACAAACCTTTTCATGGTCAATTTGTGGTACAGCAACAAAACAGAAGGACTGCCAAAAGGTTTATAGGATAACCACTTTTTAATTTTATTGGCAAAAATGGTGTTGGTGTATATTGCTACCTATACCCAACTCTTAGAAATAATCTCTGGCATATGGTCTAAGGCTTCTGGAGTGTCTTTTACTAAATGTGCCTTTTTTTTCTGTTACAAACTCACAGAGTGCCTCCTCCCCCTCCCCTTTTTCCCCCATTTGTCCCCTTTTGTTTGTTCATTCCCAACTAAATGAATAATAGAAGCAAATTATCTCTGCCACAAGAGCAGGCTCTTACAGTTCCTTTCCCGGTTCTGTGGTTTCAAAGTCTGCACTCATGTTTAGGTTTTATGGGATGTCTAAACTGTGAGATTAAGTAGAGATAAAACAAACTGCTTGGAAGTGGTTTGGCAGCAAAACACAACACTAAATGAGGGCTAATTTACTCAAATGAGAAGGAGAGTATGTTAGTACACAGATGCAATATGTGTTATGGATTATCTGTGAGCTTAATTTTACCACAGCTCATCTGCTTTTAATCTTTTAATCAAATTTAGACAAGAACAGTAGTAGTGGCTTTACTTAATTTGTATGTGCTAGTTTTACACAGATAGGCATATCAAAAATATGCAAGTCCTCACAATCTTCTCAGCCTAAACAGAAATGACGATATGATGGACAAACATGTGCATGCTGTTTGGCACTTGCAGGCAGTGTCTGTTGAAAAAATTATTTATTTAGATCAACTTATCCCATAGCATCAAAATTAACTGGCAAACCAAGTCACTATACGTCATAGCTGCAATACAGAACTACATAGTATTTCCACAATGCTTTTAAATATATGATGACCTTTCATGGTTTATTTTGTCTGCTCTAATCAACATCTGAGATGTAGTGTTATTTTTGTGGTAGAATGTATTTTTTTATAGGAGCCTTTTGGATAAACATATGCCTGTCTTTTTAGCTTAGACTAAGACAAGTACGACAGTTGGACAGGTCTGGTTATAAATTATTTATTCTCTAGCACTTTTAGTTTATAGTCATTATTTCAGTTATATATTACCCTCTTCATGCACTTAACTGCTCTTGTGTTTTTTGCCTTGTGACAAAGCCCTGTGAAATACTTTTGTTGACATTAATTAGAGAAAGAACTGAGTAAGTTCGGATGTTTATGATAAAATATTTAGAAGACAATGGGAACTTGGTCTTAAGTGCTGTAGTTTTTCTCCACATCTTAGGATGACCAGATGTTCCCGTTCCTAATGGAGTGTTCATTATTTGTTACTGCCACTTTTTTGAGTTAACTAGCTGTTTTGTTGAATGTATTTCTGAATCAGCAGCTGTCAATAAGCCTTAAAAGAGTTATTTCTGTGGAAGGAATCTTAACATTTTTGAAGACAGTAGGTCTTGGGACCTTTGAGACCTCATTGTTTTTCAGCAATATTTCTGTCTCTTAGGAATACTGAGTAAACTCGAGGACCAGTATATTGTACTTCTTCTGAAAACCAATGAAATACATGTGACAAACAATAACAACAGTGACTTCCCTGAAGATGCACTGCAAAAGAAAGAAGGTTAACTTTTTTATTCACAGTAATTTGATGAAAAAAAAAAAAATCCAAAAACATCTTGAGCATTACCAGGCTTCAATGCACACTAATTTTTGCACTCAAAAAAAAGGTCAGCTTTAAGCCCGGACCCACAGGCAATCTTCAAGAGCTTCTGAGCTTAACCCATGCATGCAGTTCAGGGAGATGATGCAAAGACCATGATAGAGAGCAAGGCTTTGCCTCCAAGCCATCCAGCCCCACTCCTCAAACTCTAAGCACTACAATGCTGAATGACAAACAGCAGATCTCTTGTTCCTGGTTTCCTGCCCTTTATGGACCATGATTATTTGATTGGTTAAATGTAGAACGCTGATCTTTAGAATGGTATTGTGGGAATAAAAGGGGCCAATGTTTATAGAAAAAATATACATAAATTGAGGTATAAAGCTTCACTGAACCTTTCTCTACTGCTTCTGTTTATCAGGATAAGCTAGACATCTACCATGCCAGGCCTTTCTAGTTGCTTGTGTTTGCTAACGTGCACTACGCCATCAAAAGACAACATCAACTGGAATTTTTATACACTCTTTAGAACAAATTTCCTGTACTGAGCAAGAAACTAAAAATAGGGCTGCATAAAGTAAGAGCATCTCCTAATAGTTTTACTGATACTTTTGCCAACAACCTTTGCCAACACAGTCAAATCACTGATCAAGTGCCCTTGTTGCACACTTTGGGAGATCTGAAGTTTCAAGGATCTAGATTCATATCGAAAGCCTCTGGTCTGTGGCAGACTGGCCTCCACTGGCAGCCAAGGCCCTGTGTGGCCACTCACTCCCTCCCTCTCTACCCTTGATGGAACACAGGAGCAAACAGGTAAAAGAAGAGTGAAAAAATCCACAGGTTGAGATAACGACAGGGACACAATTTACCAATTACCTTTGTGGGGAAAAAATAAACCAAAAAAATGACTTGGGAAAACTAATTTAATTCCTTGCCACTTGATATGAATATTTAATTATTAATTTGAGTATTGAAAATTAGCAACAAGACCAAGAAATTAACATTAAAACAGTGAGGGAAAACACACAACTCCTCTTTCCCCAGGTTCAAAAGAAACCTTCTCTTCTTCCTGCTGTTATTGCAGTAGGCACCCTCTGTTCCTTCCATGACAGAATAGGGGTTGCAGGATGGTCTGTAGTGCAGATATTTTGGGGTTTTTTTGCCACTTCATACTTCTAAACCTTTTTTTTTTGGTGTGTTTTTGCCTTGTAACAAAGTCCTTTGAAATACTTGTGATGGCATTAATTTGAGAAAGAGCTAAGGAAGTTTGGGTATTTATGATAAATCTGTGCAGCCACGTAGGTCTTTATGGCTGCAGTCCCTTTGGGAATACCTGCTCCTTCTCTCTTTTTCCTCCTGTTCCCATCTCACAGGACTGTTCCCTGACTTTCTCCCCCCCCCCCCCCCCCCCCCCTCCCCTCAGTATAATTTTTGCCCTTTCTTACATACACTTTGCGAGAAGTGCTCCCAGCCCACCCATGGGGCTTGGCTGTGTTGTGTAGTGAGTTGGTTGGAGCTGGCTGGAATGGGCTCTGTCTGGCACAGGGCAGGCCTGGACTCCCCTCACAGGGCTCCCCTGCACCCTCTGCTACTCCAGAGCCTGGGCATGCCACATACATACACATATACATACACACAAAGGTATCTTAAAAGTGAGTAGGAGAGTCTCCTGTTTGCATTTCAGTTGAGGATGCTGAGATGCTGACTACCATATCAATGAACCTCTAGTCCAGTTTTAAAAAGAGGAATGTGTGAGTAATGCATTTGTAGAGAATTCTCTAAGCCTGACAGAAGGCTCACGTAGTATGAAGCTGTATGCAAACTTTGAGATAAGAAATGCTGACTTAGAAATACCATGGAATAGGACAGACATTGTTGAGAGAGAATGGAACTAGAAACAAGTTTCAAATTATGGCCTTGAAAATAAGACTAGATACTTTGGAGAAATAGAACTATGAAAGATGCATTGTAGTAGGACCGACAAGGGGTAATTTTAGATGATTTGCTTTAAGACATTAGCAACAATGTGTGGCAAAGGCTGTTAGGCCAAGAAACGCTCATAATGCATTGTACTTAGAAAATAGTTTAGATTCTGATTGTGATGGTGTGAATTATAGCATCTGTACTGTCTCACCCTTCACATGAGACTGAAAATAGAGTGAAAGTTTTTAAAATGCCTCTCAGTTGCCCCATCTCTGGGTGAGAAAAGGGTATAATCTGACAGAAATGGATAGAAGTTGAGTGCTTTGGTCTTTGCCAGTCATCTTGAAATCACCATATTACAGCTGCAGGTGAAGGTGTGCCTTGATGTGCACTGAGATGAGAGTGAACTTCAGAGTGAATGTATGAAATGGCATCTCAATGTTCCAAGCTTAAAACCAGTGCTTTAAAAGTGTATTAGCACTGGTGCAAGGTAAATTTTAAACATTGGGAAATTCAGATATATACAAGCTTGATTAAATAGATAGTTTGGAAAATTGTCTCCTAATTATTTTGCTGTTTCTCGACAGAGTCCTTACTCTAGTCTTTCCAATCCAGCTTTTATCAGTGGCTTTTTTAAAAAAAAATACCAAGAAGTATGTGGATTTTTAAGAAAATATTCTTTCCATCACCTCAGAGTCTTGGATGCTAACCCCTGCTGCTGGCAGTATTCAGTCAGCCAATCTGTCATATTATCTGAAGATAGAGCAGGTAGTAATTCAGTTAAGCTACATATAATTGTTCTTATTGGCTAAAAAGAGAAATATTCAAGGAAATTTTAGAGACGGATAGACTAAGGACTACTAAAACTGTATGACATGTTTACAGAAACACAGAAGCACAGAACAATCAAGGTTGGAAAGGTCTGCTGGAGATAATCCACTCCAAGCTCAAACAAGGCCAAACAGGTTATCCAGAACTGTGTCCAGTTGCGTTTAAGAATCAAGACTCTGCAACTTCCTTGGCCAATGTGTTCTGCTGTTTGACCATCCTTACAGTAAAAAGGAGTTTTGCTGTGCCCGAGTGTAATCTCACGTGTTTCAGTTTGTGCCTGTTGCCTCTGTTTCTGCCAGTGGAAATTATTGAGAAGAGTCTATGCTCCTTCTCATCAGGTATTTATGCACAATGATAAGACCCCTCCTGAGTCCTCTCTTGACATTCCCAGATCCCTAAGCCTCTCCCTGTATGTCAGATGCTCCTTATATGTCAGATGCTTCAATCATTTAATCACCTTCCTGACTCTGAGGTGTACTTAGCCTGTCATGCCCATACCTTTTTTCTTTGTTTCCCACCCCTGCTAAATCAGATAACACCTCAATTCATCCAGACCTTCTTTTGTTTTGTGATTTCCTGTTTCATTGCGATTTAGAACCTAGTGAAGAATTTTAGTGCTTAAAATATTATTATAGCCCTATAGTGAGAACTACTTTTGTATGCATTAAGCTTATCTATATTGATTATTTGTATTGTGGTATCCAATGTCAAACTAATTAAAAATGTTGACCTTAGAAATAACAGGAGTTCTATCAGATGAATTAAAGGCTTGTCTACTGTAAATTTATTTTTTATTTTTAGCAAATTGCAGAAGTCTACCCTTAGACTATAACTTTAGTATTTATGTATGCAACTGTTTCTTTATGATCATGAAGCAATTTACCAGGCAAGTCCAGCCATGACATGACTATTGATGGAAAAATAAACAATGAGGACTGCATATTCTTATGCAGAAATAGAAATACCAGGCTAAGTGTTCTTGAAATGCCTGAAAAAGGCACTTAAATGCTGAAAAATAAGTTGGTACGAAATGAAGACAGTCTGCAGGAGGAGAATGTAAATCTTGGAAAATAAGGTTTTAAGATACCCAAAATAGCCAGCTCCTCATGCCTTCCACAGTGTAGTGCTGGGGGCAAGGAGAGGTAATGTGATCCTTGTATAGGTAAAGAGTAGAAATAGGGTCATGAGCTTGCCTCTAGCTGCACCTTTGTAAAAGCTGAAATGATAATCCATTGCATCTGCCTCTGTAATTTAAGGGGGATGTATTGAGACAGCTTGAAGGAAGGCACTCAAAGTGATCTATGAATTGCAAAACAAAGTGAGACTTACAGTGTTCAACCCTTTGAGCTTGTTGAAAAGCAGCCTGAAAGATCATTTCACACATAAGTGAATCTGATGGGTGGAAACTTCCTAACATTCCTAGAAAAAGTAAAAACAGGATTCACTGGCTGGTGGTTAGAAAAAATCTGCCTTAAGGTAAGATGAATTTTACTTGCTGTGCAGGTAATTAAACATTGGGGAGGAGCTGGACTCACCATAGTTCAGAGAAATATAAATGAGTTCAGAGAATAAAAAACAGGGGAAAAAAAGAAAGAAAAAAGCTTTTATTCACCTTTTAAGAGCATCATATTGCCCAAAGAAGAGTAACTCAGCATTAGGACACATGGTATTGAAACACCATTTCTAATATTTTCTCTAGGATTTGCAGGAAAGTTTTCCTCTAGGCACAATCAAGGAAGTTTTTGTGTTTGTTTGTTTGTGTTTTGTGTGTTTAAGTTTTACATTTTTTTTTCCTTCATGTTGATATTGGGGACATTTTGTGTTTTATGTGGTATATTAGTTGTTTGGATGGGGTTTTTGTTGCTCTTGTGGCTTTTTTAGCTTTATTTTTATTTTGTTTTGCTCACTTTTACCTCAGAGGTGACCAAGACTGCATAAGGAAGTGCCCTGAGGCCAACCATGTCACCTGTCTGGGGAATAAAACAATCATTTGTGTTAAGAAAAATGCAGGCTGAGCAACTGTCAGGGCTAGAAGTGGGAACAAATATTTTTGCCATTCATATTCAGAGAATTACAGAGTTCCTTCTTTTTTTCCTCCTTGGCAATCTGAAGCAGAGAGTATCCTGCAGGATTATTGAAGTGTATATCCTCTATTTTGTTCTTTGCTACTCTGGGGCCCTGAAGTGATACTGAGCTTCCCTGCTTCATTGCAGTGCCATGCAACAGTCTCAGCCTCTATGAAGTGAAGTACTTTAACATAAAACATTTGGGATTTTTTTTTGTACTAATAAAAGGGTTGCTGAGTGAAAATAAATCGTCTGTGTTATCCAGGAAATCAGTCTGGATGAAGATCCCCGAAGCCTCAAACTCCATGAAGCGATGGAAGGTTAATCAAAGCACTACATAAAAGCACAATAAGACCTATTCCTTTAAAATGGTTATGACCCATGGGATCCAAATATAAATTCTGAGTAGCTCTTGTTCCTCCTCTCCCATTAGAGGGCAATGTTTATGTAGGCAAAATTTCCATTAAAGTCATCATCATCCATTTGCATATATATTCAGGGGATTAAAAACTAGTGTCGAGTTTATCTGTTTAAACCATCAATCCATGTCTGCTTAATGTTTTCTCAAATGACATTGGAATAAAGGATTTTTTATAAGAACAGGCATCACTGGTATTAATAATGACTTCTCCCACACCAGTAGATACTAGTGTAGAGAAAGTTGTGTTGTTTGGCTGTTTTTCAGTGAGCTGGGAGTTCACTGTAAGTCAAAAATGCCAATAAGTTTAGGAACTGATGTTTCTAATTAAATGTTTACTTTGTTTGCCTTGGGCTTTGAAAAGAGATAAGAAGCTGCTTCATGCTGATAAACAAATATGCATACAACACAAGGGGACAATGAGATCACTAACTGCTTTGCAATATGTGGAATTATTATTTTTTCACTTCATTTAAATAAGAATTATAATACTTAACAGAATGTCTGTTTATACAGGTGTGAGGCATGCTCAAGGTTACCCTGATGAAAATGGAAATCAAAGATGATAAGATGGTCTGTTTGTTGCTTGGCAAGTTGTGACAGATAATCACTACCATATTTTCAGATGTGTGACCTATAAATTATTTGTAAAACCCTCAGCTTCATGAGTGCTACAGGTGATGTATGCATACTGGTTTTGTAAAGACCTCAGCTGAGAAGTCCCTTGTCTTAAAAGCTTGCTCTCTTCTCATTAGTACTACACTTGCATCTGAATTTCCTCATTTTGTTTCTTCCTTATTGCAGTCTTGTATGGGTTGTCTTGAAGACTTATTTACAAGGGTGTAGAATGCACATCTCTATACTGAAGTTTGTATTTCCTTTACAGCAAAATTAAAAACTGGAAACATTCCAGTGCTACTTGGTGCTTGATCTTTCTCTTTGTGTTTTTGACTGCATTTGGCATAGATTTTTGAGAACTAAAGCTTACAGTCCCCAAGTAAAATTATGTAAGACTTGCAAACACCCAGGGTCTTTCTTTGTTGAGAAGCGTGGTTCAGCAATGGAAAAGAAAACAAGAACAAAAGTCAAACACTGAATAAAACCATAACTATGTTCTTTTATTTATGTTGCTTTAGGCAATCACTAATGTTTTTTTCAGCTCAGTTTGATCCAAGAAACTATTTCTCTTGAATAATTTGCACATTATAAAGCTACACAGAAAATAGAATATGTAAGTGGAGCATATTATTTTGTTTCCTATCTTTCTCTATGCCTACAGATGACCTGTGTGGGGAGGGAAGTTTTAAAGCATGTGAGTTTATCTGTAAGGCAGGTAATTGAATGTCAGAAAAAAAAATCAATTCTTTTCATTTGTTTCCTCTCCTTCTCTAGCGAAAGGTTATGGTATCAAAGTGTGATGAAAGAATATATCAGGAAAAAGATAAAACAAGTGGAACTTGATGCAACCCTTCTACTCTGCTCTCATGACACCCCCACCTGAAGTGGTGTGTCCAGCTCTGGGGCCCCCAACATAAGAACAGCATGGACCTGTTAAAGCAGGTCCAGAGGAGGCTACAAAGATGATCAGAGGGCTGGAGCATGTCTCCTATGAGGATAGGCTGAGAGAACTGGGGCTGCTTGACCTGGGGAAGAGAAGGTTCTGGGGAGACCTTAGAGAAGCCTTTAGTCCCCTAAAGGGATTTGCAAGAGAGCTGGAGTGGGACTTTTTACAAACACATGTAGTAACAGGAGAAGTGGGGAATGGCTTTAAATTTGAAAGAGGGTAGGTTAAATTAGCTATTTGGAAAAAAATCTTTACTGTGGGAGAGATGAGGCACTTGCACAGGTTACTCAGAGAAGCTGTGCATGCCTAATCCCTGGAAGTGTTCAAAGACAGCTTGGAGGGGTTATAAGCAACCTGTTACAGTGGAAAGTATCTCTGACTGTGGTAGCGAGGATGGAGCTAGATGATTTTTATGTCCTTTCCACACAAACATGGTTGAGACTGAATTTTCAGAACATATTTCAACTCACACCAATAGTATCAGACCTCACACAAGCTATCTGCTGTTACCACTTTCTTTTGAAGTTCTTCCAAATCAGTATAATTCCCTAATTCCCTTCTCAGCTTCCCATGCTCTATGTGACAGTGTTTGAACCATGAAAAAATGGGCTTTTCTAGGTATAAAACACTGCTGTCTTTCCACTGAGTTGCACTTTCTGCTATGCTGTGCAAATGTGGTGACAAGATTTGTCAGATAATAAGACCATACAAGAACAAGCATGACTTTTTAAGGAAGAAAATTCCTGTTAGATGGATGATGTGTCTTCTTGTCCGTGTTCACAGCAATATTCCTGGATCTTATACAAACACTATGTGACATCAAATACAGACTCAGAAATGGGAGACAGAACAAGAAACTTGGACCTGTCTGAGGCTCAGGCCTACATTACTGACATTGTTGTCAAACCTAGCTCTTTCTGATGATGCACTTAAGCAAACTCTTCTCTGCCATATATCTCACACATTGACCGTGTGTGCTTACAGTCAGATACCTCCTGAGATGCCTAATCCTTCTCTGAGACCATTAGAAAACAGCAGCTGACTAAACAAACTTGAGTCCTGCATAAAAGGAGGAAGGCATGAAAAGTTGTACAGTTTAGCTACACCTTTATGCTACTTTGCTAGAAAACATGATAATATCAAGGAATATTTCTGCATACTGGAACTTCATCTTGAGCTGCCAGAGCAGATCATTACATGCTTTTTGATCTCACACTTTCTCAAAAGATTTCTTGGCATGGTTCAGGGTTAGTGTGGGCCATGGACCACTCTCACTAGACAACTTGAACTCAGCTATTTTATATATTGGAGGACAATTTAATAGAATATATGAAAGTGTTTGGCTTGGACAGGTCATTCTGAGGATTGCTGCTTGACACATCTTGTGTACCAGTAAAGACATGGTTTTGAATGTTCCCTGGGTCCAGCCCTGCTGTCTACAAAGACTACTTACATCCAGGGGCTCTAATGTTCTTCTTCCAAGATAAATTCTTAGGCAGGGAAAAGAAAGCCAGAGAGACAACTACTAATTACTAGAATTACTTCCTGTTTGGAAGGTCCAAACACAAAACCAGAGTCCCCTAAGCAGGGTAATTCTGACTTCTAGTCTTTATACTGCCTTCCTCCAGAAAAGAGACAAAGCCTTTCATTACCTCTCTGCTGGTCTTTTGGTTGCTCAAATCAGATTAATGAAATGAATTAGTGTTTTATCCTATAAACATAATCACTGAGAATTTAACAGCTTCCTCCTTATCAGTTGCTTTGTTATAGATGCACATCTGGTATCAAGAAAACTTGGGAATATTTGGATTTAAAAATCATTTTGCTTCGTTTACACATAGATGTGGGCTTTCCTTTATTGTTTCGAGGCTTTTCTTGTCAAATATCAAGGGTTTATTGCAAACCACAGGTATTGAATTTATTCTAAAATGTTTAAATAATGGTGACAGAGTATTTGTTTTGCTCACTGTACTTAAAAGTTGCTGAAGTGTTTTCACCCACAACACACAAAATTGCCTTGGGCAGAAATCAGAGTCAGAAAAATGACTCTATGAAAGTTTAAATTTGGAAAATTTGGGTGTAAGTATACACAAATAATTTTCTAATATAAACCCATGTAGCCTTAGGTAATGAGGCTGCTACATAATTCAGTTTCAGTAATAGGTGAAATTATGAAAGAGGTTGAATTTTGCTAACTTTTAAGCTAATCTTGACCCAGAGGGGTCCGAAGAAATAGAGGCTAATATTTGTTTTAAGACACTGCAAACAGAAGAAGGTGCTTTCATTGCTAGTAGAATGTCCAGAAGCCATCACCAGGGTCTAATTATGAAAAAATAGATGACATTGTCACTGTGATGCTTTTTTCGGGGAAAAATAAAGAAATAATAATGTCAAAGGCAGTCCTAAAGATACATTCAGTAAAGATGATTCTAGAATTCTGAGATGGTAAAAAAAAAGATGAAAAATATATTTTATGAAAGAAGGTAATAAAGAAAAATTACTTATGTTTCTACAATACTGGAATGTGGAAATTTTGTTTAAACTGGTGATTTTTTCCCTCCAGCCCCCAGAGAGCAGGCAGTGATTTAGATCAATCAGAATCCTCTGGGTTCATCATCTGTGAAGAAGAATTAAAGGGCTCATAAGTAGAACCTTCACTAACTACTCTTACACAAGCTGCTTGCTAAGTGCAGGCTTTCTAACATGAGAAAGAGTATTGGTGTTGTAGTGAATGCCAAAATATAAATTCACAATCTATAATCAATGTATACCTATATATATATATATAAACCCTGAAAACTATCCAAGAACCACATGAATCTGATGGAGCAAACCCAGAGGAGAGCTACTAAACTGATCAGAGGGCTGGAGCACCCCTCGTAATAAGACAGGCTGAGGACTGAGTTAGAGCTGTTCAGCCTGGAGAAGGAGAGGCTCTGTGCAGAGTTTAGAGCACCTGTCAGTACCTAAAGGGGCCTGCAAGAGAGCTGGGGAGGAATTTTTCATAAGGGCATGTAGGGACAGGACAATGGGAGATAGCCTTAAACTGAAGGAGGGTGGGTTTGGATTAGATACTAGGAAGAAATTCTTTACTATGCAGGTTGTTAGGAATGACAAAAGGTTTTCCACACAGGTAGGAACTTTCATCCCTGGACATGTTAAGACCAGGATGGATAAGGCTCTGAGTAGCCTGGTCTCATGGAAGGTTCCCATCTATGGAACCATTTAACCCAAACCATTCCTATCTAACCCAAACCATTCTATGATTCTGTAAACTGCAGGAAACTGGAAAAGGACAAATATTCAGAACTGAGGCATGCCCTTGGTATTTTTTTTCTCTTCAGATCAAGAGATGATCCTGCCCTGTATTCCTCTAAATGCTCTTAAGACAAAAACACTTCCCTTAGAATTTACAGTCTCTCCTTTCTCCATATAACCAGCATTACTTGTCAAGGCTGGGGAAAGTCTGAAAACAGAGAGTCTGGTTTGGATTTGTGGACTCTGAATGTACAGTGTGGAAAACCAAAAGGCAGAGCACATGACAACTCCTCTGTGGTGTGGAGGAAAAGGAAGGTACATAGGAGGGGTCAGATATCATGTGTGGTCTGAGTCAAATTGGACTCTAGGATGTATATGGTACAGTCTAGCTGGATACATTCTTTTTCTACCTGTGGTATCAAAGAGTTGCAATACTAGAAACATTTCTTATGTTCAGAAGACTAAAAGCACGTGCTTCATCTGCAGCATCAAGTAGGCTTTCTGGATGCTTGGCTGGGGTGCAATGTGCCTGGAGCCCTTTCCACTCCTGACAATGAGATTGAGACTTCCTTCAGTGATATTATTTATTATCCTCTGAAGTTTAATGAGCTTTTAAATTTTTTCTCAGCTGTGTGCCTTTCTTTTTGACAAGACCTCAGGTGCTTTTGGTTGTAACTTGATGTTCCAGGTAAATGAGAGAGCCAGTCATCTTATTATGTGAAGGCCAGGAAAGCTGGTGTGTGGTCTACAGACACAGATATGCTTGGGTTTTCATGACTATGGTCCTTTTCCTGCTTGAGGATATGCTGGGAGACCAGTTTAAAGCTGGGTATTGCTGAATTTGGCTCTTCTGCAGCATAAACACTATTGTGCTGATCTTGAGAACAGGCATGAACCATGGAAGTCGGGAATTAAAGTCCTGAAGGACAGCCAAAATTGTTCTTATGGGTCCAAGTGCGCCCTACAAGGCTGATAAACACTTCTGCAAAGCTGCAGAGTTTGCCAGTAAGATTCTCACTGCATCACAGCTAAGTCAAATCTCAGAATATAAAGCATGAAGGTTTTTTCTTTTAAACCTGCTCTTTTCATCCCTCCAACAAAATGAATAGAAAAATGCATCTAAACTGATTATAAGAAAAAGAAAGAATTTAGTCTGGTCTGCAAGAAAAACTGTTTCAAGTTGTTTTCAGGGTCTTGTAAAATTTTATTCATCATATGAGAATTTCGTCCTTAAGTTTTTGTTCTTAAGTAAAACAAAACAAAACAAAACAAAACAAACCCCCCAAACAAAAACAAACAAACAAACAAACAAACAAAAAACCCCCCAAAAAACCACAAACAAACAAAAAAAAATTTGAAAGCTATATTTTTTTCCAAATAAAAGTTTAATTTGCTGCTTTTTTCAAAATTATATGTACTTGTTAAAAGTTCTGATTCCTAATTTTGGTATACAGTTATTGCTGTTAGCAACCAATTTCTGAATTTCATTTTAACTATTACTAAGGATAATATCTTTTGTAAAGAGTATCTTTGCAGACACCAAGAATGTAAACCATTTGCTTTTGTATGAGAATGTCTTGAGTCTGAAATCCTCCTCACTTCATCTTTCCATTAAAAACAAGAGACTACTCAGTTCCAGTCCCAATCTGAAAGAACTGTTTGGTATTTCAGTACAGTAAAAACTAGTTGTGCAAGTTCTATATTCTGTTTACAGCTAAGTACACACATTTAGTAACAGAAATAGCAGCAGTTGCTCAAGGTACAACTGTGAATTAACTGCAGATAGCTATTTATTTTAATTATGTTTACTGAAATTACTGTAATGACAGGAAATTAACATATGTGTTTACATCACACAGGAATTAAAATTGATCACAAGGTGTTGAATGTTGACATTTGTCACTCTCTGAAAATAGTTTGGAGTTTTAGATTTTTTAGTCTTTGCACAAAAACCATAAATTACAGACCGACCTGGAATGCTCCATATGATGGACTAGCTTATGACCATTTCATCAATAACATCTGTATCACTTGTTCAATAAGGGGAGAAGAGAAAAAAAATGAATCATCTGCAGGTTTGATAAATGATAGTGTTAATAATTCAGTGGCGTTTCAGTCTAAACTCCCTGTCAGAGATGTCTGAGAGTAGTGGAAATTTCCTCCAAGCCAGGGTATAGATTGCAGTCCATGGTCTCATTGGCAGGATTCTGCTGGAGATTATTCTGAAGCTACTGCAGTACTCTAGAAACTAACTAAAACTCATTGAATTAGATTTGTGAGTCAGCTAGATGTATTTTTTTTTAAACTTTAATATTTTGGAAAGAATCTCCAATATCCACCTATCACTATAACCAAAATAAATAACCCCAAAACAAACAAACCCCCCAAAAACCAAAATAAACCCCACACCAAACTCTGAACAATGCAACCCCAACTACTAAAAATGTTTAAACCAAAAATTGCTTGCTGTTTAATTCAGTTAATGTTATGGCACTTTATTTTGCATTTGGGAGAGATTTTTATCAGTGCATGTGACAGGAGACAATGGTGATTACTGATCAATCATCATGTAATTAGAATATTAAAGCTGAATGTTGATTAGGTTTCCCTTCTTTTAAAATCCTTAATGAACCTATTTTCAAATTTTAATATTCTTTTGTAACCCGATCATTCCCTTATGCCCTAACAATCTCTATTATTATGATGGAAATGAGATTAATTTATGTGAGAAAATATAATATTAATTTTTCATAATTGCATCCATTTTCCCTAAAAGGATTCGTATTAGGAAAAGATAAAGACCGTTTTTAAGTAAAAATTACTTAGCATATTAGAACAGCCAGGAGATATTTTAATTGTCAGATAATTGTATATGTGTGCATTATGTCCTTTTCCCAGAATTTTAGGAAGTTCAGAAGAAAAATAAATGTTTTTATATTGTGGCTGATGGTCTAATATTTTATTGATAAGCATTCTTTCTCCTGTGTTTTTACTTAGGCATCAGACAAGATATTTCTGGATAACAGAGCCATGGAATGGGTCAGGTCAGAAAGGACCTTAAGACTCATCCAGTTCCAAGTCCCCTACAATGGACAGGGACACCTTCCACTAGACCAGGTTACTCAAAATCCCCACCCAACCTGGCCTTGAGGAGAAGAGCTTGAACATATTGGAGCAACAGTAGGTGCTGTACTTTTTCCACCTGTATCTATGACCAGAGCATCTTTTGTTTTTTCCTTACCAAGAAGGTCTCTTATTATGAGTTAAGAGAAAGATGGATTTTGAAAAATTTCTTCATCATGCAGTCCTTGTGGTCCCTTACAGATTTCTTTCTCTTGCCTAGGGTCTCGAAACTTAGAAAAATGTATAACAGCTAGATTCTCTCAAAAGAAAAGGATAATTTTATTATATGTTCTTTTACTTGGTTTTATTAATTGCCTACACGGAGCCACACCATCAAAACCAGTGTTCCTGCACCTGTGGGGATGAAGGTTTACAGAAGGAGACCACCTCACCCCCAGCGAGGCTGGCTAACAAGGCAACAGATCGCACACAGCACACATCCTGCCCACCATTGAGAAACAGGGATCTGTGGATCCCTGAATCAGAGAACTATTTGGGTTGTAAGTCCACAATATTGGACACAACTAAGGTGTCTTAGATTAATGTTAAAACATATGGCAATAATATAACATCTAATTATGTTAGAGTGAAAAAAATAGTGAAAGAAATATTTATTATATTTGAAATAAAATGAAAAAAGATGCAAAATATTTTATATCTTCTAATTCATATTTATCAAAAATTCTTCTGTGTCAGATAACTGTCATGCTATTTTTCAACATCTAATACTTAAGATACCGGAAATTATGTTCTTGTTCAATCTTTAAATTTTAGTCCTTGGATTTTTCTTTTTTAGCTCCAGCTATTCAACTGAAAGAACATATTTATAGTTACTGTTGAATTATAGTATCAATTTATAGGTGTTCAGAGCTTTCTTTCTAGATCAGATGTCTCTTCATCTGAATAATTTTTTGATAAAGGTTAAATTTCATTAAGTTTAATTCCACTTTGATCATTGTAGCAGAGAATCATCCCTCACTGCGTGACTTTTTTATCTTTGCTAATTCAGCATCAAAGACTTTTTACATATTAATATAAAAACTCTGTTTTTTGACAAGAATTTAGGATGTTTATATTTATATCTATATGAATTAATTGTAAAGGTTATTTAAATGTGCCTTTCAAAGTTTTTCTCCTTTGAGATATTGTGTATGTTAGAATACAAGAGTTTTATACATATAAGAGTTTCTAGCTGGCCTTATAACAAGTAGAATAAACAATTATTATTATTATTATTATTAATAATAATAATGATAATTTTTAAAACTCTGCAAATAAAAATTCTATCTTAAAAATCTAGCAATGCAGAATTGAATCTAATACCATGTGTCATAGCAAAAAAAGATAAATATAAACAGAAGGCAAAGAATTTAATAAGATATTTATTTTAGATTTAATATAGTGACTTGCATCAGTACAAATGCTAGGAACTGAAAAGTAATCAGATGTAGCAAATGCTGCAAAAATCCTGAAGTCAGATATTGTTGCATCTTTTTCAAGATTTTTTTTAATTGGCCCCTCTTCTTCACCTGCTTAACTCTTGAGATCTCAGTAGACAACCATTTTAACTGCCAGTCAGGAATTTTTGCTGCTAAATGGTAAAGAACAGGAGTGAGAGGAGCTACACTGATGTGGCATGTTTAACTAGCATTGCTATTCAGATAAAATTATATGCCCTTATCTGCAAGGTTTTATAATACCATCTTAGAGCTTGCTGCTATATTTAAATGCTCCACAAAGCACGATGTGGGTAAATTTGCTTTCATTGAGGATGTACAAATGTGCTGGTCAGTGACCTGATTTAAACACCATTGGACTAAAATTAAAAATAAATTCTAATCCAACAACATACCCAAGTTTTTAGTAACAGTATAATTCTCATTAAACTGAAATTAATAGTCTAAGCTGTTATTCATGAGAATTATATCTTATTTTCCCCATAATTATAGCCAAAGTATTTAAACTGAATAAAAGCAAAATTAAAATCATAACATGAAGCAGTGTACTGTTTGCAAGGAATGCAGCTGGGTTGTGTTTAAAGTTTTGTACTGATACTAGATTCTGATGTTCCTCAGTTTCTTAATCTTTTACATCAGAATACTCCTGCACACTTAGAGGTTCTGAGGCAGCTACCAGCTATTGACTGAGAAGATCAGTATTTAAAACCTTTGATCCTAGCCCTGATTTGAGGAATGCTCTGTATGATCAGAGGACAGATACAATCAAAAGACTGGTGCTGAGAACCTGACATCCACACTGCTCTTTTGAGATTATTCTTGGGGAGCATCTCGAGAATGTTCCTGTGGACTACAAGCACATTAGCAGCTGGAAAATGTTATGTGCACTCAGAAAGTTTAGTTTCATCCAAAAGTAATCGAGTTTATATGCTCCAGGACTTCTCAAAGCATAAAAAAAGTGTAGCAAGTGGAGGAAATAGAGAAATTTAGTTTGAAAGCTTGTTCAGTCTCTTAGATAAAAAATCTATTCCATCCTGGAGATGATGATTATTAATATAATGATGATAGTCTCTTAGAGATATAATGAGGTGAGTTTTTCAGGGATCACAAGGCTTCTTCTCTCCCAATCAACTTTATTTTTCTTTATTTTAAACGTAGCTTACTGAAAAGTGAAAAATCATTATTCAGAAAAATACTTATGAAATTTCTTCCTAGTAACCACACTTTTTTACTGAAAATATGAAACAAAGTGTCACAACTGGAAAAACCTCCAATATCTAGCTGATGTTCCCTTACTTGATTCTAAATTCTTAGTAGTGTGAGATATTATTACAAAATAATTGGGAATTATCATAATCAAAATTTTAATTTCTAAAAGGTTTGATTTCATCTTCTGCATCCTGCGGGCTAATACTTGAAAGCATCTCTCATTCAGCCCCTTGCAATGGTCAGTGCACATACAGGAGGATAGCCTGCGTAGCTCTGGTGATTGTTTTTGGCTTCAGCATTTATTTAGCAGCAAAGCATTCTGGTTTTCCCTTCCTTAATTGGTAGAATGTGAGCCACTACACTAGCACCAATAGATACCTCCAACTCTGCCTTAATATACCTAAATATATATCTTCAACTTTAGGTCTGAATTTTTTGCAGACTTTCAGGCTAGAGGTGTTGAGTAAAATGCCAGAGGTGGGGCCATCTGCCTTCTGCACTGTGCCCAGTGGTAGTCAAAGGCCCTGGGAAAATGGATTTTCCCCAGACCATGTGTCAACATCCAGTTACTAAAGTTCTTTAGAACTTTATTTCTAATTTAATTCAGAAATGCCTCTGCCCTAATTAAGGTGCAAACAAAACCATATGCCAGTGACAACAGTATGGGTTTTATTTGATAGTAAATATGGGAGAGAAAGTGAGAAAGAAAGTAATAGAAAATACGTGGGGGAGAGAAAGAGAGTGACTGGGACAGAATAAGGATGATATCACCACTCAGTGGATCCCAGCTATGCTCTGTTTATCCTCTCCACCTGGTCTTCTTGATGGTGGAAGTCCACCCCCCAAAATGCACAGAATCCAATGGGTTGTTGTGGTCAGGCTACATAGGAAAACTCAGGCACCTCCCTGGGGTGGGGGGTTTGCCATTGTCTCTTACAACTGACTTTTTACAACTGGATTTGTTGCATCATGAGCAGTCCTGTGGTGCAAGGCTTCAGGAATGACTCCGGGGGTGGCACTTTGGAAGGTCTTTGGAGGGTCTTTGCTGGATTATGACATCCTCTCAGATGACTCACGTGAATGTCCCATGGATGTGGCCAGTGGGGTTGGGGGTACCACAGCTGGGCCAGTTTGTGTAAGGGCGGATGGGTGTTCACTGGCTCTAACCAGAGTTTACACCTGAAACCTCCTCCCCTTCTTCGTTTGGGGGGCAGGAAACCTTGGGCTGTAGTCTCCCCCAATCCTAAACTCAGCCAGGGAAGAATCTCTGCTGCATTTGGCTTTCACAACAAACCACTTGGAAATGCATTCCTCTGCTTCAGCCTTGTTTGTTTTTTCCCTAGGCTGGAATGACGGGACAATAGCATCTTCTCTAGGTGGTTTAACTTACAGTCCAAAGTTCCAGTCAGATATCTTCAAGGAGGCTTTTTTGGTTGCAGATTCTTTATAGTTTTTGTTATAATGGAAAAAAAATCTTTTATATCAATGTTTGAGGCATGGACCATTTCAGTCTCTGGCACCATGGAGATGATGGGTCTTCCATGGCTTCTAGCCTGAGCAGTCAAGGACCTGGGGCTAAGAAGGAAGTTCAGGGAGGCTGGATAGGAGTTAATTACATGCATATTTGTGGAGGGATTTTGATTTTTTTGTTTGTTTCTCATGGAAGCGTTCTTACAATAAATACTAGCTTGATCTCACAGTGCTGCATATGAGTTCCCAATGATAGAAAAATTTTGCCTTAATAAACTAAATTTAGTTTAATCACTATGAAAATTAAAGGTCTAGGATAAACAAGTAGATTAAATATTTTCTTTCTACATCAAATTTATTGAAAGCAGAAGGAGAAGGTCAGCTAGTTACGCAGGCTTGTTTAGCAGCTATTTTAGGCAGTGTTTCTGGTGTTTATTTGTGTATTTGTTTGTTTTACTGTGAACAACATTTTAATTATCTTTAAAGAATATATTATTCACTTGGGAAATGGGACATATTTTGGGTTTACTCAAGATTCCTGCACTATTCCTATTTTTGTTTCTGTTTCTATAATTTCTATGTGTATTTGTGTTTAATTTGGTTTCTCATTTATTTGGGTTTCTCTCCAATGACTGAAGCTTTCTTCACCATTGTTTGAATGTCTGAATAGATCTTGGCAAAATTGCTTCTCTTCAGTTCTAGATAGCAGTTTACCATATAAGTAAATTTACAGAGCCAAAATGAAATTATGCCTTTGATAGCCTGTTTAAAATGTCATTTCAATTCTGCCCATAAATAATGGCCATATTTCAAAAAGGAAGTAGCTGGAATTTTTAGATGTCCCCTATTCTTCGAGATTTTCACTCTCTTTGATTCAACCTGAATCTTTGATTTATGAGATATATATATTAAAATATTCAGTGAATTAGCCAAGTTCCCACTGGAGTGCACAGATTGACAACATACTTTTACTGAAGGATATAAATCTCCAATATCAGATAATATGCTGAAAGTATTTTATAAGTTGATGTCAACCATTTTTGTACCTTTATGTCAAATTTCTGTCTTCCACTAGAAGTATATTGTGGAAGTAGTAGTACTTTTTCTTGGCAAAAAGTTAAGTAAAATTTAAGATGGCCAGTGAAGCCATTTTCCCATCATAAAAGTGGAAGTAAAGCCAAGTTTTGCTTCTTTGTTTCCCTAATTAACATTTGGTTATGTTCTCTATTTGTTTCATTGTAATAATTCCTCAGGATATCTTTTACCCTGTCATTCCTAAAATAAGATGGAAATATCACCTGATGAACAGGTGATCATGATTTTGGAACGCTACATTTTGTGTTTTCTCGTAACTCATGCACAAGGGCATTGACATCTGCTTAATCCTTTTTCCTTATCTTAAATTAAAAAAATGCATTAAAGTCTAGGAACTAAAGTTTGCATGATATAGCTCTCAAAACAAATGTCTAATTCAGAACCAAGGATGTTTTGCCTGACCCTAGAGGAGAGGAGATAATGCAAGTTTGCTCCTACTTGATCTGTAAAGGTGTCATTAAAAATATTTTTGATTCAAAGCATTTCCCTGCTCATCTGTAAATAAAATTCTAAAGAAGGAAGAAGAATGGGCATAGACAGACCTTCTGTCATGGCCAAGTTAGGTCACACAGAGCCCCCAGACCAGGAATATGAAATGGTAGGAGCGGGGAACTCAAAAAATCAAAATGAATAGGTGGTATAAGGATGTTTGTGAGGAGAAATGGTACTTATGAAAGAAAAGAAAATATGGAACTCCAGAATAAAATGCATCCAGATAGAAGAAAGTCAGTAGAAAGGAGTGAGGACCTGCAAACTAGATTACTAATATAACAGGCCAGAGACCATCTTTTGCTCCTGTGACCAAATGATATTGCCTGGCTTCTGTTCATGTGCCCCAAATCTTTTTCTCCAGATGAATTAATTTCAGACTGTCTCCCAAGAACAGTATCTAGGAAACTTATCAGCCCAAACACTTCACAAACTTACTTAACTCCACCATTAAACTGTTATTTACGTTTCTGTATCTAAAGAAAACATGTTCCAGAATTTTGCAGTTTAATCTTATTGCTTGAAAAAAAAATCATACATCAAGTTTCAGCATTCATCCATGGATATATCAAACTAAGTTGCTCTAATCTTCAAAGTTAAAATTTATTTGACTCCTTTGTTCTTTGCTCCCCCTATCATATTCCAATGCAGTAGCCATATTCCAGTCTTCACTTCTGAATTAAACCATTCTAATTTCTTAGAAAAAAATTGTGTTAAAGTGTGATTTCTTAAAAGAAACTAAAAGAACCTTCTTTCTTGCAGTATTTAAGTAATGTAAAATTCCAGTGAAATCCTGTTGCATGTCTGTAATCTCTTGCTGTATGGAGTACAAAGAAGTAATTGTTGGAGCAAAGATTTTTTTATGTTTATGATGTTGTAAATTTTCGTCTTTTTGATTCTGAGCAGTGTTATGAAAACTGCAGTGTTATAAACCAACTGCATTTTGTTGTGTGAAGGGTGTTGAAAATTCCTCTAAAAAGCATGTAAAGCCACAGATATGTTCAAAGACCCAAGGTCTTACATCACAGACAAATGAAGGCATCTAACTAATTTTTATTTTTGTCAAGGAGATATGCATCAGCTTTGAAGGAAACACATCAAATTAAGAGAGATACAAAAAGAGCATGTAGAGGTAGTTAAAATAGATTGGAAAAAAACCATAAGGTAGATGTGATGTAAGGGTCATATGTGAAAAGATCACCATGAATTCTCCTTTTCCCCTTGGAAAGCAAGTGGCTTAAATACATGACTGATAGCTGAATTGTTGCTAACTGGCTGATGTCAAATTCTTTCTTAAATTCTCCATTAACCCTTTCCGAGGGGAAGGATGTTCTAGTGGATTAACTGTACATTCCAGATTTCTTTTGAAATTTTTGTAGATCTTGCCAAACTCTGGGCATTTGGAAAACACCCCAAATGTACTGATAGCCCTGACTGATATCTAATATTGCTTATTCTTAAGAATCAGAAGAGATAACTTCAAATGAAAAAGACAGGTAAAAAAAGAGTAATACTAGTAGGAATACCTGTGCATGGGACTCAACAGAAAAAAAAAAAAAAAAAAAAAAAAAAAAAAAAAAAAAAAAAAAAAAAAAAAAAAAAAAAAAAGGCAGGATTAAATCACAACCTCTGGGATTTTGGACACAGGGAATTAAGTTTTATGGAGAAATGTCCATCTACAGCTAAATATTTAGTTGGAATTCCCTCTACCACCTATGGAAACACTAGTATATGTAAAATAGGATAGCACAAGTTGTGTCCTAGCTGAGGTAAGCACTGTAATTAATTCCACTCCATCTTAAAATGTTCACAACCTGGCCTGTGAGTCTGTAATTACCTAAGGAGTCCATGGTTTTTCTCTCTGGATACAGCCTGCATGGTGATTGTTCAACTGCATCACTTCTAAAAATACACAGGAGATATATTAGCAAACCTACCTATATATCACAGTTCTAATTCTCCCTTTCTGTCTTAATTGCTCAAGCATCATTACACTCTCAGTATATGTTAAAGACAATTTATATCTCATGATATTAATATACTTCTATTGTTATCTTCTAAAAAAAATTCTACTTCAGCTCATTGTATCACATATTTATTTATATGCAAAGAACTGGATGGACTTTAATAATCTTCTATTAATGAGCTTATATTCATTTTTATGAGTCTCCATTAATTCAAATTTAATTTCTTATTCAGGTCATTTCTATGTTGAGTGTGCACTTGAGTTTTATCTTCATTTCTATCAACCTCTTTATGGTTCTCCTCCTTTGCTTTATTCTGCTGTGTTTGCGTTTTTGTGCTGTGTCCGACTTTGAAAATGTTTTTCACTTCTTAAAACCAGTCCACTAGCAAAGAGTCATCCTCTGTTCAAATTCTTCCCATATATGGCCCATTCAGTTCCAAGTAACCCCTTGTGGCTTATATAAAATTTATCTCTTTCTGTCACATTAAGATTCATAATTATTTCTCTTTCCATGTCTTATTATGTTCTCTTTCCATGTCTTATTATGTTCTCTTTATTTGATGGTCACATCATAATTGTTCTGGGTTGAGCTGCCTCCTATCCCATATATCCATCCCATATCTTGGATATGTTGTTATGTCTCGCAGCTGAATCCCGCCCTCTTGGACGGGAGCCTGCAGTTCCTGCCTCCTTTTTCCTTTTTGGCTGCTTTCGGCTCTTGCTTCAGCTAGCTCGGCTGCTTTTGCCTTCTTCGCTTCGCTTTGCTTCGCTCTGCTCTCCGGCTGCCCCTGCTGCTTCTGTTTGGTTTTTTTCTGTTCTGTTTCTGCCCCGTTTTTTCTTCCCCCCTGCTGCTTCTGTTTGGTTTTTTTTTTTCCCTCCTTCCTTTCTCCCCCCCCCCAAGGTTTGAACCGGCTCCGGACCTGACCTGACCTGAGAAGTTGGAGAAGACCCGGGCCAGACAGAGACGCGTCAGCACCCTCCCCATCGTCACAGTAACCCGTCTTTTCCCACTATTCGGTGTTGGGGAGTGTATTTTTGTCAATAAACCGGTTTTTCCGCTTTCCTCCGAGGTATTTTCCTTCCCGAACCCAGGGCTGCGGGGGGGAAGGGGTGGTGGAGGTTTGGTTTAGGGGACCCCTTTTGGAGGTTCTTCCCTAATTTACTCCAAACCAGGACAATAATACTAAAAACACTTTTTCCTCTGTAGGATCCATCATTCCAGGTCCTCAGTTTCCTGAAGAGAGAATGGACTAAGGTCCCCTAGGCTGACCTCAGGAAGAACAGCATGACACAGCATGGATTGATATGGCTAAATTTCACACCCCCACAGATGACAAAAAGCATCATGGCCTTATCTTTACTGCTTGGCCTATTCTGCCTCAACTACTTTTGGGCATTTTATAGGGGGAAACATTGGCCTGAGTAGAAATTCTTTCAAGAAATGAGCTGATAAATAACATGGATATGCTAGCCTGGCCTGTTGTCTAGAAAAGTTTGTTGCTGGTGACTGGCTGTGTTATGGGTGGTTGTGGAGAAACGGCTGAGCCCTGTCCAAAACCCCAGCTAAAAATCCCCTGGTTTTCTATGAGGGCACCAAGGGGAATGCTGGTGGCACCCTGGTGAGTACAGAAAGTGACTACAGATCTGAGGGTGATGTTTGGGGCTGTTAAAGGCTGATAGTGTTCTCCAGAGTTCTGCTGGTGAGGGCAAAGGGTATAGGGAGGATGGCATATAGTGTGATATAGTGTGTTAACAATTGATTGCAGAGCTGGTGCTGGGAGCAGGATTTTGTTTTCTGTCACCATGGAAAGCTATTTGAAAATCTCCTGCTTAGGAGAGATGGGAACCACCTGATTAACCATGGCAAGAGTATCTTTGCCAGCAGGATGGCTGGCCTGGTAAAGAGGGATTTAAGCTAGGAATTTCAGAGGAAATTAAGCTAACAGAAGATCTTGTGGGGGTAGTGAAGGACACCTTTGATGCCCAAAGGAGCAATGAGCCTGGAGCAATGTGAGGCAAAGGGAAAGTAAATACAATGAAGCACAGCTGAAGCAGGGTTACTTCAAGAATTTGCATATAAACGAGGTGGTGACTACAGGATACAAGACATCACCATGAATTCAAGGAGGGGAAGTAATGCTTGACCACTATGCATTATGAAATTCTTGATAACTATGCATGATGAAATGAGTGTCTTGGTATTTGAGGGGTGACGAGTGAATATTGCCTACTTTGATTTCAGCAACTTTTTCAACCCTGTTTCCTGTGAGATAGATTCTCATAGATAAACTGATGAATTATGAGCTGGCTGAGCAGACAATGAGGTAAATTTAGAATTGGTTGAATGACTGGACTCTAGTTGGAGACCATAACTAGTGGGGTACACCAGTGGTCAATACTGGGTGAAGTTCTCTTTAATGTCTTTATTAATGATGTAGAAAACAGAACTGAGTGCACACTGTTCAAGTTCACAGATGGTACAAAATTGAGAGGAGTGGCTGATAAGTTATGTGGTTGTGCTGCCTTTCACTTGGATAGGCTGAAGAACTGGGCAGATCAGAACATCATGAAACTAGAAAAAAGGAAATATCAATTCTTGAACCTGAGGAGGAATAACTTATCAATGTCTGTATATGCCTGAAAAAGGACAGAGCCAGGCCAATTTCAGGGATGTCCAAGTACAGGACGAGAGGCAAGGAACACAGACTGAAACTCAGGAGGTTCCATATGAACACATGGCAAAGTATTTTTTCTCTGAAAGTGACTGAACACTGGAAGAAATTTCCCAGGAAGATATTGGGGATTCTTTGTACTTAGAAACATTAAACTTGATTGCACACAGCCCCAAGAAAACGCCTTTGGCTGACCCTGTTTTGAACAAGGGCATTGGAGGAAAAGCTCTCCAAATTGTATTTTAACTACCCACTAAATTGAAGAAAAAATGATATTTTTTATTCAGAGCATGCAATTTTAAAGATTATCTTTTGTCAAGTCCAATAACAGTCTTGGTTGTGTATTAAGCTCCTTGTGTATCTTTGTTGGCAACATTATTTACCATAAGAGAAAAAAGCAAAGAAAATAAAACTAGTCCAGTTCAAGTAACAATTTCTATACCAACTGTGTTTTCTCAGAAGTCCAGTTGTATCTGAATTTGAGGTAAACCAGTTTGTGTTCTTTCGTAGGTAAGATATCTCCAAGTATACCTATAGATGTAAAGCACACCTGTTTTTATATTACGTGTTACAGTGTTGGAGGAGAAAAGTACTTTGGGATTGCTGTCTTCCTTTTGTAACCTAACTCCCTAAAGGTTTGGCTGATTTTGAGTAGAAAGGATAGCTTTGGCACCATTTACTACATCTGGAGCCTGGGCTGTTCACAAATGCAGTGAATGTAGATGGAGTTGGGCTCTGCTAACCTTCAGGCAGCATCTGTGGCCTCCCAGCAACATTACAGTATAGGTGGAGCCATAGCAGCTGGGAGTGGGATGTTTTGTCCCACCAGTTTCTTTCATATGAATATGATATATGCACCACTGAAAACTTAGTTCAGAAATTTGAGCATAAATCAGAACAGCAAAACACCAGATGTGACCAAGCCAGAAGGAACACCCAGAAATCAGACACATTTCTACCCCCTGTATTTTTATAAGAAACAAGTCTACTTAAGGGATATAGGCAGACAGCAAGGAGACCTCCTCAGTGGTTTGGCTCATCAAATCAGCAAACATTCAGAAAGTATAGAAGTGGTTCAGGACACTTCATATGATGTAGCCTTTCCTATGTAAAGAAGGCAAAGAAAGACAGAAGGCCAATAAGCAGATATATCAGGGTGAGGAGCTCTCTCTGACTGGCCCAATTGGTGAGGTAACTGTAACTTGAGGTCTCTAGAGCTTCCTTCTCAAAATAAAGGGACAGAAGAGCAAAAGAGAGAATGCGGTAGACACTGTATCTTCTGTGTTTGCCAGGGTGATTGTAATTAAACCAAACAGAGAGTAGGAAGAAAGGACAACCAAGGATGCCAAAAAGAAAGGATCATGTAGAGTTAAGATAAAAATATTTATATACCTTGAAACAAGAAATTAATATGGATATGTGAACTTGTAACAGTACTAATTATATTTAGAAATGTAGATCTAATTGTTGGGTCTTGACTGCTGAGTCAACAGGTTATAATTTCTGAATGAGAAAGTTGTTAACTACTTATGTCATCAGTATAAAAACCATGGAGCCTGATGTGAGGGACAGTGAAGAATACCCAAAAAGTACAGTGTTCTGGCGAATCATATGGGATGCTTGTTTAAAACAACCCCCCCCCCCCCCCCCCCCCCAAAAAAAAAACCCAAACCAACCAACCAAACAAAAACCAACCAAAGTTTATAATAATGAATTTGAAATTTTATAATTTCTGTTTCTTTTCTTGTCAAAACATCTTTGACCAGGGATTAAGTTTTACCTAGCATACTGCATGCTTGTTGCAGAATATGAGTCTTAAGTGATCTCAGTTATGTTGTCTGAGTTACATAGTTTCATTTTGTATAACAGGCTAAATATTAATAAAATGATTTCCCATGGGGTATTCTATGCATGCATATACAGATTATGTGTATTAATATGCCTCTGATTTCTATAAAATTAATAAAATCTTTTTAAGAATGTGGAAATTTAAAGTAGAGAAGATTTAAATCTGTGGGTAAGGATTTCTGGCTGCCTTTGTAGTTAACTTTAGCTATAGTGTATACAGGCATATAAAGAACATGCTTAACCTGTTCAGTTTATTAAGTGACGATGCAAAAATCTTAGAAACGTGTCAAAATGAATCCATTATCCTTATCAGTAATTTTCAAGATTGAGGGTTTACTATTTTTAATAATAAACTTTCTACAATACCTCAAACTCCTCCTCCAAAAACAAAACATTAACCTGATTTTATTTTGTTATTATCTTAGGAAGACTTTAAGTAATGCATCTTAAACTGTTTGCAATTGAAATTCTATATTTGCTTTGATTAAAAATTTTGCATGGTACTTTGGTCATATTTTACTTCTTGATGAAAATGATGATTTAATTATGATAACTTGATGAGGCATGCAGTTAAAAAAACTCTCCAGAGTTGGTTTTTTTCCCCCTTAATTCTTGATTGAGACCAAGGTCACTGTTGAAATGAAAGGTTATGTATGAGAAATTTATAATGTAGTTATTCTGCTCTGAATATTCAGATTTCCTACTTTTGAGCTTTTTCAAATATTCAAATCTTGTACATATTGTGGCTTTTTTAGTGCTCAGTTTTACAGCATAGGGAATCTGCCATTAGAAACCACAAAGCTTTATGAAAATTAATTATATTAGAGCAATGAGAATTGTTTTATTCTTTACCAATGTGAAAATGTATGCTGCTCCTATGGACCTTACCAACTCTTGGTCCTTTACAGAGGTAAGGTTCTGTTAAATCAATATGAGGTCAGGGAGAAAGGTTAGGCAAAAAGGCAATATTTACTGATGTTACAAGTTTTGCGTTTCCTCAGGGGAGAGTGACAGTATAGCTGGTGGTAAGTTTTGCCCGTGGATATTCTAAATATCTTTTGGGAGTCAAAAAATAGCATGAGACTTTAAACTTCTTATTTTAAAAAGAGAATTAGAGAAAATTGTCAGTGCTTTTCTGAAGTGGTTTGAATAAAGAAAACTAGAGAGCTATGGCAGGACCCATTTTGGAAATAGCTAATAAATTGATTAAGAAATTAAAGAAATTTAAGAAATTTAAACAGATGAAAGGAAAGCTGACCATGGCAAAAAAAACTCGGGGATTCAGCTACACATGTCTGCACAGAAAGAATGATGACACAAAAGCTTACAGCAGTGAGGAGCTGAGAGAAAGCTTCTAGACAGTCATCTTTGTCATTGAGCTTTTTCATGAACTTGAAGAGTTAACCAGAAAAAAGCTTTCAGAATATTTTAGGGATCTATACAATTTCTCTGGAAATATTGAAAAATAAAACACATAACTCCCCTGATCCAGATGTATTTAAAGAAAAAAATTGAATAGATTTCTGTAGAAGGTTTATTGTATTTAAAAAAGATAAAATTTCCAGATGTGAACCAAAAATCCTGCTCTAAAATTGAAAAAATGCCCAGTCTCATTACATTATCATACCACTGGCTTATAGCTGTCATTGAGAATTTTTTTTCTTCATTTAAAAAAAGGGTTTTTTACTCTCATGGAATTTCCTTCTCTTTCTGTCTTCAGTCTCTGTTGAGCTTTGAGATTACATTTGAGTTAAGCATCTCTCTTATTTTCTCTTTTGTCCTCACACTGGTTCCTGATCAGTGTGTCCTTGGCACTCCACCACTTCATTTAACTATTTTCTCATGTCATTGAATCTGAGTATTTCACACTTTCCCCAACACAGTGGAATATTTTCTTAAGTACTTTTTGAAGGCTGTCTGTTTTCTTCAAATCTGCTTTTTCTGTTCAGTTCTACCATCTGTTTACCTAAATAACTATTTTCCAGCTACTTTAAAACTCCTTAGTTCCATCTGTTTTTTCTTGCCATGGACTCAGGCTTCAAACCCTCTTCTGTCCTCTCCTTCCCTCCCTGCCTCTCTCTCTCTGTCCCTCCCTTCATTCCTCACTTTTTTCTTCTCCCCCATATAGGACCCTGCCAGTTTCTCACAAGATGATACTATTGCAGTGCAGAAAACCTTTTTTCTCAACTTTTTTTCCTCCTTGTTACCTTCCTGACATTCAGTTCTCCTTTCTCCATGCTGATCTGTGTACTTTCTAGCAGTTGTATCCTCAACTTTGCTCTTGTTGTTATGACCTCTTTTCAACTCTGAAACTCTTCCACACCATTCCTACCTTTGCATTTTCTTTCCACCTAATTTCTCACTGCTTTCTGGATCTTTTATTTAACAATTTAAAAAGGGCAGTCTTTGCTCTTTGAAAGATATCCCACCTTTATCTTAAATTTTATTCCTTTGTTGTCCTATCTTGTTCATTCCTTTTACTTCAAGCTCATTAAATGCAGACTGGCTTTCCCCATTTATTTATGCTCAATTTATCCCTTACCTTGAAGGGTACTATTTTTGTTAATATCTTTAGTGACATTTTAGCAAAACCTTAGAGTTTTACAATATTTCTTCATCATCTCTGACCTCTAAACTACCTTTTATTTTGCTTCAAATAATTTTCTGTCTTTGCTTCTGAAATTGCTCTCGCCGTGTCTCTTTTTCTGCCTGTCTAATCATTCTGTTGATAGATCTTTTAGAAACCCTTCCACATCACTTCTTCCTGTAGGTTTCCCATAGGTCATGTCCTCCATTCTTTAGATTTATGTTTCTACACTAGTAAATCTTTCTTTCTGTGCAAACTAAAGCTAAATAAAACTACAGCCTCAGCTCAAAAGCTAGGAGTTTCTTGTGTTTAGATGCATTGATTCTGGAAAAAAAAAAAAAAAAAAACTCAAGCAACACAAAGAAGTTTCTAGAAACTGAATGAAACACATAATCACTTGATTAAACATAGCAGAAAATGAGATTTTGAAATGCTAGATTTTCTTGTTTTGCTAAGGTTTCAAAGAATGTTATTCTATTAAAAAGCTTGATTTACCCATAACACCACATTCTAAATTGCCAGAAGAAAGAAGGAGAAAGCTTGCCATAAAGTTGCCAGTTGACAAGATACTCTTGATGAATGATTTTCAAACCCCATTCATATCCTACCATAAAAATGTGGGGAAGTGAGGTCTTCTGGGCTCTTATTCAGAGGAATACAGAGCTTTGAGTGAGTAGGACTAGAGTCTGTTTTGTCCCACACTTATGCTATTACAGCCAGATGGCTCTTCAGACCTCACTGATGTTCTGACAGCTTCCTCAAGAGTTTAATTACATAAAATAAACTGAGGACTTGACTGATAGCCAGTTATACTGTCTGAACATAACTTTCTGGTTTTATATAGAACAATATATAGTGGTCAATATCATGAACTCTTGAGAAAGCTTGTAAGGAAAGAAAAACAACAAGAAAAATAAAGGCAACAAAATAAAAACCATCAAAAAACCCTCTAATTGAGCAAAGAAATAGAATTCCTCAAAGAGAGGTAAAAGAAATGCTGAAAACTGGGTACTCTCAGGCACCTGGTTTAATTCTTGGGAAGGGTCCTGTGCAGGGTTCAGAAGCTGGACTGAATGATCCTTGTGGGCTCCTTCCAACTCACCTAATTCTGTGATTCTGTAATAAAAAGAACCTGGAAAATGAAAAGTATAGAAGAGAGAACTGTTCTGGCACATGGATGGAGTGAAATTTAGCTCAAAAGTGAGAAGACTCAGCCTGGACCCACCCCTCTATCCATAAGTTTCACCTGAAATCATGGTATTAATGCAGTCCCTATGGTTTATTATGTTGCAGACAACAAGCCATGAAATTAAAAGAAGAAACTCAGTTCCAGGATAGGCAAACATTGCAGTTTTGGTCATAAACTTTACATTGTGATGAAAGGAGATTATTAGATCATTTTTAGGTTACACATCGTAATTATTATTTGTCTACTTTCATATGTCATAATCTATTAATTTCTTAGTATTCACTATCACTCTAGCCATCAGAGATCAAGCCTCTTTTGTTTGTGTTAAGTGTGATAACTGATATCTCAGCACCCAAAAATAAGCTGGATGCCTCAAAGAAGGCTCTGAGACATATGGCTTCTTTACAAACAACTGAGTACAGAAAGCAGAGGTAAGGATACTATATACTTCAACAGAGTGGCATAGTAACTTAGCTTAAACATGTAAATATGTTTGCTATTTTTTTCTTTTTTTTTTTTTTTTTCTGCTGATAAAAAAATAAAGTGTAATAAAGTAATGGAAAATTAAAGTTGTTAGCACAGCAAGTCCTTATCTTACACAGTTTAAAGATGCATTAAAATTTTTTTGACTACTTTGAAACATTTTTTTTCAGAAAATAACAGACTAAATAAATATTTTATTTTCCAGTGTCTTTCTCCCTAACTCATAAGTCAGTAGCAGTTCTTTTGGTCAGTTATAAATTCATAACTATTTTTTAACTTAAATTAGTTATAAATTTAACTTATTTTACAACAGGCCCTTGCTAATGATGTCCTCAGTTTGTATTCCAACCACAGTAAATAGAGGACTATCCAGAATAGGGTAAAAAACCAGTTATTTAATTTTAATCTTTTTTGTCAAACAATAGGGGAAAGAAATAGTATTGATGTAAGCTATTAACTACAAGTGTGTGTTTGCTTATGTATTTAAACTATCTTGCAGTATTATTATGTCAGAATTTATTTCTAGTATCAGACATTTATGGTGTGACCCCAAGATTTTATTATACCACAGCTTTTAGTGTGCTTTCTGAAAGAATAAACTATAAGTTAAGATGGCCACAAAACAGTACTGTTAGCTTCTGCCTAACAGCGCTAGACTATTTATGATGGACTTTAGGGGAAACCATAAAATCTTGACATGTCTTAATGTAACTTAAATTATATTTTCATTGAGTCTTTGCTTTTGTGAATTGACCCCTTTCAGCACTATTAGAACTCTTGATAAACAGGTAATGGAGTGACACTTTGCTTATCTGTAACAGAGTTTGATTAAAGAGTCTGCAACAAAGCAGGTTTGTTACTCTTTTGCTGTATGATTGAATACATACAATATGTGCATATGAAGGTATTTCTGAACACTTGGATACATGTCTCAGACAAAGAGTGAAATCAGATGTCAGATGGTGTATCAATCCTTCCCATATAATTTCATTTTCCCTGATGTCTGAGAGCTACCTGGGGAGCCTTTTTGAAAAAGAAATCTAAATGAAAACCCAAATTTCTGAGGAGAAAAGACTGCAGAGTGGGAGGCGAGCTGTTTCAGCTTTCTTGAATTTTTTGTTGAGCACAGGTCTTGAAAATCAATACATATACGGTCTTTTTAAGTCTAATTTTTAATCAATATAATTAATCAAATTATATAATTTCTAGTTTTACAAATTCTCAAAAAATTCTTCACATTAACTGTCACACTCTTTTACTTGTATTTAAATATGATAAACAGATAGTGGAATCTTCTTCATTCTGCCACTTCTGTATTCTAGTACTTATGCTAAGGCACCATTGAAGTGATGGTCTCCAAACCAGTCAGTGTTTCAACTTCTGGTTTTATTCCTCCTACTTGTATATTTCAGCTTTGTGTTCCATCCCAGTGCACAGAGAAGATAAATCATTGGCCAGGAAAACAGAGCAGAGAACAAGGCAATGCACCCTTCTAGTCCTAGGGCTGAAGCTTGAGTGGACAAACTTTCTGGAGACACAACAGGAATGCCCTGAAATATTTCTAAATTTGGATACACGGGTTGACTTTAAAATAAATTTCCAACACAGAAAACACTGCATACCTCAGTGAGTAGGCACTGTTCTAAGTTTTCTATTTTTACCTAAATTTCCTACAGATTCTTATATTTTCTGGCTAAAAAATATGGTCTTTTAGTATTTGTTTATAATTTCGAATAATCATTGCTCCTATAGGCAAAAATATTCAACTTTTCATTCGTTATTCACCCCAAAATTATATGAGAAAGTTGGTTTGGCCTAATTTTATTTCTGTTACATCACTTCTAATGAAACCTGTTGAGATACACGTTTATTCTTGAGCATGCCTGAAATCTATCTGCCCCATTGTACTAGCAGTGTGAGATCCTCTCCCTTCTCATGAGATCCTCGTGTCTGCTCACATTTAACATAACTCAGGAATATCCACTTAATGCCAGGATGGAATCATTCACCCTGCAAAGTATTATGTGGCTATAATAGTTTCTTTCATGAGTGATATGCAATTTAGGTAATAAAAAGAAGTATTTATAATTGCAAAGAAGAGGCAAATAAAATAGACAGCATAATTTAGTGAACAGATAAAATTTCCCATCCCTTAACTCAAGAGCTTTAAACAAGATTCTTAGGAGTACCAACTGAAATAATGGAAAACCAATAAGCATAATGAATAAGCATAGCTTCCCAGTTACTGTGTTTGCTGGTTGTCACAGAGACAAGTCACAAACCTAATATATTCTCTATGACCCAGGAACAAATTTCCACTGAATTTCTAGGAAGAGCCTGCTACCTTCTCCTGCCTAAGAAAATATCCATCTCTTTTTTTTTTTTTTTTTTTTTTTTTTCACTTCTGAGCAGTTTATATTTTAAAATTTTCCTTAGGGATTAGCGTCTGGGTTTTTTAAATTCTTTTTTGTGTTAAAAAGAGATTTACATATTGTGGTTGTCATTCTTACTGTTATTCATGAAATTTCTTTGCTGCCACAATGAAATCTCTTCATGGTCTGAGAAGAAATCATTTTACAGATGGAGTTGCAGACAGACTAATTATAATTCTAGTAGCAAAGCCCTGGATCCACACAATTTACTGTGTGTGCTACATGGCTTTAGAGCCTAAATATCTGCCTTTATAGAGTGGTATCTATTCATTAAAAAACAGCCATTTATCTTACCATACATTTTATATTAAATACCATGACAACCACAGGGGCTTTTTCATGTTCTGTTGATAGATGTTATTAAAAAGTGACTCACTGCCCTTAATGAGTCCTTAATTCATCAGCCAAATGAATTGAGATTTAAAGTGTTTACTATGCTTTTATTACTTATAATATACTGTGATCCACATTTGATACTTACTTACTCATCTAAATGGAACAGAATGTGACAAATTTGATTCCTGATTTAATACCTATGCTACCTAGCTGACTAACTTTTCATCACATGAAATGATCTGAGATTCTAGAAAGACCTGAGCTGTTAAAAAGGAAGTCAGAACTCAGAATCAATGGACATATTCACTCCTGCCTAAGCAGATGTGCTGGCTGGCACCAAAGGCACAGGTCCCTTCCAGCTCAGAAGGTCTTATCCCATCAATCTGGCTTCTTTCCCTACATGCCAATCTTTCTAGATAAAACCTGCCAAAAACAGAAGGGCTGAAAATAGATATACCTATCTATACTTTCTAGTATACTTAGGAGGGGACAAGTCTTTTCCAAGTACAAGGTAGTTTTACATGTTGCTTTTGTATTGAGAGAAGCAAAGACTGCTGTCCAGTCTTTCTTATTCCTGTTTGTGTCTCTGGCAGACTAGGTCTGGAGAGAAAAGGCTCCTGCTGCAGTTGTATCAGGTGGATGCTCCCATCCTTGGAAGAATACGATCAAAGTAATACAGTCAGAAAAGGTAGGAAAGCTGGGAGAGGAACTTAAACTTCAGAAAGAATAAATGTTGACGACCACTCAGAATTTGTAATCAGACCGATGAAAGAAGGATGGAAAAGGATATGTTTTGGAAATGGGAGATGACTGCTTTTGTCATTGGACAGGGTACACAGGAATGGCAGGAAATGGGGCAGTTTGATGGGAAGGATGATGAATTTACTTTTCAGTGTGTGAGTGAATGTGAGTCATTGTCACACACCTTGCAGATTAGCAGAGTAATTTCAAATACTATACGTTGTCCCAAATATGATTTCTTTTACCCTGTGTGGAGGAGCCAGTCCTGAGGTACTTGATTTTATTACAATTCTGCTGAATAGGGTGTCAAACATGTAACACAGCTGATATATCTTTTAGGAAACATGCACAGTTTTTTTATACAAAGAGAAAAAGAAAGAATGATGCAGAAGCAGGTAATTAGTCACTCATACTTATACAACAAATTTCCTAATGCACATGTGGTAGTCTTGGTACAGTTCATCATACTATCATCAACATATACAAATTTCTGTGGGGGTTTGTTTTTAGCAATATAATCACCTAAGATAACTTGAGGTTATATTTCCATCCTGTCAGGTACTACAGAGTTGTAATTTAACCTTATTCTCTATTACAGTTTCTGCTTCAATCTATGCAGACCAGTTATTTGTCAACAAAAAAAGGATTTATACTATTCTGTTTGTGGGGACTCTTCAGTTTCTCTGGCACACTGTTGTCATGGTTTCAAGACCAATCTATAGTTGCTGTGAAATTTTGTGGATTTTTAACCTCCTCTGCCATGGCAGATAAATGGCTATAACAGAATATTATTTTAAAGGAGATCTTATTTGTATTAACAGTTTGGTGATTTATACTTATCTGATTGAAAATTTTGGATCTTTTAAATTGGTTAGAATACTCACCAATCATGGACACTTTGAATAACCTGAACATACTTTTATTCTTAAAATGAAAATAAAAAATCATCATTTTCATTGATCATATTATATGCATAAAATAGAAACTTTGCTACACATTGATCAAAACTTACAAATCAAAGTTAATATAAAATTTCATTAGTAGTGCTAAATTACACAAATCAACCTTATGAAGCAATGGCCCTAAATGTGACTACAAAATTATTGGTGGGGGAGAAGTTATTGTTTTTTTCTCACATTTGAACAATAGTGGCTGGGTTAATGAGTGAAATTCAGTGAATTATGGATATGAAATTTGTATAGTCAAAGACAAGAAGCATTCTGTTCTCTACCTTTTTTTAAGAGAAAGAAGAGCTAGTTAGAAGATAAGTTTTGGTAATGCATTATTCCATCAAGACCATGACTCCATAGTGTTTTTCAAGTAACCATGTAAAACCAATATCTTAGTACATTAGTGTTAAAATGAAACAGTTAGCATCTCTGTAAATATACTATCACAATAAACCCATAGAGTTTATTTAATACAGTTCACAGAAGGAGAACAAACTGCTTTCACTGTATCTCAGAAAATAGCTCAGAGAGATGAATAGACAGTGATAAGACTGAAAGAAGGCATTTTCTCACACACTTCAAAGCCTGAAATCTGATATAACTTCAGTCTCAAATCACTACCTGCTCTTGCTGCCTGTCAGAATAGACTGACTTGGAGTATGCTGAGAAAAATGTTCCCCTTCACTACCATTTTCATTCCACTGCACTGAGCAACACTCTTAGTAGAAAAGCTGCTTATATGGGAACTCTTTAAAGGATCACTTCAATAGAAAATAGCTTATTCCCACCTAATCAGTGGCATAATATTCAAATAAAATGTATCACAACCATCTGGAAAAGGTATATATAGATTTTTGATTTTGGCAGCTCACCATTTCCTGCAGCCTCTTATCAATAGTCATTTTGAACTGAACTGAGCTTTGTAAATCCCCCTGGCAAGTGTGCAGCAGCTGACTGTATAGGAGATACAACTACCCTGGTGTATGTAGACCAGGCAGACTTTTCCCAGGTTATTGAAGACTAGGAATTCATGCTGATGGCTGTCTGAACAAAAGCTCCATTTCATTTCTGCTTCGAGGCTGTTAGCTCTCTGTAGGAGACAGGGATAGCATGTAAGTGCTGCACACCATTTTAGGAAGCATTTACCTCAGAATAACAGAAGGTGTAAGACTGGAAGGAATGACAGTGGATTATCTAGTCCAACCTCCTGCTCAAGCAGGGCTGTCCTAAGTACATTGCACAGGATTGCATCCAGATAATTTTTGAGTATGTCCAGTGAGGGAGACTCCACAGCCTTTCTGTGCAGTCTGTTCAAGATCTCAGTCAAGCACACAGTAAAGAGGTTCTTCCTTATGTTCAGGTGAAACTTCCTGTGCAGCAGTTTCTACCCATTGCCTCTTGTCTTGTTGTCCTGCTGCTCAGTACTATGCCTCTGGTCCTGTTTCTTGGCTTCCATTTGATCCAGGACTTCTTTCACAGAGAAGAGAATCCACTGTTTTCAGGCCCTTGTTCAAATGATAGAGTCTTTTCTTTTAGCTCTTGCTCTTGTGTTCTTGCTTTGACTTTCACCAAATATCGTCCCTTTTAGACACTCTCATATGTTCATACCTTTTTGGGAGATGAAGGCTCTACCTCAAAGCATCATTATAACTTAAGCAAAATCTAGACTTTTGTTCTTTCAAATTAAGAAGTTTAGAATCAAAACCTGTTTTCTGTTAGAAATCACTGGAAAATGATCCTGAGTTCTCTTTTCTAACAGACTGAGTTATATACCACATGCTCAAAGAAATTCTGGAAACCTGAGGTATTTTAATTCAAAGAATATGTACAAGTGTAATTAAAAGTCTGCAAATTGTTTGAGAGATATTGTTTAGAGGTGTGTTTTACTTCAGTACCAATCAGTAATTACAGCTAGTGGGACTCTAGATAATAACAAGAATCCAGTGATTTCAGAGATAAGGACTCAGATGAAGCACCATAACCACCCTGAGCATCACCATAATTATCCTTGAACTAACCTTTATCCTAATCCAGAAATATAGGAACACTGGAATACTTTTCTACCTGGTCATCTAAGAAACATTTAGCCATCTAAAAGATCCTGCAAGGCATAGTTTCTTATCCCGTAAATCATCCAATGAGCGCTAGATAACGCTGATTTTCTAGCACAGGACAAACTTAAAACCAAACCATCTCTTATCTAGTCTACCTGCGTGATACTACGGCTCTCAGCAGTATAGTCAGCCGCAGAAAAAAATAATTTTACTTAATGCTGGTCATTGAAGGAATCTGTGTATCTGTTCTCATCCACCTCTAAACTTGTTTTGAAGTAAAACAGGTCTGATTAAGTTATTATAATATACTATGTGTATAATAAGAGGAAAATAGACCTTGATGTACGATGGATATAAAGGAGATAATTTGTAAATTGTATATTTAAAATCTAAGAAAAAAATCATTTATACACTATTTTGATATGACTTTTCTACTTATTATGGCCCCTTAACAAAGCCTGCCATTTATAATGTTTCATTAAGTAGTAGTTCTAAAAGATTCTAAAATTATGGAAGGGTGTAATCACATGAGTTATTACAGTACTTCACCATTTTAATGAAGAAGAAGTCTTTCTGAAATGTGGAAATTAAGGATTTTCTTTTTGTTGTACAACTTCACATCCAGGCGTTATCCCCCTACAGGTTTGTTACCTTTCTTGTCCCTTAACAGTAGGATAAAGATTATTTTGGTGTAATAAGATTACAAAACTAGCAAAAAAATACTGTAGGCATTGCCTATTTAAAATTGTCTCTATTACATCTTGAATATGGACAAGGTTAGAGAACAGATAGGCTTCAACAGCTCAGCGTTTGAACTTTTAGCCAAAGAAAATTCTCTACTGCATTTGATTGTCATGGCTGCATACAGTCAGCATCAACAAACTCCACAGGCTTAAGAAATTTGAATAATTTGCAGACTTGCACAAACTACAATATTTTCTGCTAAATTTGACCATGAGTTTTCCTTTTTCATCTAGGACATGGAGAAAGAATTATGCAGCTGCTAGAACTGTTCAAAATATTTGAATGCAATGTAAATAAAGCCTTTTGAATGTTTGTTGTGGGAACAGTAAAACTATATGGATGGATAAAAGTGTGAATAGGAAAAGGCTCAAAAACTCAAATAATTTGAAATTTGAAAAGCCCTAGAGGCACCTAGTTACTTCAGTATATGCTTCAATACGTATGGAATATTGGTCTTTACCATATGTCTGCCCACTCACATGTGGAATACTACCACTGCTATACCACACAATACTCCTACTGCACTACACAATATTACTAAACCAGTACAGATATTACCATTCCTGCTGCTGCTTCTATACAAAGGGACTATTAATACCACTACTCTGCCATCAGGAATTTTTAAAGGTTAAATACTTTATAGATTAGGAAGGGTAAAGATATTGCAATAACATAAGTACCGATGACAACCATGTCTACAATAAAATTGATGGAGATTTGAGTATTTATTTCAAACATTTAGGTGTGTCTCACAAAATGCCTAGTGAATAATTACAATAATTTCCCCATGTAGATACTCTCTATATTTAAGAAATTAATTTTAAAAAAACAGAGAAAAAGAGCAGATATTTTTAACACTTTTGAGAGGCAGATGGCAAAAATCACCATAACATCTGAGATTTTTTATCACCACATTTTTTGCCCTGATTTCTAGTTTTCTTTATTTTAAATGTTGAGATGTACATCTACAAGTCAGTTGTGTCTGTACAGAAAGTATGTTTTGTGCTGGAGAAGTAGCACATGCAACTGAGGAGAAAAGACCTTGACTTTGGTTTGCCTGGAAAGATCTTTTTGTTGTGTAATCTGTGGCTCAGATAAACTTCCACCTCCCTTCACCTTGTCTTTGATGAGGACTCAGAGGTAATCAAACATACTACAATCAGTAAGCTACTGAGAAAGGTCCCATTGTCAATAAATCTCATTAATGAAAGCAAAATTTTCTTTTCAGATTGTTTCATTGTAGATTCAGCCTGCAGTAAGAGAGCCCCATGGACCCTTAAACTCAAGCTGTATGAGAAGGTCAGATTTTGTTGACATTCAGGAACTGATAAAATTTTGTCTGGAATACGTCACCCTAGTCTGTGTCCATACTGTACAACAGAAAAAAAAAAAAAATTCTTCCACATCTGTAAGACACTGAAATGGGGAACCACAAGAGATGTTATTACAGTTTGAAAATGGAGACATTTCCTAAAGAACTTCCAAATAGCAATCAGCTGGGTTCATTTCAGCAACTCTAGAGAACCTTTTTAAAACTAAAAGGTAGAAATAGTGATGCAGAAAGAGGAGGACATGACCAGTTGTCATGTCCATGAACCAGGAGGCCAGTTCTTCAAGAGGGATATTCTCATGTGCTTCCCCACTGCCAGAGTATAATATTCCTCCTCCTTCCTTTGTAGCAGCAGCCATAGAATGGACAAGCCAAAGGAAGAACATAGATGCTGTGAAGCAGAAGAAGGAAGATGTTTAGGGAAGGAGAGCAAAAACAGAAGACAAATCAGGAGAGGAGGACAATTTTGGGTCTCATGCCTTGTCTCCAAACCTGGAGTACATCTAACCTCCAGAATTCCTGGCCTTCAACAGCAGAATGAACATTTATCTCTACTCCCAGAAATATACTTAATACTTTTCCTCTGAAAGAAGAAAAAAAAAAAAAGTGTAAATGAGGAATTAAGGACAGTGAGTGCATGAAAATGTAATAAAATGCAAATCCATTGTTACAATTGTCCTGTAGAAAAGCAGTCTGTTCAAATTTAAACAAGGGCACCTATGATATATGGAGGAACAATTCCTATGTTTTAGTAAACATAGGAAACATTTTATGTACAATATAAATAAATATTATCAGAGAATTGCTAGGATAATTAACAATCAAATTGTCAGAGATGACTATACATTGGACATTATTCTTGAACAGCCATACAATTAGTACAGAAATTTTTCTTTGAAGTACTTACTGAGCAGCTACACCAAAAAATTGTCTTTAAGCTCTCAACTCAAATAATCAAAGAAAATGTTGCTTTTAGGAATTTATGTTATAGTCAACATGTGATGAAATATAGAATTTCTGGTCTACAATACCCAATTCTGGAGTGAACTGTAGTAATACATAGCTAAGTGAAGAGTGTAAAGAATGTGTTAACTATGTACAGACTTTCAGTGTACTGGATCATTGATATATCAGGCTATTTTTCTCAATAAAAATTGTTCTTGAATATCATCTTCATCACTGTAAGCAGAAAAAGATGCAGAGAGAATTGATGTGGTTAAATATTTGTGACTTTCTCTAAGCAGGTGATTCTAGAATAAGTTTTTCTCAGTTTAGCACAGCTGTTTGCCTCAAAATTTGACAGTCAGTAAATACATTTTTTTCTTGCAGTTGTGATAGATGTATCTCCTGCATATGCTGCTTGGAATTTCAATAGATGAAATAGAAATAGATGAAATAGAAACTAAATTCTAGATGGCTAGAATTTAGTTTCTATTAAAATGACACATCATTAATCTCAGAATTTGTTTCTAACACATATATTCAGGTTTTACCTGCCTCCAGTGCCCTGCTTGTGTGTGGTAAAATATAACTGTTAGCTTTTCCTTTGCACTTCAGTTATCTGTATTGTGTTACTGTATTGTGTCTTGTGCTCCTATTTAATATTTGCAGTGCGTAATTAAAAAGTAATTCAGGGAAAATATTTCTTAGCAAAGGTCTGCTTATGTATTTATTTCCTCAAAGAGGAAACAAACTGAATTATGTAACAGTGTCTTTGTTCTCAGCAATTCAAGATTGCTTTGGGTCATTGGTTCGTTTATCTGAAAGCTAAGAATTTCATGAGTTTAAATATCAGTTTGTAGCTCTTAGCTACATTTTAATTACAGTACCCTGCCTTTTCATCTATTATCTTTTCACTACTTCCCATACCCATAGAACTTTACAGCTTCTTGATGGTGTCCTGCAGTGCTCCTGGGGTGATTGCATTGTAGGGCTTGCAGCTGGAGTAGGCTGGGACACCTTAGGTAATCGTAGAGCAGTCAGCCCAAAAGAAACCTATCTTCAACTTCTTCCGCTGATGAGTAAAGAGCACATCATTTTAGCAAACCGTGCCTCTTTAATAACTTCCCAAGTTTGCAGCAGGTTTTGTTATTTGTTAGCATATTTTGAGAAGTACAGAAATTAATTCATCCATAGAGAAATTGCTAAATGAATTGTCATAATTCATAATTTCATTTTTAATGGAGTTTAGAGATTTATTAGGAGCATTCTGTTTTCAAGTATTTTCTTGGAATGTGATGCAAAGTTCAAGGGCCCATTGTAGTGGAGCATAGGGAGCACATGTAACAGAAAGATAATGCCTACTGTGAAAAACTCATAATTTGAATTTAAGTCAGTGAAATAAATAGTGGAGGAAGCATGGGGTAACAGATAAAATCATGAGGAAATGGCCTCAAGCTGTGCCAGGGGAGCAGCAAGTTGGACATTAGGAAATGTTTTTTCACTGAAAGAGAAAGCCAAATACAGAAATGGGCTTTCTAGGGAAGTGTTGGATTTACCATCTCTGGAGGTGTTCAGGAAATGACTGGATTGTTGTGGTTTATCTGGCATGATGTGTTCTGTCAAAGGCTGAAGTCAATGATCTTGTGTGAGAGCCTGGAGGGTTTGCTAGCTCCAAACATTTCAGGTGCACAGGTGTGGCAAGGGGCAGCTCAGGTCCTGCTCTGGAGAGGTGATGAACTGCCCCTTACACCCCACCCTTCCCCAGCCTGTACCCAGCCCTGCAGTGGCTGCCAATCCCTGGCTCAGTGGAGGCAAAGCTCCACACCTGCCTCTGGAGCCCCTAACCCAGCTCCTGTGGCCAAATGACAGCAAGCCCCACCTGGGGGGCTTTTGGAATTCCTTTTGGAATTTCTGACAGCTGAACACAACTGGAACCAGAAGTAATAGCTGGTGGTTTTTTTTTTTTTTTTCTTCTAAATCTCTCTTAGAATTTTCAAGTAACTTAAATTTGAATGAGCTTAGAATTGTTAAGTTTAATGGGCTGAGTTAATACTTTGAGAAGTGTTTCATGTTGATTGAATGCTGTTCTAAACCTTTTGCTAAAGTCCTCTGGTTTCCTGAGGTCGCCAGTAAAGTCTTTTTTACTGTTTTGACTTCTTGAGGATATCTTAATAGTATTTCTCCTGTGACTGTAACTCAGAGTACATGGTAAACAGTAAGCCCTTTTAAAAGCCTTGTTGAGTGAGTTTTTTGGAGCCTTACATCTTGGAGGTATTTTCCAACCTTAATGATTCTGTGTTCAACAGTGTTGTAAACCAAAGAAGAATTTATGCCTGTCGAGTAGGCTGGGCCTGACTGGATGACATAGACCCACCCTTTTATTACTCCCTTCTTCAACTGGACAGGGTAGAGAAAATATAACACCTTTGAGGGTTGAGGTAAGGACAGGGAGATCACTTAGCAATTATAGTGGTGGGAAAAAAAGACTTGACCTGGGGGAAAGTAATTGAATTTTCCAATGAAATTCAGAGTAGGACAATGAGAAGTTAAATCTAATCTTAAAACACCTTCAACTCAACTATCCCTCTTTCACAATTTCCATTTCTCTACCTTTTCCCCTGCCCCCAGTTCAGTGAGATGGGAAGTAGATGTCTCATGCTGTTTCTGTCACTGCTTCCTCCCCAGGAGAAGGAATTCTTCCTCTGCTCTGATGTGGCACCCCTCTCAAGGGAAATAGTATTCCACAAACTTCTCCAAGATGAGTCCTTTCCAAGGGGTGCAGTTCTTCAGGAACAGATTGCTCCAGTATGGGTCCCTTGCGAGTCACCAGTCCTTCCAGCAAGCCTGCTCCAGCATGGACATCTCTCTCCACAGGGCCACAGATTCTGAGAGGAACCTGCTTCCCACAGTCATAGTTTTCTTTTGGGCATCCACCTGCCCTAGCATGGGATCCTCCAGGGTCTGTAGGTGTCTGCTGCACCATGGACCTCCATTGGCTGCAGGGGCACAGCTGCCTCACCATCTTTACCATGGGCTGCTGGGCTGGTACCTGGCAGCTCCTCCTACTTCACTGACCTTGGTGTTTCTCTCACATATATTCACTTTTCTCTTCCCTGGCTGCATTTTCCTTCTGCTCGGTACCTTTTTCCTCTTCTTAAATATGTTATCCCAGAGGCACTTTCCACTGTCACTGATGGGCTCAGCTTTGGCCAGTGACACATCTGTCTTGGAGCATCTGGCATTGGCTCTGCTGGATAGAGGAGAAACTTCTGGCAGTTTCTCACAGAAACCACTGCTGAAATGCTCCCTCTGTCACCCACTCTGCTGCTTCTGAAAGTTTGCCACACAAACCCAATGCGCCTAGAGGAAAAGCAAGACAAATAGTGTCAAGATATGTTTCTGTGTGTACACACACAACCCCAGTAAGAATGCCCTGAAATCAAGATTTGCATTGTATACAGTCTCATCTTGACTTTCTAACCAAATTGTTTTCTTGTGTTTCGGCCCCAAAGGAGCACTTTGAAAACAGCAGAGAGTAAATTGCTTCTTTTATAATTCTGGACTCTGACAGAAGTGTCAATTGAAGGTGATGAGAACATATTACACTCCATCATAGTATAAGCCACAAGAAGCATTTTGTAGCAAACTCTAACTCAGCTAGTAGAGAATGCAGTGGAGATATTTTAGTTTTCCTGAACTTATTGTCATACATCCTAACACACATAATGTTCCTTCATAAAACATAATAAGCATTATGTTAATTGCACATTAATAAGCATTAATTTATATGTATGTGTCCACCCAGGATTCCAGCATTGCTTCTGGAACTGTGACAATGTGGACCTTCAAGGTTAGGAAAACACAATGATATTAACAGTTCTAAAAATTCCCCCAAAATAGACCAGTTTCTTGAGGGTGGGGCCATTGCTGACATATCAATGTAGCAGGAACAGGTAGAAAATATGCCTGACTATCGCTGATATTCATCCCAGCAACCGAGAGCTACTAAAACATGACTGTAAAAGGCCTATAGGAGGGAGAGGCACTTCCAAAAAGAGGTTAATCCCGATTTAAGATAGCTCATTAATCTCTGGAATGAATCACCCTTTAAAAAGATTAAAAATAAGAGAGAGAAATTATTCAATTATTCATTGAATAATTATTCAATTATTCAATGTGCATTATGTAATAAAAAACAAAATAAGATTTGACACTAAATGTGAAATACAGAAGTAGGAGATTGCTTATGTTTAGAAAGACTGTAAATATTTGTGAGCGAGCTAGTATCCTAACATTTCCTCTTCCAAATCTTAATTTTCTTTCCTTTTAGGCTTGTACTTCTTGTAAGGAAAAAAAAAAAAAAAAGCCATTAATCAGTAAAGTATAAATGAGATATGCTTATTTTTTCTTTGATGGGGCCCAGTGCATCAGTATCCTGAATACTTGAAGCACTTGTTCATAAAACAGTCATCAGATATCAGTGGGACCACTTTTGTCACTAAATGTTGATGGATTTGGTTTTAATTTCTTTGAAATATGTTTACTTCATTTATCACCACTTGTTCAGGCCTCTATAAAATTATCTAAGGAAAACCAAATTAAAGGAGTAATTTTTTTACAATATTTCCTCACTGGTAAATCCCTTGTCTTAGTAAAACTCATTTCAGTTTGTTTTTCATCTGTCCAATATATTTTACTGCATAAAAGGTTTCCCAAAATCCCCTAGAAATTTTACAATAATGTTTGACCAGACAAAGCGGAAAAAGTATTCACTTTGAAGTGCATGATGTAGCAAAAAAGAGCTGCTGATTCATCTCTCTTGTTGTAAACTCTGTTACTGGCTGCTGTTTTAGAAAGGCCGTCTTCATCTTGTCCCACCAATACAGTTTTCATTCCTGGCCAAATTGAGACACTGGTACCATTTGTTTTGTTTTTTTTTTAACCCAGAGTGAATCCTGCATTTGGCCTATCAGCTTCACCAAATGCTTATGAAAAATCATTCACTTTTTTAATCCGACTTTTAAATTTTAAGTAATTTCTTTTCCACCTGGCTTATCTTGCTTTTTTGTTAAATTTCAACTAATGTGTTAATTTTGTGTGTCCTGAAAATAATCTTTCTTATTTTAATATCTAATCTTTCTAGTTTTTCTTTATTTGTGCTATTTGAATAAACATTTCCAGTCTGGAGAGGATGATAAATGTTGCTATAAAAGGGGAGCAAATTGCATCCCCATCCACCAAATAATAGTGCTAATCATCTCAGCAGCTATTCACGTGATTTAAAGATCCAAAAAGCCAATAGAAGCATTTATTTACATCTAGAAGGTGCTAAATAAAGAGTTACACTTAGCATTTGTCATGAAAGAAACCACATGGGAGGAACTGATTGCAACACTTGGCATAAAAGTTCAGCTTTTTGATGAATATACAGGTAATGAATGTTCTGGAGGATTGCAGAGACCACTCTATAATGTAACTACATTATGGAATAGTTAGAATGGTGAGGCAAGATACACAGTGACCAGGAACTGAGCAAGCAAAGTTGAATTTTGCCTGTGTTGTCTCAGTGTTATCTTCCTTGGGGGTGATGTGCAGGTTCAAGCTGTTTCATTTAGATCTGACCATGTGCTGTGGCTCCCTGAGCTCTTATTCAGAAGAATTTATTTGCTGGATCAGCTGTAAAAGGGAGATAGAATGCATACAGTCACCAGGGAAGGTAAGAGAAGACAGCTAATGGTCAAACTTTTTCTCCGCTTCCTTCTCTAAAGGTTGAGGTCATTTATCCCCTTGGAAGATAAATGGGTTTCAGAATGTGTTTGAAATCTTTAACCCACATTTAATTATGATGCTACTGTTGCCTAGAACTGAAAGACAAACTTTCCAAACAATATTAAAGTGGTAACATAAAGAGCAGTTCTTTAATGAAAACTTTCATGGGCTCAAAATACAGCTATGCCCATATCCACAATCAGATTTTCACAAATGCTGTAAGTTTTATTATTTAGCATATCTAGCACATACATCCAGCAGGAGACCAGATGCCCTGGGTACCCCATCCTAGGGCCTGCCTAAGCCTCTCCAAGGGTTCTTAGCCCTGTATTTTGTTATGTCTCCCATGTGCTGGTCCAAAACAGGGGGTCCTTGTTAGAAATTCTTTCCTTGAAAATAAGACTAAACAGAATTTCAAGAAGGGGAGCATAATGTGTGAGGAAGAGCAATCTACTATTCTAAAGTGTAAGAAAATGTTAGAAACTATACAGGTATATATTAAAAATTTACAAAGTACAGATATAGAAAAAGATATATACACATATATAAAAATCCTTAGGCATCATTACAGGTAAATAAATGTCTTATTTAGGAAGGTGAAAGAAGAAACTGTCTAGTTTTATCTGACAAAAATAGACTATCTCTTAGCCTGTCCAGATAAACTTTCTCTTCTGGTATGACTTAAACAACCAAAATAAGTCAAACTTTCATGATTAGGAAAATAGGAATGAATCTCAGTGATTTGCCTACCTTGGAACTCTTTCTGTAAAATAAAGCCAACTTATGTTTTGGTCAGGAAGAATTCTGTAACATTTACATTTCTGAAATGTAAATACAGGATATTCTCAGGCACTGTAATTTCACTCATGCAAGATCCTATTTAAATTAGTTTCCACAAATCATCTAATTTTAATTTCAATTTCTTTTTCACCCTCTTGGGTTGAAACAAATTCAAGGATGTATTTTTTCTATTAATATATCAAGTATCTGGTCCTACAAATTACTATCAATTCTTTTCTACTAATCTTCTCTTCTGCTTAAAAAATGCATAACTTTGAAACTTGTTAATATTAAATGTTGTCAATGGTCTATATTAATTAAAATACTGAGTTTAAAATCATCCTCGGATAGAAAAGTTGGCTAAAGCCAAAGTAATAATCTGAATAGTATAGATTACATTAGAAAAATCAATCAGAAATAAAAATTGTGCTTTATACCATTAAAAGCTATTTTTAATATAAAGTTTTTAAAACTATATTTGCATCCTTGAAGAATTTATCTTTATACTAAGGAGTCTATGATGATGTGATGTTGCAAAGAGAGTAATGCCTGCAGAAATACTTTGTTGAAATGAAATTGAGCAAAATTAGAATTCTCATGCAATCTTGTTTGAATCCTCATGTTTCCCAAAGGATGACACACACCCTATTTTATATTCCAGCAATAAGATTAAAAAAAGGAAAAAAGAAATAAAAGAAAAAAAGATGAAAAAGTAACAAAGAAAAATTGTTTTGATGGGGAAGAAGATAACCTTACATCACACATCATGGTGATGAGGTGTGAGGTATCTGTAACTAATATTCCTGAAAGCAAAGCTTTTGATATGCACATGGAATACGATGAAAAGAAAGACATTAAGAGTACCAACAGCCACACTGAAAACAGTTTGGGATCTTATTAAACAGATTTTGACTGAGTCTTCAAATCCTTTCCAGTGAGCAGAAGGAAGCTGTGCATATATAAAAAACTATGTCTTTTCTTGCATATGAGAATTGATGAAGCCTTCCTACATTTTGCTAAGAGTGAGTAATACAAAGGCTAGGGCCCAAACAGGATTCTTTGTAAATATCTGTCAATTAAAGTAGAGGGATAGATGACTGCACAGGATCTCTTATTTAAAGAAAGCAATGCTCTAGTGTGGTGAACCTTTGAAGTATCTTGTTAGGAAGTGAACCAGGCATTTATAAGAACCAATATTTGACCTCTAAGAGTCTATTACTTTTGCTCAGCTGGTAGATTAAGCTGGAAGTAATTGATGAACTATTTCATTTCAGGGTCATACATGAAGGAAATAGCTCATATTTTCACCTTTCCATTAAGAGGTCTGTTCTAGTAATCTAAATTGAAAACACTGTGCATGTTTTATGTTCACTTTATACAGTTGAATTTTGTGAACCAAAATGTGTATAAGCAGTAATGAAAAGTACATGCCTTACAGTGAGATGAATGCAAAGGCCATTCTATTTTTTTTTTTTTTCTGTGTGCACTCTTTCCTGCTCCCTGATGAGTAGCTCATTTTGCCTATCAGCACAGAATAGACCACAAATTGCAGTATATTTCTAATGGTGCCTAAATTAAACCTTTGAATTTTTCAGTGCTTTTCTCCTTGAACACAATATGTAAGGACAGAGTTTGCAATAATCCTATTACTTGGTACAGAAATAGGCTAGGGCTAGTGGAGTGTCTGGTGCTTTCAGCTTCCAATTAATGACTGCAGTTCCTGCATATAAATTTGCAGAGTAATTTAGTTGCAGTTACTTTATCAAACAAGAAGTAGAAACATTGTATACCTTCCAAGAAATCAGATTTTAAAGCTATTATCACCTATAAATTATATTATTTACTAAAATGTTATTCTCATCAAAAGTTGTGAATATAGGATACCCTGTGCTTCTTTAAGATTATTTTCTAAGGAAAAAGATGAGAATATCTCAGATGAAGCATTTATTACTATAATATTGTTATTCATTAATTAATTCGAATTTACATGGTTGCATATACAAATTATATTGTACTAATACTTTTTATTCCAATGATATTTAAATGACTTTTTTTTTTTTAAATTGCAGAGTCTAATTTATATCTAGAATTTGACAAGTATCAAGCACTTTAAAACTCTCTCATCCTATCTCTCAGATACTCACAGACCTAATTTCTTAGGAGATGTAAAGTAAGAGATCTTAATTACAGGTAAGTATATATATGAGTAGAGGAATTAGAGAACTGAATATAATCCTCTTATTTATAAAGTATCCAGGAATAGAATGACTTGTGGATTTGGAAGTGATGCTGCTAACTTGGGAGGAAGCATTGCAACTTGGTTAAAACGCCTGGGGGGATTTTTTCAATCCATTAATTAAGATAAAAACCACAATGATTATTTCTATTAAACATGGGGGGGGGGGGGGGGGGGGGGGGGGGAGAAAGCTTCACACATAATAAACACCTTGCTGAAGAAATGTTTAGAATTTTGCCTGTATGTGGGTTTTGTTAAAGTAGTATTCAAAGTGTACTTCATGGGACTCTTAGAGTGTACTCCACAGAGCTTGTGACCAACAACTGATCTGTTCCCTAGGGAATGGGCTGAGTGGAGAACAAGGTGCACAGCTCTGATAGAGGGGAAAATGGAGAGCAGGTAGGTAAATATGGGGGGACCCCGTGTCCCTGAGATAGGTAAGAGAGAGGACATTCATTTCAGAATGTACCAAAAGCTTAGAATGTCTTGAGAAGCAGGAAAAATCTCTTCAGGAAGTGTTTTAATTAGTGTGACTTGTTCCCACCTCTGTACAAAAAAGGGAGTCAGAACCAAATAAGCTTTGTGTTGATCTACAGCATACAGTTCAATGCCCTGCATAGGCATGCATGGGGTAACATTTTTTGAAAAGTGTCCAGACTAGGTGTTGAAAAATAACCTGGCTCTCCACCATCTGTGGCACACTAGCCTTAGTCAGCAGCCAAAATACCATCCATGTGCTCTCCCACACATCCTCACTGGGACAAAAGGGAGAAAGCAGGGAGATGGGAATGAGAGAAGTTCCTGTGGAGAGAAAGACAGGAATATCTTCTATGAGTAACACCACTGGCAAAACAGATCCTATTCGGGGGAAAAAGACCTTAATGTATAACAAATTAAAAATAAATATTTAATTAGTGACTTAAGTGGAGTGAAACAAAAAGACAAACATGCAAGTAATGTCTTTCCCAGGCTCACTACAAACTCCTCTACCTGCTGCTGGGTGTTTCTCCTGCTTCACAGTGACAACAATGGTTTTCACAGAGCTGTTTCTTATACTTTTCCCCTCACTCCTTTCTTACATGTATTTTCCCTGATGTGTCCCCACCTCAGCTATGGGCTCAGCTGTGCCCTGCAGTGGGTAGGTTGGCTCCAGCTGCATCCAGCATGAAGTCTTGGCCTCTCCTCACAGAGAACCCCTTCAGCTCCCACTGCCAACACCTGGGCACCTACCCCCCCTTACAACACTGACTCAGGTGTGTGAAATAAGGGCAACTTCAGTCTTTCCTGGCTGTGGTACAATCACAGGCACTTCATGACTTTTGAATGCTCATTATTTAAAAATCTGACTAGAAAGGCTTGCCAAGATACATGAGAAATACTGCAGATCTCTCAGCAGATAGATGTGTCTGAAGAACATTTTTTCTTACATACACTTACAGAGCAACAGGACACATCTACTACCTTGTGTAGTGTTTCAACCTGGGTAACAATTACTGGTCTTGTTGAAATGCTGGGGAGTCAGACAAAATAGGGCCCTGGTGTAGTTAGTGATTTTCTTCAGCTCTGAAAGCTGTGGCACTATTAAGTCCCTCCTTGACTTCCTTCCAGGCAAGTACAGGATTGTTTACATCCCCTTTAAAAGGATCATGATGACTGTTGTTCTCTTCTGATTATAGTGTTTCAAACTTTTATTAGTCTCTGAATTACTTTGAGTTCTGCAGAATTTGGGAAATACTGGATTGGAACCTCTTCTTAGAGAGATAACAGGGAGGGAGTAGGTAATAGACCTGTTCTACTCCTTTATTTGCTTCTAACACAGGAGATACTGGGGCCTTTCACTGCTTCTGACACAGGAAGTATTGGGGTCTTTCATCAAAGCTTTTCAGTTATGGATAAACTTTTCAGATATGGATAAACAGAAGTTTCATCCATCTGTCCAGAACCCCTGACAGTGTCTCCACTTCTCACTGTTTCTATGCTAGTCACAAACTACTTTTAAATTCAATCTGAACTGCAAGAAACAGAAATTATTTTGTCTCCTCCACCCTACAACCTCTACCATGTAATCAGTCTGAGGAGTTTGAGAGAATCTGTTGTACTCTGAATTAATTGCCTAGTCTCAGTTTAGTTTCAGGCAGGGATGCAAAGGATCCTTTTCTATGGACACAGAGATGCTTTTGATGCAGGATAATCATCCACTAAATGATGCCAACCACTCTTCTATTTTTTTTGCAAAACATAGTTCTAAAAGCTTAAAACCTTTTTATCAGTCAGGTAGATAAATGTCATAGCTTCAGATTGAGTTGATTAACATAACAGGTTTGGTTGGTCTTTTGGATAAAAAGCAAAGTAACTGCTTCTCTTATTAAAATTGGGAACCTGGACACTTAGAAATTCTTCATTACTCAAACAGGTATCTCATAGACTGCCAGTTGATTGTCAGCCAATAAAAGCACCACCTTAACTACCAGAATCAAACAAAACCTTTCTAATAAGACTGACCTTCACATGTTATTTTAAAGTGACATTAGAACCAGGATGAACAAATCCTTGGGGAAAATTCTCAAAGGAAAAGTTATTCTGCAACTAAACAATAATGAGGGTTTTTTTAGCCGATAACCAGGGAATTACCTGCTTTGAAAAGATTGTATTTAACATCAACTGCAGGGGAAGCTATTTGACCATTTTATTGCAAGCAATAGAGCACTCACTAGGACTTGCATAGACATATCAATGCATATTTTTAATTTTTCAAATATTTTGTTGAAATAGAGGACATCTGTGAGTGTTTTACATAAAAAAAAAAATCCTAAACATTTAGTGATTTTGAAGAACTAGGTTTCTCAAACTTAGCTAGAGCCACGTTATCTATATGAAGAATGTTACAGAATGGGAACGTCCATTAAAACTCTGAATATGATGCAGCTGAAGTATGATGAAGCTGAGTATGATGCAATAATCAAATAGATTCCTGGCTTAACATTGACATTTATCATTTCCCTGACTGCCTCTGGTAGTCTTGGCATGTTATGCAACAAGTGGGCATATGGACAGAAAGTATAAAAAGCATGTTAAGAGGTTATGTGAGGAAGAATTTTGACAGGTTTATCCTTTATGTCCAGAATTATATGAGAGTAATAAAAACCTCATTTTGAAACCATCAAAATGTTGTCAGAGTGTCTAGTTATGATTAGAAGTTAAACAAGTGATTCCCAGACATCTAAAAGCTGGTATCAGTGACTAGCTATCACTTGAAAAGAATAACCTTGCCTCAAAAAGGTAAATACAGTTCTTCCTTTAAGTTTTGCTCTTTGTTATGAGTCTGTGTTATGAGTCTGACAATATATGTTACACTGTGCTAATATATTTAATTAAAGCTAAAGATAAGATTGCAGAAATAGGGTGAAAATCTCCCGGACATGTATAGTCAGAGATGCCAGCAACCTCTGGAAAATTTTAAATGTTCTGTATCACAAAAATGGCTTCCAAAATCTTTACACAGAAGATATAACCGGCAAACCTTGGTTATGCAAAAGCATTTATGGTGAATACAGCTCAGATAAGGAAGATGTTATCTGGTGGTCTGTTGCTCTGAACTGGAAAAAGCAGCACTGAATGTCTGGGTTAGAGAGGCAAAGGGTAGTGATGCTATAGAATAATGAATTTATCAAAAAGATGGGATAAAAGGGAGGTAATGAACAGGCACCTGGAGAATATCAGCTAATAAAAGATCAGGCAGATATTAGAGTATGAGTAACTAGCACACACAGGATTACAATCACCCCTAGTGTTTGGTAATGCAAATGAAGCAGGTGAGAATTAAGAGAAACACTTGCAAAATCAGGGGGTTATCTCTAAAAGCCCTAGATCATCCTGAGAGTGATTGGTGGGTAACATTTTATTTTAAAACCTAAAGCAAAGGCATAACATTAATCAAATAAAGACAGAACATGGCAAAAATGAGATGCAAAAATTAGATTGTGAGTATTGCTCAGGTAAATATGGGCAAGTGGAAAAATTGCAGTGCCATATCAAATATGTCATGAAACAAGATCCATAGATCATTTAGCGAGATATTGTCTCAGTCTGTACCCATAAGGATGAGGTGCAAAGCACCCATTGAGAGTGGAACTTGCACAGTCCTGTATGTAACTAGACACATTCTGCAAAGACATCACTGATTTTTCACACTGATTTTTCAGTCCATTGAAATCTATCTGTGCCAGAGATCTTGGCTGCAGAATAGTGACTCTACAGTATACTTATCAGGCATTTCTCATCTAGATTTATAAATTAATGGTTCTGTGATTCTGAGGGAAGCTGGTGACTGTAAAGTTCGGCTCCTATGTCATCAAGCTTAATGATTCATGCATTTAGGGAGACTTTATTGGGATCAAATTGCTAAAGCAGAGTTGTGGAGGCAGTGACTGTTAAGAACAGTATAGCAATGCCTTTAATCTCAGAACAAACAAAGCCTGGTGCAGCAGAGCACCATCAGTCACCATGGTGTGTCACACAGGAACGCAGGTGCTACAAGGGCCACTCTGTTTGCTGAACAGCAGCATCTCAGTTTTGTCACCACAGGATATAGACACTTACAGACAAAATACTTCACTGCATTATGAGATGATGTTGTGTCCTTCCCGGAGGGAGGAAATTGTGTGATAAAATGAATGACTGTGAAGGATCCTTCTGTGACAAAGGAGACTTGCTTTACAGCTCAGATTTAGCCCAACTTAGGCATGGTTTCAACTCTCAAAAATTTTTACCCCCCAATAAAGGAAAATTTTCTGAGTGGTCTTACTCTTCCAAAACCAGCAATATTCACTGATGAGGTATTGCTGCTTACTTCCAGGTTCCTTTATGAGATGCATTCCAATACTACAGCTTTTTAAATGTGAACTTTCTTTCATTAGAAATATCCAGCCAAGGGCTCTAATTAGGCCCATGCGTGTCTGTGAAGGAAAAAAATCTTTTAAAAGATGAAAAATCTTAGCCTCTGACTCCAATGTTGGAGAAGACAAAAAATATTTTGAAGATTGTTATAAAAGTTATTTCTTTGTGAAGTAGCACAGTAAGAATTGAAATGGAAAGTGATTTTCTATGAAAGGGTTAGAGCAAGAAAGACATTTCCATCAAAGAAAATGTTACTGAGAACATATTTCTAAGCAGCCCCAGGAAATTTTAAAGAGAGAAGTTAAATCCCAACAAAATTGGTAACCAATTTAGCCCTTGCTGAGTGTTTTGACTAGAGGATAGACAAATTTTTTTTTTCAGGCAGACTCCACTGGGTTCTGTGTTAGCAAGAAAACAGAATTCCCTGCGTGGTGCTTTAGTCACAGACCCTGATCAAGAGCCTCTGGCAAACAAGCTGCTCCCCAGACTCAAACTTGACACAAAGAACAGGGTATAAAAGAGCAGCACACTGTGGAGAAGGCCATGGCAGTACTTCTTTTGGGTGTTTTTAAGGTTCATCGCTAAGCATTCAGCACCCATTAGGCCCAACCAATCTTGTTCTGAAATCCTGTACAATCACTTCTTCAAAATATCAGGAAATCTTTTTGCTAGTAAAGTGTCTGTTCCAGAAATAAGAATGGTGTGAACTAGCTCATTTATAGTCATGAAAAGCTCCACCTATATACCTTTTTGTTTCTGAAAATTTTGCAGAAGTCTCATTTTTGTGCCCTACTGCCAGGGAAGGATCATCTTTCAGTTTTTTTCAAGGGTGTAAGTAGTCTAGTGTTTTCAAGGTTTTTTCAGTGTTTTCAAGGGTGTAATCAGTTCCCAGTAACAGTGGGTGCACTGTGAATGAAAGAAAAGAGGGATGGGGTCATAATATAATGCATCTAGTCTGTTAAAAGAGCAGCATAAGGATGGTTGTCCTGAGGTGACTTTTTGATGCTTGTATCCCCAGCTGTCTGTTCTGTTTATGCTGTTTGTTAAGTTTTTTACCTTTAGGACTAAGTAACCCCTGATAAGTAAAAGCTGTGTTAATTAACCAATACGGGCTTGCCCCTGCTATATCCAACAAGGATGAGGGAGATAAAAGAGGGGGTGAACTGGCAAGGGGAGGATCATCATGGAGGAGCAACCTTGAGGAGCATGAAGCAGATACTCATGGTGTAGGATCCTGGAGAGAAAGAGAATTACTGCTGTGAGACTGGTTTTGAGAGCTAAGGAGGAGAAAGAAGACAGGTGGAGTTTGTTTTGAAAATAGTGTTCACTCCTCTGTGTTCTACTCCTGGACCATGCTTGTCTGAGGCATGAACGAGACCTGGACTGTTTTTTTTTTTTTTTTGCCTTGGGACTGCTTAAACTTGCTCAGGACTGAAAAACCCAGAGGAGCACTGGGATGTTGCACCTGTGGCCCATCAGGGCCTGGACCTCCAGAGGGGCTGATAAGAGACTGAGAGAGTGGAGCTACCCACAGCAAGGACTTTCTGAATTTACCATCTCACTTCAGAACAACAAAAGGTTTTATTGTTTTATATTATTCATTCTCTATGCCTGTGGGCACTTTGTTAAAAAAATAGTTTTTCCCACTTTTCTTTGAAGAAGTTCTTTTCCTGGGCTGGTTGAAGGGAGGCACCATTTGGATTTGCTTCTCAGAGGGACCTCATTCAGGGGTTCTCTCACAAATGTGCTTTAAACCAGGACAACTGCTCTAATGTGTTTCAGCATACTTATCTTTCCTGCAAGACAGACAAACAGCCAAAACCTGCCTCCTTAAATTTGCAATGGAATAAAGAAACAAACGTTTCTCTTCCTTTCATACCTGGGTATCTGCCTCCAGCATGAAAAAGCAATGGTGTTTCCAAAACTAAGTTCTGTGTACAGTCAAGACATAGCTGTGTGTGCAACCCGTTCCTGAAGTGAGGTGGACTCTCAGGTCTCCAGGTGTAATCATACCCAGCCCATATTACTGCCTATACCTGTTCTTTTTCTATTTTCTATTCTCCATGCCTTTTATTTGCTAGGACCCTTGGGTCAGTTTGGGTCAGCTGTCCCCCTATGGTCCCTCTCAACTTCTTGTGTACTTCCAGCCTCCACACTGGCTGGGTGGTGTGAGGAGCAGAAAAGGCCGGAAAAGACTCTGTGTAATGCTCAGCAATAACAAAATCATCTCTGCTGTGTTTGGCATGAATCCAAAACATAGCCCCCTCCCTACTAGATACTATGAAGAAAATTAACTCTATCTCAGCCAAAGCCAGAATAGGATTAAGTGTAGGGAGAAGTGATTTTCTGAGAGGACAACATAATCTTACTTGTGTTTCAAGGACATGTAAATTTTAGATAATGTGTTGGCACTTACTGCTCGTAAAGTACTGCGTTGTACCATTGCAAACCTGACATCCTGACAATCCATCTAGAAAGGGGGACATATAGAGTGCTGTATATACCATATACATGTCAGACTTTCAATAGAATCCAGAGCATGTGGTAAAATGCAAAGACAAGGATGTTCCCTGGATTTTATCGTATAGGGAGTAAAGTCATAATGACCCCTTGAACCTGAGAAACCAGAAGTATTTCTAGATGTAGTCATATAGATATTGCTATGTTTTTAATCCCACTTGATCTGGTTTATACCTCCTAAGTGGCATCGTAGTACTTATGTCTACAGATGACTTCATAAATCCTTCCACATAATGGCAATCTTCAGGTAAGGTGATGATTTAAATCCAACCACTGTTGATCTTTATTTTTTAGAACTGTGATAAGAAGAAAGACCCTCTCAACCTATGTAAAGCTTTTTAGTCAGGATGATGCAAAGCAGTCTTCTTATTATCAAGTATGGATGTATGACAGATCACAGCTGTATGAGAGAAAAAAAACCCCTCAATGGCCATTGGATAATCAAGATGATTACATAACCGGCATTTTAAACAGAGAAAAAATGCAGTATACAAGGATAACCTCAATGACAAGAATTTGAAGACTAAAACAAAAATCTTCACTCTGGAATCCCACTTCACTAGAGTTTTGACTTTAAGAAGTGAAAGAATTTATTAATTATGGGGTGAGAGTATAAAAAGCAGAGCTTAGAAAAAAATACATCATCCTTTCTTTAGATATCACTTTATTGAAGAAAATTTGAACAGCTGGCATATTTGAATATAAAATATTACATTTTTTAAACAAAAATTACCCCAGGCAAACACAGTACTGTTTGATAATCACTATTTTGATTAGCATTATGGAAAAAAATATTTTAATGTGGAGTTTAAATGCAATAGATTAATTTAGTCAAATTTAAAGTGTCTTTATTAATTTAAAATATTAAAAGGAGATTAAGAAGTTTATACTTTCTCTTTTATCAGAAAATGGTCCATTTAGCCTTTTTGATATTTCTGGAGTCGTATTTCAGGCAGATTATTAGGTGCAGGATTTTTGGCATTTAACCTGTGATAAATACAGTATCACCAACAATCTTTGATTACTAAACCACTGCCAGGCAAGGTTTCATTTGAATAAAGCAAAATAAGACACAAAAACATACAAAAAAGAGACCTCATATTGGCTGAGGAGAGGTAGAAAATATTTAGAAGAAGTTATACTTGGCCCTGATCCTCTTTGTTGAGAGCAGCATAACTGATCAAAAGCACTGTGGTAATACAAATAACAGCTAAAGGTGATAAAAAAAGAAAAAATAATAAGCTCATAATAATGAGTATAAAAACAGACATGCTGGGTCAATCCAAAATGCTTTCAACCCAGTATTCTTTCTTTCACAGTTGCCCAAAACAGGTGCCTAGAAAAGGATGTAAAGACAACAATTTGCACTCTAATCTCCAATTTTCAGTCTGTAGTAATTTTCCACACAGAGCTTGTGTCCAGGTTTTTTATTGCCCAAGGAAGTAATGCCCAGAAAATTGTCTCCCTAAGAGGGGAAGAGAAATAGAGCATACAGTATGAATGGACATATTTGAGAGGTTGGCTTTGTTCTGTGGTTGAAGGAGGGCACTAAAGTGTGATGTGATTGTTGTACTTAATGGGGAGTTGGAAAAAACCACCAGTTTTCTAAGAGATGTGAGGTACATAGGCAATAAGTAATGAACAATGATCACAACTTGCAGTGAGAGAAATGTCAAGTAGATACGTGGAAAATATTCTTACAGTAAATAGTTGCTGAGTACAGAGCAGCTTTGTCAGAGCAGTTGTGGGATCTTCATGCTTACACCTGAGTAACTTTTACTAATTTTGAAGTTTACTTTAAGAAGAAAGTTGGATTAGATGATTCCCATGATAATTTCCCACTTCAGCTGCTCAGTGATTCTGTGGATTTCTGACTTTCTGAGTTGAATTTGGTTTCCACATAGAACCACAATGGATTTCTGTACTGAATTTGTTCTGTTACCTTGGAATCTGTGTGAACCTTCCACATCCAAAAAACATCTTGGTAAGCACTTCCACTTCCTCGTACAATCACCCCTTTGGCTGTTTTTTAACTTTTCTAATGGCTTCATTTGCTTTCCTGTGTTCTTACTCTAAAAGGAGAAAACCACAGTAGCCACTCTTTCCATCCGACTTGTGGTTGCACAGACTTGCATTCTTTTTTTTTTTCAGATTTGAAGACTCAGTGTAGTCACAGTATTTTAAATAACAGTCATCCTAATACAGTTATCAGATGCCTGTGTCTCTAGTTAAATATCTTTATGATGCTACTTACAGATGGTATTTTCTAAGCCACTAATTTTAAATCAAAAGAACTTTGCTGGATTCTCTACAAAAAACAAAACAAAACAAAACAATCAGGACTACATTGCACCTTACTATTGGCTGCTTTTTACATTCATCTTGAAATTACAGTCCAGCTCTTCATTTTCTTTAATGCCAAAGTGTGAAAAATATTGAATTTTTTTATTAGCTTTTGGACAGCCTTTATTGGATGGCAGCAGTTATGCAGTACCTCAACCTGTGGGTAGTTGCAGCACTGTTAGTACTAAATTAGATAAAGTGATAGAATATAGATGTGGGGAAAAGCTCTAAATCTAAACTGTTCTAAAATTAAATCAGTTCTAAATCTTTCTTAATCTGAAAGTGAAGCTGAGGAATAATGAGAACTTTATTAATCTGATACTATGATCTTACTACATAGACAAAATACTTTTCTGCCTTTGTAAGTGGTCCTGGTTCAGTACCATTAATTCCAGAAACAAGATACACAGACTGTCTTTCCTGCCTATCAGCATATTCATGGTAAGGATACTTGAGCTTTGTGAGTTTTCTGCAGTAACACTGAATTGAATTTTCAATTAATTTTAGAAGGAAATCTTATTTTTATTTTTATCTCTCAGGATGATACTCAGCTTCTAGTCATTAGTCATTTAAACTGACTGCATCTTTTTTCATTGGTTTATTCCTTTACAGATTGTTGAATCAGTACTGGTTCATTTAAATATATCTTTATTGCTGTCTTTTCTTTGAATTTCTAGAGTTTACTCTTGCAAGATTAGTCCGATTTGCCTGCAAGGAAAAAGGCATTGCTACTACATTTTCCCAATAGATGTTTAATATCCTACTGAATTTGCAAGACTCATTTCTTCTTATTCCAAGCTTCCATGAAAACAGTTCACCAATCTCTACAAAGACCCAAACCCCCAGATTTCTTCCTCCTAGGTTAAGCCATTTAAGATAAATAAATGCATTTAAGGACTTAGTCACCCTAAATTCTTGTAGGCAATAGAAAGTAGTGTCTCCTTTCTCCAGAGAATGTTGTAGCTCTTCCAAGACCTACATGCAATTCCAGCGATATGGAGTCAGCCTGGGCTAGAGTTATCTTTTCTGTATTTTTCTCTTCTGTGAAAAAAAACGAACAGCCACTGCACTGAGACTGGAGGTCTTAGTTCATTCCAGAATCTTCTATACAGAAGTAGCAAAGTGTGTTGATGAAGAAAACCACTCTTCAAATTTGAAACGGACCAACATATTATTGGCATTATTGTGACTCATTATTTTCCTGAATTTCTAGAGGTAGACTTCATCCACCCAAAAATATACTTATCTACAACTGGGCCTGTCACCTTAGGCTTCCTTTATATGTAATGGGAAGAAATAGTAATTTTTAGTATGTGGCACCTCATGAAGATGGATTTTTAGGATGCATAATTAGCTAGCTTGATATAATTTGTTTTATCTCATGCGTTCCTTCTGAATCAGTGGAAACTGGGCAGAGCTGGAGATCTGACACTAGTCAAAATGGACTATTGCCCTCAGCTGTTGCAAGAGTTCTTTGCTTACAAAAATCTGTATGTTTCTTATTTATTAAAGATTATGAATTTGTCCAGATTTAGGGATGGAAACTAGTTCCTGTCAGATCAGCATGGCTTGCTTCTCACAAGTTTCTGTCTTATGCAGCAAATCTGTAGTTATTGTCTCATGTATCTTGCAGAGGAGTCAGTTTATGAGCCTTGGAACCAGACACTGGAACACTAATCTCTTGGAAATTTGGGTACTGGTATCTTCCAATCGCTACGCATCATACACAAATTAGTTTGTATGCTGAATTAAACATCCAACTAATAAAAACGTTTAGTGGTAAAAATAACTGACGTTGTCCTGTGATATAACAGTATATATACTCCCATTTTTACAGATTAATGAAAGACAATTCTTAGAGTTTTTACAGGACAGAGCTTTAAAAATTTTAGAAAGTTTTAAAGATATGTGGGGAAAACTACAGAATTGAATTTGCATTAATATATACTTATTGTAATTCCAGTTATAAAATATTAGACATGATTTAGACAAGTGACAACTTCCCTTTCTAGATAAATATTTAGCACAATCATTGGCATTTGACTAAGATGACCATCTCTTTCCAAGAAAACTTTATAAAAGGAAGACTTATGTGATGGATTTTCTGTTTTCCTTGGAGCAGAGAACAATCTAGCATTAAATATTCAGTAGGTCCTTAACACAGAACTGAAAACAGTGGTCATTCTCAGGCATTTCTTTATATCTATCGTATCACTTAACTAAAATCATGCTATAAAATGTAAATACATTTGGCTTTAGAATTTTTCTACAGACTTATATTATATAATGCAGTAATCTGAAACATATTTATAGATATATATGAACTATTTAAAATAAACACAATCTCCTTATAATAAAATTATACTTATTTGCTGATAAATAAAACAAAAACCTCTCAGTGTCATACTGCAAAAATATCTACCCTCTTTTTGCAGTTGACCATAAAATTGAAGTGTGATAAAATTAGAGCAGAGATGCAATTAGAAGCAGTTTGCATATGAAACATTTCCAGTTTCCATTCAGTTACATCTCCAGTAATTTAATTTGCATTTAGTTTGCTTTTATACTGGTAGCTTCATAAAAAAGGCAGTCACAACACTGAAAATTATAAAAAATCCAGTCCTAATTATCCATTGCTCAATGGAGGAAGTTGTTTGGGGTCCCATATTTTGAGGCAAAGATGTAGAAAGTATTTAGGTTTAATAAGGTTATGTATTTTCACACTTGATGCCTAGGGAATATGATTACTGGTCAATAAGGGGGAGAATCACTTCTTTGGCATCTCTTCATGTCAAAGGTAGTAGCTAGAAAAAAATCCCTTTGCATTAGGTGTTCAAAAGACTAATTAATACCCCCATCATAATTAACTAGATTTTTACCACTCACATATTTTACAGTCACTGACTCAGCTGAATTCTCATCGTGGTCTGGCTATTTCTTTTCACCTTACTTGGATCATATTAAGCACATAGAAGATTTATCCTCAGTGGACTTAAGAAAGCATCTAAAATCTATGTTGATAAAATGATCTGAGCAAACAAAAATATTGAAATTTCAATTTAAAAAAAACATTTTGTGCATGTTCATTACCTAATGGTCAAGCAGACCAAGGATGTAATCTCTTGGCTTGATTGCTTTCCTGTCAGTGTAGCTTGCCTGACTCAATAATGTGGACCTTTTTATATGTAAGTACAAATCAGAGTAGAAACATGTTGATAGTGTTTACATTTTTAATTTTACCTTGTGCTTGGACACGTTGCAGGTGCCATAAAATGTTAATTTCCAGCTTCTCTCAAAGGTAACTACCAATTTCAATTCATTATCTACTGATGCAGGAAAACTGAAAAGCAGAATAGAAAAGACACATGATACAAATCTATTTTTATGTTGTAAACAACATGATTACTCTTCCTTTTTCCATGACAGATTCAATAAATGTTGATTGAATTATCTAGGATTAGCTGAAGTGGACGTGAACAAAATAAGTAATAAGGATCCACAGTAAGAATCAATGGAAATGATTTATTTCCTGGAGATCAAATCAAATAACAGAGAGGATCAAATTAGCTAGTGATCACATTAAGCGGAAATCTTTGTACTAGTATGCTCTTTCCTCTGCGCTGCTGTCAATAGTCACATAAATACACAGTGGCAAAAAGATCTTTTTCCTTTGTTTATTTCCACTGAATCTGAAGCTCTGCATACTCCTGCAGACAGTAAGACAAACTACCAAACCAGAATCATCAAATATGGATGACTTCTGAACTACTTGTACACCCCCCAACATTTTTTTTATTAATAAAAAACCCTCTCATTCTCTACTTCACACTTACAAATCCACTATTTTCCAGGTCCAGACAGGAAATAATAAGCATTTTAGAATACTCTGAAATCTAACACGTCTCAGATTGCTTCAGAATTACCCAAATCTGAAATTCAAGAACCAAATCATTACAGAAACTGTAACTATACCAATGTAACAAACTGATTTTACACTCCTTCAGAACAAACTGTAGATATCTATTTGGATCCCTGGAGTGTTATCCAGCCAAGTCTCAGTTTTCTGTGTGAAGCTAGAGTTCTGATTGTAATTCAGAATCAGCTTGTGGTTAATTCTAGCTTTGAAAGATATTCAGTTACACAAAGAGAAGAGCCAGGCTGCAAAAACTTGTGATATTTGATATTCAAAAGGCTTAACTAATGAAATAAACCATAAAATCTTAACATTGCTATTGGTCTGATACCTCCTCCTCCATCTTTAGTCTTGACATCATAAGCTTTGAATAAATTCTGAATTAATTTTAAGTTGTCTTGACATGTAATACCTGGTTAGTTTAGAGTTATGCACAGAAGTGAGATAAGCCTCACAGTTTGCCCAGATAAATTTTTAGTGCAGAATACAGAAACAAACAAGCATCCAGGCACAGATATTATCTCCACAGGTCAAAAAACATTGATAGTCTTCCCTTAAGGCGGTTTCACAAAACACTCACATAACCAAACCTGTAGTCTGCTCTCCAGTCCCTCAAAAATAGCTGAGTTGTGTGTGGATGTGGCAAGACTGGGCTGAAAGCAGGAAAAGTAATTTGAAGCATGCTGTTTGTTTGGGAAAAGACATGGACAGAGGAATACTGGATCTGGAGGGAACAAGCGTAGGAAAAGAGAGAGGGGAATGAAAGGAGCAGACACAGGTAAGCAGTTAGCTTATACATTCAAAGACCTTTTGCTGTGGGAATGTGATCTCTGCTCTGTGTTTCTGTACAAGAAGCTTGCAGGCTTCAAGACAGATGAACTGGAAAGTAGTTCAGGCAGTCTGGGAGATACAGAGAGCAGAGCCCTGCGGGCCAGCTACCACAGAGAATGATGTGTTTCTGTGAGACAGCAGCACATTTCAATCTGGATTAGCCAGTAGGTGTGGCATGAGATCAGAGGAATGCAGATCTGGCAACAGGGAAGTCTAGGCCTGCTACAGAGGGTGTGTGTGAAGGACATGACATCTGTCAGCAATCTTTAAACCTAGTTTGGTGGAAAATAAGAACAAGATGGGAACATTTGATCCTCTTTCATTTAGTTCCAGTCCTGATTAGGCTAGTTTGACTTTATGTGATTTCTCTTTGTGGCATCAACTCTAAAAACATTATTTCCATCTTGAGATTGTTCTGCTGCTTTGGTCCAGAGTGTGTATATAGTACACAACTGCTGTGCGTTCAGTCTCACTGTAGGCTGGACCTGGGCACCAGGAACTGCAGCACCTTCGTGCTTAGCACACCAGGGATGAGCACTCTGGGTCTTAAGTGAAAAAATTTTTTTCAATGGACTGAGAGGAGAAATCATATTTGTCTCATTTGGCACTTCCTGCTGATTTGGCAGGATCCTGTGCTAGGTTTAACAACAATTTAGCATCCTACACAATTTAATTATGAAGAAAAATCCTTTTGGGAAAGAGGTAATAGAGTGATGATGAAAATGTTGCTCATTTTCCCGTGGATATTCTACCGTTTAAAAATAATTTTAAAAACCTCCCCAGGTCATATGTAGAACTCATCATTTATGAGGAGGGTGATGAAAGCTTTGGAAACAGCCTTAAGGCATATTGGTGTGGTAGGAATTTTTTGTCCCATTTTGGAAATAAGGGACACAAATGTTGCGATTTAATTTTTAGACAGGAAAAGTGTGGAAAAAGAATTAACCTAGTCTTTTAAGAACTCATTCATAAAAATGGATTCAAAATAACTGATCTCCTGAACTGAAGTCTAACCACATAGGTATAAAACCTGTTTTTCGTCTGCCATTCTTTGCTGCTCTTGACAAACAGCAATCAAATACTGTTGTGGTAAATATGCTATTGCAACATTTCCTTCTCTTTAAACATTCAGAGTTAAACATACCACTGTGTACATCATCAAATGCTGATTTACACAGCTGAGTTTCTAGCTCCTAAGGAGAAAAACAGTAGGAAGAATATTCTAATTAGCATTCAAAAGTTGATCAAAATAGCAAATATGTTTCTGGACCAGCTGATTTAAATAACTTGCAATTGAAGATACCCATTTCCAGAGCCTGAGGGGTTGTAATAAATTTGAGAACAAATTAAAGCAAAAGAAAACAAAGCTAGCCTTACATGGGCAACTAATTATTCAAGTTCAGAATATCAGTAAATTGTTCTCTCTTCTGAACTGCCGTTTATTGATAGCTTTCTGGAAAAGTAATTTTACAGAAAGGATTTTTTTGCAGCAGTTTTCTATGGAGTGAAGGTGATAAAGTAAGAGATTTAATTTTGTTCTTACACCAGTCTGATATGCAAGATTTCCTTATGTTCTCTCATCACTCCCCTTCTTTCTATTTGATGCCATGGCCATTTGCTGAGTATTTAACAATCTTTAATGACATGATCCTGAGGCCATATTTTTCCAAGCAAGACATTGCATAGAGAACAAAAAAACCTTGAAGCAAATAAAACTCTGACAGTATTCTTTTGCTTTTGCAGTTTAATTCCTTCAACAGACTCTAAGTGTGATGAAATAGTCTCCTCACTTTCCTGAGCAAGCAAAATGTATGAAGACGCACCTGGGTAGGTTAGGGACACATGTTCCAAATTCTAGCTATTTCAGCTGTTAAAGTGGATTTTCTACACACCCACTGTAACAGGAAATTGAAATTTTCCATTATTCGATGTGGAGACGGAACAAGGAATGACCTGAACCTTCATTCTAGACTTGAAGATGGTGTAGGGTGAACATCAGAAAAGGATTTCTGTGACACTTTGTTCAAAGGAACTTGTTTCACTATGTGTGCCTCCTTTTCACGATGCCTTTCAAATGAACATTCAGGGCAGGATGCTTTCATGGCATGAATATACAAAAAGAGGCAATCTGAGATTTATTCACAAAGAGTGGAGGAAAATCTCTCTCACTTTCATCAATAAAGAGAAAGTAGGAAATGTGGGAGATTGTGGGATGGAAAGGACAGGGTCCACTTTTCCCTTGTAATGTACTTGATACAGAAGATATTAAATGAGCCAGAGAAAGATCTAAGATATATGCTGGAACTTCCTGTGTGGATGTGTGGCCTACAAGTAATCTGATGCAGGTCTCTGAAGTAATTTGCAAGGGCTTCCACTAAGGTCTTCAATTTCTACTCTGCAACTAGCTGCTAAATACCGTGGTAGCAAATTTATTTTAAGGATGATAACTTAAACAGTATTTATAGGACACAGAATCAGTATTTTAAACACATTCAAAATATTGCCTTTCTGCTAAATCTCCCAGAAAAAGTCAAACCCTAGCTCTTTTTTAAAGCTATACTTTTAAAAACAGTTACACTGAGAAAATAAATACTATATACTTTTAATGCAAATAATACCATAATAAAAGCGTGCATAATACAAAAGGGGGCTTGATTAATCACACAATGTATTTACTATGAATTATTTATTTAGACACCATTTAAATTAAGATTTTATAAGTGAGAAAAATTAGTCAGTTTCTCTTTGCTTTCTTATTTTAATTTTCCTTCTAGAAGAGTTCTATTACCTCAGAAGGATGCAGGAAGTATTTGTAAAACAAACCCAAAAGGAGTAGCAATAAGCCAGAGGTTTAGAGAAAGTTTCAGAGAGTTTTTTGATACAAAATAAGGTGAGTTTGTAATTCTGGTAGCTTCAGAAATATGTGCTTCAAAGAGGCATCCAGATGTTACAGTGCTGATGAGAAATTATCCATTTTGTTTGCTGGGGACCATTCACTGTGGTCATACATTTCTTAAACATTGACCATGCCACAGATATTTTGTTGTAACCTCTTTTATAGCTTACCATTGCCACTGAAGACTTTATGAACAAAACTGTGAAAGTGGAATCATGCCCAGGAATTCCTTGAAAAATGGACAATTTTCTGTCCCAGAACAGTGTGAGAAAATCTAGCAATCTACTCCAATAAATTATAGAGTTCCATGTCTGGAAATGTTTCCTAAAACTCTCAAATCTACCAACAGAGATACAACTAAGGGAGACTGTAGAGAAAACTGTAACATCTACTGCCTTCCTTGAGAAAGAAGAAAGAGCAAAAAACAACAGAGCTGTGATAGACTCCAATATGCATCAGCAAATGAAGGATGTGAGGCATAGGACAACAGACACGACAGGCTCCTCTGACCTGAGATGTTAGGCTGATGCTATTTTTTTTTTTTTCCCTTTTTTCCTTTTACATGTACTCTGTATTCTTTGCACCTATATTTGTAGCTCTGTAGCCTATTGTATTAATGGCTAGCTTTCCCAGTACTTTTCCATTGCCTTTCCCTAAGAAGAAAGACAAAACAAATTTCAGACCTCCAAGCCCCGGGAGGTACAAGTGCTAGATTGCTTGCCCCAGTGCTTGCTTGGTTCTTCCTGGGAAGCAAGGCTGAGAACAACTCCTTAAGATACATTCTCATGGCCCAAGTACAGCCAATGCTGACTGGGGACTCCAGAGGAGGGGCTTGACCTGGAGGGGATCTGGATTACCACTTGTCCTACTGCTTTTTATCAATTATGTTTTTTATCAATTATACATTGTGTGATTAATTTCCTAAAGCCTATAAAAATGTACTCACTCCTTGTGGCGTGTGTGCCTTGGTGGACATGTTTGCATAACTGCCCCTGCAGGCCTTCATTAAAGATCCACTTTTAAATTACCTCCTTACTAAAATTACCTCGAGTTTCATTTCCAGGTTGGGAAAAAGGCAACAAGGCAGCAGCAATTGTTTATTTAAATCCTTATCAGTCTAGATCCTTCTGGTGACCTGAGCAAGAATGCTCTCTTGCTGCTAAAATCTATATATTCAAATAAATCAATGCATGCTTTATCTTGAATAATTTATCACCTAAAGAGGCAGAGCTGAATAAAAGGGAGCAGACAGAAATTACTTTCTCCATTTTATGGGTGGAGAATTTAAGTCACAACGAAGTTCTGTTTAGACTCAGTCTAAACAAAAATCAGAAACATAACCACAAAAATCCCAGTTCTACACAAGCAACTTAGTTAGATGACCAAATTTTTCTTGAAAAAGAAGAGGAAACTCTTGCTACATCAATTGACTAAATTCATTGCTATAAAATGAATTACAGCTATAACTCAGTGATAAAGCCACCATCTTTTAACAGAACTTGTACACATCCCCACACTCTCCCTTCCATACTCCTGCATGATTTTAATAAAAGAAACCTCAATGTGTCACCTATTATGTTAGAATTTTTTTAAAGCTAGTCTATCAAAAGCATTCAAGAGCATTTTACAAGGCTTAGATTAGACTGCAATTTTTGTGACATGAAAAATAGTATTTCTCAGGAATCTGCATTCATCCTCAGCAAAGTGGCCAGCACATTAAGACCTTTGTCTAGCCTGTGCTGGTTTTGGCTGGAATGGAGGTAATTTTTTCACAGGAGCTGGTATGGGGCTGTATATCGGATTTGTTCTGAACACAGTGCTGAAAATACAGCGATGTTTACTTCATTGCTGGGCAGCGCTCACCCAGCCTTTTCTGAATCTCACCCCAAGTCACCAGCAAGGAGGCTGGGGCTGCACAGAGCTGGTAGAGAACAGAGCTGGGAGTAATGATCCCACATGACCCAAGGCATTTCCCACAACATGTGGTGTCATGCTCTGTATATAAAGCTGAGGGAAAAGGGGGAATGGTAGGAGCCCTGCTCTTGTGGAGATGGCTGAACACCTACCTGCCCATGAGAAGCAGTGAATCGATTCCTTGTTTCACTTTGCTTGCAAGTCTGGCTTTTGCTTTACCTGCTAAACTGTGTTTATCTCAACCCAGGAGTTTTTTCTCTTTTGCTCTCCCAATTCTGTCCCACTGCAGGGCCAGTGAGAGAAAACAATCTGTAATTCAAGGTGCTTAGTCAGAATTTCTTTATCTTATTTCCTGAGTAAATAGTTCAAGAGTTTTAGAGATTTTAGCATGTGATGCCATACTATTTAAACCTTTATCAGGTTATTTTAAAACCAAGGGTTTTTCCCTTCATTTTCTTTAACTTTAGGGTTTTCTGCTCTTCCATTGAGCCTATTTTAAGCCAGTCTCTAGGTATCTGTTTTTCCATTAGTTTCAATTGCCCTTGTTGGTTTTCCTCTAAGATTCATCAACATTCAGTATTTAAGCAGGTCAGGATGGCTGCCACAGAATTAGGTGAGTGTGGTGCCTGGCTGGTATCTGGGGTTATACCATGACACAGCCCATCATATTTTTGATGTAAACAGAATCTTTGTATTATAGGAAAGCTCATAGCACTTCTCAAGCCTGACTCTCAAGGATAAGCTCATGAAGAGCAGAATACCTTTTATCTGTCTAGATTTAATCTAGGTATTTCTTAGGTCTTGTCACTATAATCTAGTGTGGCATGTAAATGAATATAACCAATATTAGATGTGGATTTTCACCACTTTTTAAAAGTAAAGTGAAGGACTATATCAGATGTGCTTTCTCTATTCAGCTAGAGGTCAGTGACTGTGATAATGTATAAATTCCATTGCACTGTTTTCTCTAGAGGTTTGTAATTAGACCTTTGAAAGAAGCAGTGCCTTTTTACTACTAGTGGTCAGAAATAGATTCAGGAGCAGAAAAATATGCAGTAGAATATAATTACATTTTCATATAAGTTAAGATTAAAATGTTCTGATTCATATCTATGCAGGTTTTTGTCAATCAACAATATTAATGTATTTCTGAGGAGGGCACAGGGTAGAATATTTCAGGGAGCAATGAAAGCATTACTGCTTGTTTAAGGCACATGGTTTTGGAAAACTGATCTTTTCTTTTCTGCTTGTTTATGGAAAATAATTTTTATAAGATTTTGTATTTGTTGTTTTCAGGTAAATATAAAGAAAGGGTCACGACATTGCTATTTTTTAATTAAACTGAGCATTTCAAAGCATTTATGTCAGGAATATCTTTAAAAAATAACAGGTGATAATTTATTTTAATTTTGCCTGGGAATTTTCTTTCAATACATTCATCTGAATAAAAGTGCTAGTCCCATTTGCCAGTTTCTTCGCTACTCCGTCTTACTGCATTTTTCAAAGGTCTGATAATAGCAGAAGATCCCTCTTCAGCCAAAGTTCAGAAATATTTTCTTCTCTTTTTAATATGTCTTCTTCTAAGAATTCTTCAAAGAAAATTAATAGCTAATGAAGGCAAATTGGGAGGGGGTCAGTTGATGAAAAAATGAACATTTATTCAATCAAAAAGTGTATACACTTGCTTATGCACATCAGCTGTCAGGCTTGAAGAATAAAAATGGAGCGAAGTTAAGCGCATCTCTCCTCTACCTGATATTTATAGACTGTCTCATGAGATTACAAGCTGAGTCAGGGACATAGTAGGGGTGAAGAGCACTGATTTTAGAAGACTGAAAAGTAAAATGAATTACAAGACTGAGAAAATACGCATGTTTGTGTGCATATATGTGACTGTATATTTGCAAATGAAGGGAAACAAGAAATCTCCCTTATGGAAAGGCTATGGAACCACTAGGTGTCATTCTTGTTCTATGTTTTCTGTTGGCCTTCTGTCAAACAACTAGTCAATAGGGAGTTTCTAAAAAATTTAGGTTTTTATATCCCTAACATTTTATGTCTGGTAGTTTTATTATGTGCACCACTGTACACTAGGGATTACACTGCAATACATATTTTCTTTCAGCCTACAGATTATTATTGTTCTGGTCAAAATTCATCACCTTACTTAGCATTGATACTTTCATGAGTCTTTAAAAAAAAGCTGTAATAAACAGTAATCATGCTTGGCCTGACTGTGAGCATCATTATCTGTGTAAGAAATGTTAAGTGCCAGTATCTTTATTAGCTATTTTTTTAAAAAAAGTATTATATACTTCCAAATAGTGTTTGGGTAATTTGATAAAAGTAATCTGTTATTCAAGATGCTTAGTCAGAATTTCTACATCTTATTTCCTGAGTAAATGGTTCAAGAATTTTAGAGATTTTAGCATGTGATGCCATACTATTTAAACCTTTATCAGGTTATTTTAAAACCAAGGGTTTTTCCCTTCATTTTCTTTAACTTTAGGGTTTTCTGCTCTTCCATTGAGCCTATTTTAAGCCAGTCTCTAGGTATCTGTTTTTCCATTAGTTTCAATTGCCCTTGTTGGTTTTCCTCTAAGATTCATCAACATTCAGTATTTAAGCAGGTCAGGATGGCTGCCACAGAATTAAACAAATACCAGGGTATTAAAATGACATTGCAAGGATAACAAACATATCCTGGTATTAGATGAAAGCTGAATAATGTTTAAGGTGGCTTCTCTCCCTGTATATCCAAGTGCAGCTGATAAAAATATTTCAGATACCTTTTTTGGGGGGAAGGGTTCGAGGTTTAAAAATTTATTTCTGACGCATCAATGATTTCTTCTCTAAGGGAAATCATATCAGTATTTTTATCCAGGTGAAACAATCTGCTTACATATGTTCAGTTTACAGACTGTCATGACATTCTTTAATGTTTAAATAGCCTACTTGATATTCTTAAGTAATGGCATAAACATGCATTTGGTAACATCCAGCAAATTGAAGAACATGCACTTTAGTTCAATAGTTCCCTTATTTTTTGTACTTTTAGATGCATGAATGATAAGTTACTATAGACATTTACACTGTGAAATGATTTTGCATATATTTTTAGTGCTTTGCTACTGAAGAGAAGGATAGCTGTTAGCCCTGGAATATGAAGGAGAGGGTTTGGCAGGGAGCAGAGAAAGGTAGAGAGTAAGCAAAACTCAAACTCTGTCAAAGTTAATTCATTTGCATCTAGTGTCTGTTTTTCAAAACTGTACTGAAATAAAGCTAGTTGGAAAACAAAATGCTGAATAATACCAAGTGAAGGTATTGGGTATATTGGGTTGCAGTTCTATTGGTTTACTGGAAATAGCTACCACAGAAAGTAATTAAGTTTTGTTTGTTGTTATTAGGAAAATGAAGATTGTCATTAGAATAAGCACAAATAGAACAAGTTGTACACTAAGACTGACCATTATTATCAGGTTTAAAGCACTTCATTAGAACACTGAAAGGAATGCAATTTGTGGCCACTTAGCCTCATCTATTTTTTGTTATAATTATACATTTATTAGTCTATTTTAATTGAAATCTATGCAACTCCACAAGAAAACAAACCCATTCATATTCTAAGTGAACTTCAACATGCATTTTAAGGTATTTTTTTTAAAATGTGTTAAAAAAGGAGTCCAGGATAGACCTTTGGTCTCTCTTTATGAACAGCTCCTCAGTCATGAGATTTCTTTATGAATAGCACTGCTCCACTTAGAGAACTGTTCGTGGATTTCCATTTTGTGAGTGTATGTTTAAACACATGGTGAAGGTCAGACTTTAAAGATACAATTTTCATAATTTGCTATCTTTTCTTAACGGCAGAGACACTATTTCAAAACAAATACCTGAAAACTGAAACACATGTGCTATTAATTATGCCACACATGGATGAAAGCTGAACACAGACCATACATCTGTGATGGTGTCTTCTTTGTACCTCTTCTTACTTGGATCATCTTTGTAATTTGCCTTCAGCGCACCCATATCAGGTAGAGGTTTTCTGTGGGATGTGTATACATCATAAGTCTGGGTGGGTTACTGCCCGATGCAAATGTAGCTGCAACTCCATGGCTGTCATACGTCCTGACACGAGGTACACTAACATTTGTGTTTACCCCACTAAATTTAGAAAAGATTTTATTCAGTCATGTTTATACAATTTGCTTCCAAGAAAACAGTCCATGGCAAAGGGAATACCATGTTTTTTTCAGTTTCTCTTGCCATATAGATGTAGTATTTCAAGTTGGAGTGTGAGGTGAATTAATTAATCTGCTTGCTTTTTATACATGAGGTGTCCTGATTCTATAGACCTCTTATGTTCTCTTAACGCGGATGAGCAACCCTCAATACAGACCTCTCAGTGGTAAAACCTGAGTTAATTACATGCTCATTAACTGATAAAACTGGGTCATTGTGAGATAATTTCTTACATAATTAGTCAAAGGAAGCAAAAATTCAGATATCATCTCATGTCTGACCTTCTGACCTGGTGGAGAAAAGTTACATCAACTACTGAAGTGCCTGTATCATTCTGAGATTTTTATGTGATGGCTAGGGTAAAGATTTTGGTTTGTGGTGGTGTGTTTGAAGGTATGCTGTCAGCACATTTTTGCTCTTTAAAGACACATATATCCAGAAGTTTTTTTGATGGGTACTTATCTGTATAAACCACATTCATCTCTGTGATACTTGACATTTTCTCAGCATTAAATAATTAAAATTTTGTGCCACATTTAGTTTGGTTAAGCAGAGCATACAATGGACAGCTGTTTGACTGAATTGTCAGCTTCGTAGTGTCCGAGAGAGTTATCTACAACTTGCAAACAAGTGGAAGGTTATGAACTTCCTATTTCTGTAACAAATTTACTTTTGAGTCTCAGAGGAGTTAAGTTAAAATTAAATTTTAGTGAGACAAAAACCTATTGTCTTTCTTAAATAAGTTGTATAGACTGGCACATAAACTTGCTTGTGTAAGCTGTGTAAAATTAGCAAAAACTAATTATTGAGGCTTTTTTTGTGAACCGTTTTTGGTGAACCAAATCTTTTGAGTATTTGAGAGGAGATTTCCTGGCGGCAGATGCAGAAAAAACAACAGAAGGTTACAGAAGTGTTGACGATGTGTCATGGATGGAGACAGAAGGCAATTGTCTGTCAGGGAGAGGCTCAAGCACGCATAATTATGTCTTTACACCACTCCTAAAAGTTGAAACATTGCTGGAAACCAGATGACTGTGGATACATATCCTTATACTGACTGCATTTCACGTTAGGTAATGAGGGACTACTTTATATACTCCTAACTTTATGGACTCTGAACAGTCTGTGTTGTCATTTGTAGGGCAATATATATAGTTAGGAATGAAAGAATGGAGTCACCTGATGAATTTCAGGTGCTTATGTCCTTTTAGTAAAATTGGGTAGAAGTTTAATAGAATTTTATAATATCTCTAGAAAATAGATTTTATATTTGAAGATACAAATATAGGAATGTTTAGTTTCTGACATTTAGAGATGTAAACAATAAATATATGCCCTCCTAAATTTTGTCTTTTTTTACATCCCTCTTGCTGCTTTTGTTTAACTTCAAGCTCCATCTCTTGAAATTCCTTTACTGACTCTCTGCCTTTGCTGTGTCTAGAATTTAATTGCTGTAGTCTGGTCTCCATTTCTCACTGAGAATGAGACGATAGTTGAGAAAGACCAACTACCAGCTATTTCTGCCAGAGATTTTCTGCTTCTGCCTCCAGTTATTCTTGTTATATGACTTTGCATTAGGCTGTGGATAGTGGTTCAGCAACTGTCATATCAGTGAAATCATGTTCAATACTCTGGATCTGCAGCAAAGTAGAAAGAGCTGTGAGAAAATATAGACTGCCTATCTGATGTTTGCCTAAATTAAAATGCATTTTATAAGATGTAGTTCTTGCAGGAAGACAGAAGTGTAAAAGAGGAAAAATATTATTCAGTTCACTTTTGTTCTAAATGCAAAAAAGTAATAGCTCTTTTACAAAAAAGCAAAATTGGGGCTGTCTGAGGAATTATTACACAAAACGAAAGCAAAACATACAGCATACAATAGCTATTAATACTGAAGAGGTCTACTGGGTCTATAGTCTTTCATTAGAAAACAATGTACAGAAGCCTTAAATAATCAGTTGAACATTAAAATGTTTATTTTTTGAGCTACTGAGATATTAATTTTGAAGAATTAAGGACTTTAGTTAAACTAGATATTGCTGACATAGACTTCCCTTTACATTTTGAAGAATAAAGGACTTTAGTTAAACTAGATATTGCTGACATAGACTTCCCTTTTACTAACTAGACATTGGTGAGGTAAACTTCCCTTTTTTAACATAAGCCGGATTTAAGGAATGATAAATCAGGAGACCTGTCAACTTAATCAACAGACTCCAAGAACACAATGTGATCATAAATCAGATAGTCTTGAGAAAACAGGATCCAGGTGTCACCAACACTAAAAGGTTAAAAAGTCAAAGCGAGGAAGACGCATCTTACTTCATCATTTTGAGACCCAACCCCATAAGAAGGACCACCGACTCATTTCAAAGAACAAACTAGGCATGCTTAATTGCTTTTTGGCTAATTACCATACAAAGCGGGGAATGGGATGGACCAGAGTCATGAATATGCATTTGTGTTTTGGGTATTCAATACTTTTGTACATAAAAAGACCCTGTGATCATCTGTAAATTGCGCGTGTGTATTTGGGAGCAATCCCTCACACTGCCCGGCATCATAATAAACATACACTTTCTAACTTCAAACTGTTAGAGAGTCTTTGTCCGTCATAGTTGGATATCGGTATTAGATCAATATCCATATTTTTTTTAACAAATCACTACTTGCAGCCAATTTACCACTGTTAGCCGAATGTGTAGCACAGTCTCAAAATAAGTCTACTTTCGATCTCCACTGAAATTAGAATGACAAATTTTGGTGTGCTGAACCATGTGTTAAGTAAGGTAATTAAGCCCAAATTACAAAACTAAGTGTGGGTAATCACCATCAAGACTGCCAGTGTGGTCACTGATATAACAGATTTACAAAACACCTTCTGTAATTACAACTGTAGCTGAACAAATAGGCCCTTAGTCCAGGGACAGTTTTATTCCAAACTTGGACCTGATGTTTCTCTTCTATGAGGAAAAGGTGAGACACTTGTGATTGTTCAGCCTAGGGAAGAGAAGCATCAGAGGGATCTTATCAACATATATAGCTGCTTGAAGGGAGGATGCTGAGAAAAATTAAGCTAGGCTGTTTTCAGTGACATCCAGTGACAGATCTGGAGACAATGGGCACAAAGTGAAACACAGGAGGGTGCATCTGAACATCAGGATACACTTTTCACTGTGAGGGTAACTGAGCAGCACCACAGGCTGCCCCAGAGAGATTGTGTGCTCTCTCTCCTTGGAGATAGTCAGAAGTCATTTGGACAGAGTCTTGGGCAACTGGCTCTAGGTGGCCCTGGCTGAACAGTAGGGTTGATCCAGATGATCTCCAGAGGTCCCATCCAATCACTATATAATTCTGTAGTTTACCTATCAATTTTATTCTCATAAATAATTTCTGTTAGTGATGTAATGAAAAGAAGGTTAAGGTGAAAGCTTAGAAAATCCAACCTCATGGGCTGATGATGATACAACTTTTTGTGATATTTATGTTGACATGTAAGAGACGATTGATCATAGTTTGAGTTCTGATCAATGAGTCAGCAGCCAAATGTCTTTTTATTTGAAAGTTCTATCCTGCTTTATGATAAATATTAGTGATGGTTAGTTACAAAGTGATCAGACCTATCTTTAAATCGCTGCTGTACTTTCTAAGCCACACTTGGATTCTGTGGTAAGAGAAAATATTGTTATCAGGGTCAACAGATGCGCTTAAAGTGACATGGTCATGGAAACAACTTAGTTTCCTTTATCTTTGGGGCAGAAGTATGGTGGAGGCATGGACAGAATTCTGACCATGCTCTCTCTAATTTATGAATAGATAGACCATAAAGATCACCTACTGCCTTTTATGTGCATTGAATTATATACAAATAAGTACTTGCCAATCAAAGCCTAGCAGAAATCTTAATTCCTACCAGTCACATTAGAGAAAATGCATTTCCAGAAAGCATAGTTTAGAAGATGTGCTAAGTTTGGGGTTACTATGCTCGCAATTAAAAGATAGAGACTTAGACAGAAATACTGCTTTATTTCAGTCTCCTGATGGAAACTACTGTACTAGCTCATTCCTGGATACATAAGTTACTCAAGATGAACCACTGGGTGTGCATTAGCTAACAATTCTAAGAACAAAATCCATTAGGAAAAGGTATCCTCAAACATAACTGATAAATTACTCCTGAAGCATCTCCATGAGCTAGGCCATGTGTTTACTGCCTCTTTTAATCCCTTAGCAAATTGTATTTGTTTGAGTCAGGGAAAGTTAGAAGAAAAATTATGTTTTTCTTGTATATTTATATTTTATACAGCTTTTTTATTTCCTTGGAAATATATATATATACTTTATATATATATATACTTTTTACATATATATATATATATATATGATTTACTATTATATAAGCATGGAAGGCTAATAATAAAAAATCTAAAGTTTTACCAGCATTTTACTGCTACAGAAATTCTGGTTTGTTGTAATCTATGATGGCAACATCTCACCATGCATTGTTCATTTTAGATCAGTAAAAGTTACTTTGGAATCTTAGCCAGTTAACATCTCTACACAATTCAGCTTACTTAATCTAATAATTACTGTATTTAGTGGAACAATCATGAAAATAAGTGTTCCCAGCTCTTTCAGCATCTCCTTACATATCAGATGCTTCAAAATCCCAGTGGTCCTTTGCTGGACTTATTCCAGTTTGCCATGACTTTTACACTGGGTAACTCTGAGATAGGCCACCACTCCAGAATGTAAAGTACAAGTCACAAAATTCACTAACATCCTCTCGTCTTACATTGTATCTGCATTAGGCCTTTTAGATCAACTTTCTCATGAATGACTTTTTGTTGCTGTTTGAGCTCTTGTTGGTCTAAAGTATCCTGATATGCTCTGTTTTTGTTGTTTGTTTCTTTGGTTTTGTTGTGGGTTTGGGTTTTTTGTTTTGTTTTGATTTTTTCTTCCCTCTTTTTTTTTTTTTTTTTTTTTTTTTTTTTTTTTTTTTTTTTTTTTATTTCAGAGGATCCAATAGAAATTATTTAGCATGTAATTCTCCTCCAGCATATCAGGACTCATATATATCATAAAAATAAAGCAAGGAGACACTTGTAACAATTTCATTGCAAAGCCTCAGCTAGGAAGAATTTATCATCCCACATGAGGCTGTACCTACATGACCAACAGAGCTAACAACCAAGTATAGGTGTGAAGTGCAAATAAAGGGTGGTCTTGGCATATTTTCAGGGGTTTTCTACATTGAACTAATTCTAGGCTCATCCTCATTATCTAAACAATGATTTGCTTGAGAACAGGATTAAGCTTGTGATTGAAGTGATCTTCAAGTTTATTTTTGTTGTAAAAGAATCCATTTCATGTGTCCCAAGACAGTTGGCAATGTGAACCAAAGTAAAGCAGGTGATGTCTGTGATGTTCACTTTAAAGATGTAAACCACCTCCAAGGCCGAGGCTTGATCCAACTATAAAAGCTCAAGGACGAAGAGTCTAGGTCACTTGATGATATTTTGTTTTTGAAATTTATCTTATAAGACACTTTGTGAGGAAATGAACTTCTGATACATCATCCACTGTTTATTGGACCAATAATAATGGTAAGATAGTTTAGTGGGAAATGAAGAACTCTTTTTTTCTTGAAACCATTCCTTCTAGCATAGTGTCAAATTATTGGTGTTTCAGACAGAAAGTTTATTTGAAATGGCTGAACAACCACATCAACTTCCATTAGCAGTTAACTGACTAGAAATTCGCATAAAGGAAGTGCACATTCAGTGACTTTTCCAAGCCAGTGATGTAACTTCTATTCTCTATTGTTTTTTCTTAAATCTGTGACCTTATTGAAAAATCTCTTGAGTAATTTGTGACTCTAGTAACTTCAGTACAGTTACATCAGACCTAATTTTTGAGACTTGCTCTGCAGATACATTATGTAGGAGCAAAAATACTGCAAATGTCAACAACAATTTGTAGCTGTAAGGAATAAGGTGACAGAAGTCCATAAAAATCACCACAATAAAATAAACTTTTTGTTTATTTTTAAACTTGTGAATAGTTTGGTATGCAAAGACACACATCTGCATACTGAGAGCACTAGTAAAGCCAGCACTGTACATATCAGAACAGACATTTATTTGCTGCCTTGCTTTTGATACTATGAGCCTCATTTCTAACAAAAGATATTAGATCTTTTAGTTAGCTCTTTAGTTAGAAGACTTCCAGTAAGTTGTAATTCTACAGACAAGGTATATCAACAATATCACAACAAATAATTATTAGTTTTCAATGATAAAGTCCCATATAAATCTGATGTTTATATTTCCACTTAATAGAGAACTTGATGGGTTATGGGTCAGGATACAAATATTTTTAAAAATGTAAATATTCAGGTAATTGTTTAAGCCTAACATAATTTTACAGTCAATTTCTATCACTAAATATTATTTGAATCTAGATAACCTTTAACATCTAATATTTTGTAGTATCTGCACTTAGCATATGTTCAGCAATTACCTCACAGAACACAATCTGGAAAGGATGAGCTCAGTATTAGAGGCAAAAATGAAGAGATATGGGAAAGGTAGGCCATTGTTCAGGTTGTTGATATTACTTATAGTTCTATAATTATATAGCTTTTCAATACCTAAGAAAAACATACAACACAAAAAACCAAACTAAGAGAAAAGCAAAAAGGTAATGAAGACCTTACCTGGTCAGTGAACATGAACTCTATGTGAATGTGAGGTTCAGAAGGTCATCTGTCTTTCTCACATTATTATTCTTAGGAACTGACCAGAATGGTATGACTGTGAATGAAAATACTACAGCAGATAAAATATCCTCTACCTGTAGAAACAGCTGAAATATTCACCATTTTTCCAAGGAAATTAAGTGTTTTTGGAAGGTTTTGTAGATGTAGGTGCATTAGCACACCTACAATCTGGAGTCATCTTGCATTTTATTAAAATATCCACACAGGCTCCATGAACATCAAAGCCTGAAATTCTTTTTCTTATCACTTCCTGGAGCCAATTGAGGTGCTGTGCTTATCTGCCATCTGAAAGAGTTTTCTCAAAGTTTCATCTTCTTCAAGTGTCATGACTCCTGGCATCAGTATCAGATACTAATTTTAACTATATCACAGAATGTTTCCTTTTTTCTTTCTTTTAAATCTGTCTTTGTTTTTTTCTCCTAGAAGCAGAATACTATGGTCACAGGCATCTAATGACTGCCATGGATGGCCACAGCATTCCTAGGCTAACCAGCAACCTTTTTGAGTGTCTCATGATTTCTAGTAGCTGGGTGGGTGTTACTGAATCTATAACTCCCTGACCTGGTTGAAAAAACAGATTACCTTTTTTTCTGCATTCCTTCAAGTCTTTCACTTCCCCTGACACTCCTTGTACAAAATATCCAGTGAGAGCTAACTGACCCATCAGCTCATCAGAACTGCTGCATCTGGGAAATGTAGCTTGCATCACCAGCTAGCTGCATAATGATACTGTGGGAATTAGAGAATTATAAGCATAAAGGGTAGTTTTATTACCTTCTATTTACATTTGTACTAGAATAGTGATTTAATTATGTGAATATACCAGTTTTAAACACACAACACTGAAAAAAAACCCCATAGTTCTTTCACAGCACCACAATTTACTAGAATATACTAGAATTTAATTTTCAAATGTGCTAACCTATGAAGGCAGTTATTTTATATGTTTATTCTTTTATTATGAGAACTTAATTGGAAGTTTTCTCATCAGGTTGTGGAGAGTTTTATTAAACTCAATGAAGAAAACACTTTGAGGAAAAATACCCAAGATCTGAAATTTGCTATTTTTGTTCTAATTTTGCAATGACATTTTTCTCCCTGATTATCCTATCTCATATTAATAAACAAAACAATAAAAAGCACACCTCTGGATTCTGCTAATTTATATATTGGTAGCTTTCAGGCTTATTTTGTATTCTCTAGCACCTCCAAGAGAGCCTGGAGGGGCTTTTTTCATTGGACTTCATATCTTAGTCACACAGAAAATATCTTTTATTTGCTGCTGTTATTTTGTGATTGGAAAGAGGAACTGCTTGCTCACTGCAGAATTAATATCTCCTTTACCAAAGTTATGTGAATATGCTTGTACATCAACAAAAAGAGAATGTGCCCAAATTTTATGGAGAAGATGAAGGGAATATGTAAGTTGATGTTACACGTTTACAGAATGCTGTCCTACAAATGGAATGTGGAAATGAAAAAATAACTTAATAGTGCAAGACCTAGGCACTTATCTGGTGGCACTCTCTCCTATGGAATCCCACTCCTCTTGCTGAGTATTTTTTTCGCCTCAGTGGTAATCTTCCACTCAAAGTGAGCACATGCAGGGCTTAAATGATGGCTTTTTAGTCAACACACTGAGGGAACTGTTTAACTGTTTCTAGCATTAATAAAGTTTCTGTACCAGTGCTTTCTGCCAACAGGTTACCCACTCACTCTGTCCATCTTTTAACTTGGCGTGCACTTAACCACTTCTGTGGCATTTGTAGACATCTCCTTTGCACCAACAGTTACAGCAGAGTTAGGCATGCAAAATCTTTTCATTTTATGGATGGGATGTAGCAGGTTTTTTCTTTCACAAAAAAAGAATTTCTTCCATTAGGCTTTTGGAACACTGAAAATTTTGTCAGTTGAACACTTAAATCTAGCCAAAAAACCTAAATGACTGTAGAACATCCATACCAAGAAGAAATAAAGGGGAACATTCTGATGTCAGTTTAGGCCAGTAGTAGAGTTGGATATACACGGTCATGAGACTAGAACTTGAGTAATCATTTGCAAATAAAAGAGAACACTATCTTTAAATTTTTGTTAGCATATAACTCTCAGACAGCTACAGCCTGCAGTTTATAAGCTGCCTTCTCCCCATGCCTTGTAGGAACATTGAAAAGCCTGGAGAGAAGTTGTGGGTTAATTTAAAAGCCAGAACTGCAGGAAGAAGGGCAAGTAAGATGGGATGGATAAAAACAGTATGTTACATTGATTCTTTAAGACTGGTTACCTAGAAGGTAAAGAACAAACCTTCCAGAGAAGTGGAGAAATCTTAAGGCAAACAAAAAGACAAACTGGAATAAAAATGGCTTCAGGACACAGGGATACACTGGCAGACAACAAAAATCAAGGAGATGATTTTCCGGAAGAGGATATTTACATTAATATCAGCATTCACACTCTTAACAGTCAACTACATTGAAGCAGCATAAAACATGATGAAAAGTAGATTCTTGACATGAAATTTTTCTTTGTCCATATTGGTCTAAACTGATTTTAGAGAAAAATAAAAGAATTTTATGATGATGTAATATTTACATCATGTCAGTCATATTTATCTGTTTATTTATTATATTTTACTGTGAGTCAAAAATATATCTCTTTTATCTAAAATCTTCAAGAGGCAATCTTTTATACAAGCAAAAAATACAAAAATGCTGATATCACACCCAGTGATCCAGTATGAGATGCAGTGAAGACTTTTGTTATATAAGGAAAAAATGACAACCTAAAACATTGCCAGAATTTGCAATAAAGAGGTTCATGATGAAGGAAAACAATGAAACCTACAGCAGAAAAGAAAAAATATTTTATACATTCACTTTATCATGGAACTGGATCTGATTAGCTTTTAGTCTTTGAAACTGGAAAAAGCATGTGAAAAGAGAAGAGGTCTCTGGAGAAGCCGTGCGATTGTGTGAAATAGGAAGTGGGAGGCCAAGGGTGCTCACTGGAAGCATGTTTTCCCCTGCTTACAAAAACATACCACAGATCTCTGTGCCATACTGGGGATTGGAGACTGGCTGTATGCTTGCAAAAAAGTAAAAAAGTTTTGAAAGAAATTTGCTTCACTTATTTTCAGTCTATCTTTCTGGAGAATTCAAGACCAAGAGAAAATAAAAACGCATCTTCTCAAATCAGCACTGATTTTTGTTGCAAGGAAGAATAATATTAGTTTTAAAAGCTTTCTTGTATCCCCAGTTTTTCCTGAGCTTCCATGATTTGATAATTCAAAATATCTAAGAAACATATGTATAGGAGAAAAGAAACTTAGTCTGGACTGTAAGCATCTCTGGTTTCTAAACAGAGGTGAGAAACAAGAAGCTGTAGTCTTCCCTACAGTGTTTAAGCAGAGAAATGCTTATGTTAGTCCTTTTTTGGACACTCATGTGTTCAGGCCCTGAGAGGAACATTTTTGCAATAGCAGTCAAATAAAGTAGCTTATTCATGACAGTATTATAACAACAACAGGATAATTTGTAATATAAACCTTGTTGTGAATTTCCCTAAGCATTTTCTTCCTGATGCACACTCCACAGAAGACCACAAGAGGTTTTAATCTCAAAAAGGCATCTTTTAATAAAGAGTAAATTAGAATAATTTGCTTCTCTCAGAAATAAAAAAAAAGTAGGTTAGAGAGAAAGAAAAATACAATAAATTTATACAAAAGTCTATTTTTGTCTTCCGTGTCTCTGCAAGGAAGGTGTTCTAGTGCTTTCAAGGATTTTCAGCAACCTCTGGTCTCCATTGTAAGAAACGTTTCTTTCTGTCACCTCAAAGACCTCTCCCTGTCTTTCTGATTCCACTCACTAGATTTTCCCCAGTTCCTCAAGGAACAAGGACTGTTGGAAAAGGACGAGGATCAGATAACAAAGCAGAGGAAGAGCATATCTGCCAACAGCCTTACTAATTTAGCCAGTAGAACCTTAAACTCTTCTTGAAGAGGTGTTGGAGATCAAAGCAAAAGGGAGGAACAGGGTTTTGCAGTTTGAGTGACAATCAGCATGTAACATCCTAGGATGTACTAGGGATAGCACTGTGAGCAGGTTGAGAGAGGTGATCCTACCCCTCTACACAGCTCTGGTGAAACCACACCTGAACTGTGCACAGCTTGGGCTCCTTAGAATAAAAGAGATAAGGAGCTCTTGGAGAGGGTCTAGTAGAGGACTACATGGATGATTAAGGGGCTGGATCATCTCTCTTATGAAGAAAGGCTCAGACAGCTGAGCCTATTCAGCATCAAGAAGAAACAAATGAGAAGGGACATCAACAATATGTATCAGTTTCTGAAGAAAGGGGTCAGAGAATGGAGCCAGACTCTGCTGGATGGTGCCAAGTAATAAGTCATGACACAAGGAGCAGGAACTGATAAACAGGAAGTTCCACCTGAATATGAGGCAGAACTTCTTTTCTGTGCATGTGACTCAGCACTGGAACAGACTGCCCAGAGAGGTTGTGGAGTCCTGTGGAAAGTGCTGTAGGATGACCCTGCTTGAACAGGGATGCTGGACCAAATGACCCATTGTGTTCCCTTCCAACTTTACCAATTTTCTGATTCTATGATGAGATTTCTGGGCCAAATCAACAAAGTGAAGCCAATTCATCAAAGGATTATTCCCATCTACTTGGCTCTGCTGAGACAGCCTGAGAAGAAATATGTCCAGTTTTGCATTTTTTGTACACGAAAGTCAAGAATACCAAGATGACTAAAGGGCAGGTATGAGAAGAGGCCAAGGAAGTTGACATAATTCAACTTAAAGAGAAGGTTAGGGATTTATCTAATGCTGTCTTTAACTACCTAACAGATGTTTAAGGAAAGGACAGAGACAGAGCCCTCTTGAACATTATGAAAGAACAGAAGGCTGTGGATGTTGCAACAGGAGCTAGAAGGAAAACTACTTCACCACAGGGGGGAGAAAACACTGGAAGAGGTTGCCTGGTGAAGTTGCCAAAGTAATCTTGGTGATACATGAAATTGGTAAAGATTCTATAAAACCTGATCTGAATTCAAAGTCATTTGTGCTTTAAGTACAGATTTGACACCCAGTGTTCATTCCAACTTTTTATTTTGTATTAACTATCATTGAACTGAAATCAGAAAGGCTTAGGCTGTTGTGGGAAAGAAGAAAATTTCCCTTTTATATTTATGTTCATAGTCCTTGTTTACAATTTTCTGTTGCCTGGCTCTCAAACTTGAAAAAAATTTCAAAAAATAAGCAATTTTATTCAATCCTAATTAAAAATATTATGGAGGGGAGAACAGAGTAGAAAAAAGGAGTTGAAGTGGTATCCTGATACTTTTATACTTTCACACTTTAACACAGATAAAATTGTCTTCAAAGTATCTTTCATTCATTTTTTCACTCATGATTAGTCTTTTGAAATACTCTACATCTATTTCCTTGTGAGCGGCAGCAATGAAGGAGCTGATTTCATTGCTGAAAAGAGCACACTTCATACTAAGTAGAAATGTTATAATATTTTAAAGGTGCTTCTAACATTAGATCACTTTGACTCTTTCTTTTATTATTTTCCATATTACTTTTCTCAGTCAGGGTTCATTCTAAGTTCTTCTGAGTTCTTTCTGGATATTTTATAACTTTGATAGGCTATTTTCCTGCTTCAATTATTTTTAGACTTTCATGTACAGCCCTACTGACCTTTTTTATTCTTTCAGTATTTATTACTACATGACATGCATAACCTTTGGTTATACATTAATTTAGCCTTAAACACTCTCTATTCCCCTCTCTGCATTTTCATCATGTTATTCCTCTCAACTTGCCCTGAGAATTTCAACTTTTTCAAGATATGAATTCAGTTATACATTCTTGCAACTTCTTTAGTTTGTCTGCTATATTTAACCTAATTCTATTCATTTCACTAATCCTTAAAAACATATTGAAATAATATTTTTTAAAACACTTTTCAAATTGTAGGCAAGGGTTGCTACTTTAAGTTTTGTAGTTGATAATCCACTTAAACATGAAACTTGATTTTACTCTATAAGGTACAAATGATAGTGTCCATATCTCAGCTCCAAGATGTATTATAAGACAATTAATTATATCAATAATACTTGCTATATGATTTTATTTTTAGTTATGCATCCCTGAAATGAAGTATTGTTTGTATCGGAGCATAATCTTTGTGCCGACTTTACAGGGTTTCAGGACTGAGACAAGAGACTCACCTTATCCTGACCTGCCTGCAGCTTTGTTTTCATGGATTTAGCAGTGTTAGCAATCTCTCTGAGAGACCAGGTGGAGTCATCCTGATGGGAGGACCACCTCCCATTGAGGAGGCAGTGATCCGCACATCGATTAACCCCGGTGATGTGGGCACGTGCTGTGCTATCAGTTTGCCTTTCCTGCTCCCCTTTCTGTGGCCAACAAATGTTAGTGACTCCCTTGGCAGACATTGTCCACAAGGACACAGCAACTCTGATGAGAGGAGATACAGCAACATAGACTGACAAAAGGTCAGTTCAGTTCATATTGTGTCCCCTGGTCCATGTGGCTGAACAATACTTGGCATGCAACTCTGGCTCTGGTCCTCTTTGTTCTCCTCATAAACCCCCCAGATTTTTTTTTTTTTCATACTTAATATTTGGTCCTCTGTGTCAAATTTGAGCTATCACTTTACTTCTTACTCATTCTCTGAAAAAAAAGTTATCTCCCTTGCCTTCATTACCTTCTGGGTATATATAAGTTGCAAATATGATGTATGCGTGTTTGAATAGGTTTGCACATGTCGGTATATTCTTACAGAATGTAAAAATAGGAAAAAGACTAGATATTTAAAAGTTATATGCTTATAAATAGATATGTATGTAGAATGTATATATGTGTGTTTATAGGTTTAAATACATATATATTTGGACACATAATATGCAAGTGTCCATATACAAAATACATTTATGTGTTAGAGTCCTACAGAATAACATTTTGTAATTTAACGTGTAAGGCAAAAATGTTTGTGTTCAAGTCCTTATGAGCAGTCAACAGCTAAAACATAATTGCAAAGCCAGTTTCCATATATCTGTCTCCCACAGTTTTGTGTGTTCCTTTTAAATGCTACCCATATATCTACTAACTTATTCAACTTCAATTAAATCAATTATAAATCCCCAGAGCACCCTAATTAGTGAAATATACTTAACCATATCTATCAATTGTTATTTTGAACATCTCATAATATCATAGCTAGAAAAACACTCAAGTGAAAATGAATTAATTACTATCAACCCAATAAAAAGATTTTTACATCTTAGATACCATCACACACATATAATTAGCTAATATATTTTAAATGGGTAAAATACATGGTGGAAAAAAATACCAAGCAAAAGGTAAATGTTAAATCTCTCTTGCAGTTAAATAACCATTATGAAAAAGCAGAAACTAATACAGAAATAAAACCCCCACAATAATAATTGGAACTGATGCAGTTGTGTAGGTGTTGTGTATGATGTCTCTGCAGGAAAAATCTGGGTATATGACACTCAAAAGACTTGTCACTGGTGATTTCTATCTCTTTGTGATTTTGGGGATAAGATAATTGAGAAATAGAATTTAACACATTTAGAAATGTTTGCCCTAGGTCTGAGTAGGTTCTTACAGTAGTCAGAGGGATTCCACTCCTCTTAATACAGTCTCCTTGACAGATTTGCACATTAAGACAAAAATTGAAATTGTTATTTTTGTGTTCATATCTCCAATAATTCCTTACCAATATTTCTGTTTCCACTCCATTAACCAAAGATAAATAATGGATCAATATTCTCTGGTCCCAGTCATTTAACAGTGGAGGAAAGGGGAGGGAGGCAGGGAGAGAACATGACTTTCAGAGGCAGAAGGAAGCCATTTTAGTTAAAGAAATGTGTCTTTCTCAAAGCCCTGAAAATTCCAGTGGCTTCCAGTTCCATTGTATCCTTTTTATCTGCTACCACATCTGCCTGATGGAAAATCCTTTTTTCCATCAGACTATTCTGACCAAGACAACAGGCTACAGCTAAACTGTGTTAATACAGATGCTGCATAGGGAGATTCTGAAATATTGGTCAAAGGAAACTTTATTCTAAAAATGACAGTTTCTAGCTTAATTCAAGCTTACTTCTCTTCCTTCAGCCATATACTCTATTTTTCTTTTTAAATTTTGCATTACATAAATACATTTACATAATTATTATTTTTCAAATCTCAATTAAACTTGTAACCTTTTTCCACCTACACACTTAGCAGATGAAATATGAAATTGAACATCAGTTTAGTTATTAATCTGGAAAAAAAAGTCTGCCGCTGAGTTGTGCAAAAGAACCATGTGATGTGACATTAGTAAGCAAATCTAATGAAAAATTGACTATAACTCAAAGAGGCAATGTACTTGGACAATGATAATTGCATAATTAAAAAACTGGTGGAGGAAGAAGCAAAAAGAAGAATTAAAGAAGTAAAGTATTGTATATGAATATAGACTGAGTAGACCTAGGCTCAGACGAACCTCAGATTTCTTTTAACAACTTCTTGTTTTTCAGTGGTATTTATCCAAGGTGGAGTTAACATTAGAACATTAGAATATATGAGTATGAAGTAGAGTCTGAATATGTTACTCATTAGAATTTTCACGCTTACTTTGAAGGACTGTGCAATCATTTGTTCTTATATTTGACCATCTTCAATAATTGAGTTGTCTGATAATTTTAAAATGAGAGGACATAGCAGAATTGATTTTGTTTCCACTTGCATTAATTTTGCACTGAAGGGATACAGCAGATGAACACTGTATAGGTTGTTTGCTGTTTTACATTATAAAAGTGTCTTCACATGAATGAAATAATACCATGTCATAGACTTTCTCTTATCACAAACAGTGAAATAAAATTATGGTTAGAAGATGTACATTTAATTGATAAAACTCAATTTATAATTTTCACAGTTTAAGCAAATCCCAGAGAAAACAACTACATTACACTTCATCTCAATTTTGTCTCATACTGTCAGTTCTCAAAGTTCAGAGGGAAAACAGAGACAATACCTTGCTAGAAGGAAATCAGATGGAACACAAAACACATTTAATGAGATAAGTATTGATTCATCGTGGGTTTTTTTTTTATTTAGGGAAACTGTGAAACAATCGTACATTGTTTTGGTCCCTACAAAATCAGACAACACCTTTTCTCCATTGATTTCAGATGTTTTCTGGGCATAGAACCTAACTCCACTTAATCATATAGTTAAGTTTAGGTTTTGTAGTAATGGGAACGCACTCTGGAGAAAAACATAAAAGTAAAAGAAAATAAATGATTTTTTTTTCTGCCTGAACAATATTAAGATGCTCTCAAATTTTCCCCATGGGAAGACTTTTTTATATCTGTCAGTTTCAAATAGCATTTCTGTGCACCATTATAGACTGTAGTTTCCCTGCACTGAATTGTTTATATTTCACACAGCATGTCAATTTATCAAGAGTTTGGAGAATATAAAATCTCCTGCCATTCTCAACTTCTACTCTGAATCCATCATTTGCAAATGTGAAGACAACATTGGTGTCAATATTCCAAAGGAGGAACCTTACTCTTTTGGCTCTATGGGAACAGCACATTTTCTAGTGACATGCCACTTGTACATATAATGAATGATCTTGTGAGGAAATTGTTGATCTTTACACAGGAACTCACTGGAAAAAAATTGATGGAGTAAAAAATGTGATTTTTTTTTACAGTTCTTTAAAGATATTATACTAAAGGCAAAGAGATTGAAATTCTGTAATTTTTCAGTTGTCATGTTAATTAGAGTTTGCATTATGCATTATGTAGCTGTCTTAATGAAAATGGGATTGATGGCTAATTGTACTAGTTCTCTTAATTATTCATTAAAAATTCAGTCCAATTCTTTTTCCATTCAATGCTATCTCAAAAAAAAAAAAAAAAAAAAAAAAAAAAAAGTGTAAGTAGCAGAATGTATATAAGTCTAGGAGGATGGTTATTTGAGGGTTCTAGATTCTTGGTAAAGCTGAGCTATTCTTGTTGACTTGATGATCAACAGAAGTCAGTAATTCACAGTATGGCAGTTGCAAGCTGACTATGAAATTATGCATAATAGAGAAAACAGTGAAAATATTGAGTTTTCTGTTTCAAAGGAAGTAACTTGATAGAAAAAGAAGGAAAGACTAATAAGAAATAAAATGGCAATGTAAAGTGTTGTGAAATAATGTAATTTTTCAGGTTTATCAACATAAAATTAAGTTTATGAATATAATTAATCAGTAATTATATAAAATCTGGAGTAAGATTAAAAAAATGAACATTTCACATTTTTTAAGGAATTCAAGAGTAAAAAAGAGTGTGAGGAATTTTAAGGAATTGTAAAAAATGGGGGAAGAAATATAATGTTGACAGATGCACAATTACATGAAAAATCTGATTTACTCATGTAGACTATGTAAAAATAGTTTTAAAATAAAGAGAGGGACAAATAAATATAAAATAACTAAAACAATATTTTTGTTCTTAACAGATGAATTCCAGTCATTTCCAGAAGTTCAAATGCAGGATGAACTTTTATGGAGAATGTAAAAAATCAAAAAGGTTTAGCAAGAAAGCATTACTGTAGGATTGTCCAGCGAAATGCTTCAAGAAAAAAAGAAAAAAAAAACCAGTCAAAGAGTTGTGTAGTCAAATGAAAGTCATGATTAAACTGTTTGGATGAGTTAGAGACAATAGTGTTTTAAATAAGTCATAGGCCAGACAATAATCCACAACTGAATAATCAAGCACTCAATCAAAAGTTTGAGAATTTCAATATTTCACTCAATCCACCTGTCTCTTCAAGGCCAGATTAACTATGTATTGTGTCACCCTGACAGATGTTTTGCCAACCTCTTAATAAAGATATCCAGTTCTGGAAATGCCAGGTAATCCATCCCAGTGCTTCACTATACTTCTTACTATAATATTTTCCTTCATATCTAACCTAAATCTTTCTTGCTGAAATGTGTACCTATGAATTTTGTCCTATTCATCATGATCATGAAGAAGACATTATTCTTTTCTCTTTGCAATAATCTTTTTTGGTTGTATTTTACATACTTGAAATCTATTGCCTTATTTCTTATCCTCTTCCCTTCTTGATGCTAAACAAAAGAAATTAATTCCATTTTCTATCATGGATCATATTTTCAAGACATCTTGAATATTGTCATTGCTCACAGCTTCAAGAAATCTACATCTTTCCTGGAATACTTTTTTCCTTTTGCTTTCATCAGTAAAAGCATTGTCTTGCATCATATATTTTTTAGGCTAAACTAGTAAGCCATGCAACCTAAAATGGTATTAAAGTAATTGTCCACTTCTGTGTTTTTTTGCATAACGTGTCTAGTTCAGATCTATCTTTTACTCCACTAGACCTAGGACTAATTTTCTGCGTGAGTCCTGGTCATAGAATTGTCGAATGTCCTGACTTGGAAGGGACCCACCACAGTCACTGAAATGCAGTTTCTGGCCCTGCACAGGACAGCCCCAAGAGTCACACCAAGTGCCCAAGACTGTTGTCCAAATGTTTCTTGAGCTCTGTCAGTCCTGGTGCTGTAACCACTTCCCTGGGGAGCCTGTTCCAGTGCTCAACTACTCCCTGGGTGAAAAACTTTTCCTAACATCTAATCTAAATCTCCCCTGACACAACTTCAGGCCATTCCCTCAGGTCCTGTCACTGGTCACCACAGAGAAGAGATCAGGGTCTGCCCCTCCTCTTCCCCTCACAAGAAGCTGTAACTGCAGTGAGGTCTCCCCTCAGTCTCCTCCAGGCTGAACAGACCAAGTGACCTCAGCTTTTCCTCATACAGCTTCCCCTCTAGACCCTTGATCACCTTCATAACCTTCCTTTGGACATTCTCTTATAGTATCTTCCTTCCATTGTGGCACCCAGACCTGTCCCCAGCACTGGAGGTGAGGCTGCCCCAGTGCAGAGCAGAGGGGACAATCCCCTCCCTTGCCCAGCTGGCCGTGCTGGGCCTGGTGCCCCAGGACAGGGTTGTCCCTCCTGGCTGCCAGGGCACAGCTGACTCATGTTCAACTTGTCTCTGACCAGGACCCACAGGTCCCTTTTCAAGGTGCTGCCCTCCAGCTCTTGCCTCCAGTCTGTATGAACTGGTCAGTTGTTCCTGTTTGTATATTTGTTAAACTGCTTCTGACTAGGATCCTTGAACAACACCACATGATTTTACACAGAACAACCTTCTAAATTATTAGAAGAATTGAATTCAGTGCAAATTTACTGGTATCATGAAAAAAAAAAAAAGAGGTGTGTCTGTATTACACTGAATATTTGTTTATTCCCAAAAGCCAGACCAAATCTCTCCAGGATCTCACACAGTATACAGATCCTACAGGGTATAGCTCTCCAAACAGTTTGTATACACCTTGTAATCATTTCACTTAGTTATTCTTAAGGATGTCATCTGAAAAAAAAATCAAAAACTTTATTATATTCAAGGCATAGCTTGCCTACTTTTCCCTTTATCCAAACAGGATGGAAGGCTGTCACAGGAGGACGTCTGACTGGGTTGACATATTTGGTTCATAACAAATCCCCACTGGCCATTACTCATCTCCTTACTCTGCCTTAAGTATTTCAAAACAGTTTGATTGCTTTGCTCTTCAGCTGATATATACAGAGTCAGATTATATAAGTGTACCAGGAAACTCAGATAAGCATTTGACTTACTTTAATACTACTGCTACCTAAAAATGGATTGCCCAAGACAGACAACCTCATCTATGCAGCATTTTGATTTTAGATCCTTGACTTCTTTTGCATTGCTCTCATGATTAAATTGAGCATCACTAAATCAAAGGTTTAATAAATTTTCAACTTCCTTTAAAATCTTGCATCCTTAGGCCAAAACATGCAAACTTATTTCAAACTTATGACAAACTTATGACAAACTTATTCAAACTTATGACAAAAGTAGTTGCATCACATATATATATATATATATAAATTGATAATAATTCCGTTTAATTTTTCTCCTGAATTAGAAAATGCTTAGAATATCAGAGTTGTTAGATTTCAGTGTTACTTAATCAACTGCACCTGTTTACAAAACCATACTTGCGTTCAGTCCTGATACCACTTTCAAAAGGACTCAGGAAAAGTTAAATCATTGCACCTCAATGATACAGAAATATTAAATTTAAAGCCTATCTATTTCTGAGACTGGTGTTGCCTTTTTCATAGATCTTACGCTATAACCGTATTGGCTGGGATCTTGTAGTGGAAAACTTTGCAATAGTTCTGTGCCCAGGCAAGATCTTCAGCACTAGGTTTGTTTATTTATTGCTATGCAAGAACCAAGGTGAGGATAATTTACATCACACTTAGGCATAGAAATTGATCTTCTTTTTTGGTATAACATTTATAATCCCATTCATATATGCATTATATATTTTCAGGTCAATCTGATTTTGTTCTGCTATTAGTTCTGAAATTTTTATAAGTACATACAATACTGAAGAGATAGCTATACGGATTTGGGGTTTAAAATTTTAATTTACTGAAATCCGATGCAAAAGGTCACCATACCTTTAAGAAGCTGGTATTTGCATGTGTTTGTTTCAGCAATACACCTTCACAAACCCGTCAGGCACAGGGCAGACAGAATACACTCAGGAAAATTTTCAGTGCAGCTAGAAAGCCACTGTTTAAAAAACCCCAGTAATATATTGTGAAAGTTGTTCTGGGTAAGAGGTCAGTAATAATGCATAATTAAATGGAAGTCTGTCTGCTTGTCTGCAATAAAAAACACTTCCTTATTGTAAACTCTTAGATAGAAAACCCCAAATTAACATGCCCAGTATAGAAGTTTTGACCCAGCAATCGACAAGATTTTAGAGTCATTTAGACACTAAATTAAATTATTGAATTTAACTTCAAATTATTTCTTTGTGAATCACGGTGTACATAATTTCATGCACATAAGCCATCAACAGAAGAAAATACTACTATCTGTAAAATCTATTAACACTGCCTCATTACAATTTCCTCAAGGTGTTTTTGTTTTTTCTTTTTGGTAGTGCTTTTTTTGTTTTGTTTTGTTTTGTTTTGTTTTGTTGGTTTTGTTTGTTTGTTTTTTTTTTTCCTATCCGTTGTCTAATATTTTTGAGAAAAAGAAACAAATGACGATCACCTAGCCTGAGCCTCAAGACAGATCTGTTAAATTTTTGTACTAGTATAACTCCCCAAAGTAATTTATAAATGTAACCTCCACTTTGGAGTTTCCTTGAGAATGGAGACAATGGTCTGCTTTTCAAGTGTGGTCTGAGGTTAAATGTTTTAGAGATTATGAAACATTTCACTACTGTGATCATGAAGGAGATGATAGATCAAATGAATATTATAGACAAACAATATATTAAAAAACTGAAAAAACCCCGAAACTCCACACCGTTTAACTAGTTCTGTGTAACCCAGGAGAATAAGAATTGTAATTCCAGATGAAATGTCTCAGTCTTACAAGCAGTATGGCTTGAGCAATCAACATCTGCAGGCAATTTCAGACATATCCATTACAGCAATGTAGTCTAAGCTGTGATTTGGGGTCAGACTTTTAAAGGCCATGTGACTGTAGTGTCACCTTGCAGCTCTGGGGGGGTGTCTTGCATGGTAGAAGTCATTTCTATTCACTCTGCTGTAGATGCTCTTCAACACAGCAACATGCCACCTGCAATTTAAATGAGCATATTCAGGGCCTAGTTTAATCCAGATAGAAATGAACAACAAAAGAACAGGTTAATCAGCACTTGACCGCTTTGCATCAGCAGGATGAGCTGTAACAGTTCCATCCAAGTCACCAAAAAATAAATCAGCCAAATTTTTCCGAATTACTGTGAAAACCTGTAAAAATATACAATATTTAGTCTTGTAGTGGTGTTTTAAGGCCATGCATTTATTTCTTGACATTTTTTAAACATGCAAAGGAGACTGACATAAGAAGATATTATTTGCAATCCTCTCTGTATGGTAAATTGAAAGTAACTGGACCCTCTTTGGAGCCCTGTCATGAATGCTTCTCACCCGATGCAATTTCTCACTCAATGCAATTTATGAATGTAAATAATTACAAAAAGATTGCTAAGTGCTCTGAAAGGTGCATCAACTTAGAGAAAAATGAATTATTTGTAACTTAAAAGGAGCTAAAATTTTAAGGAAAGGCAGAAATCTCTTCTTCTCCCCAAACAACTACTTCCATCCACACTACTTTCCACATCATTCTTTTAAACAAGATGAATTGGCTTCCATTGTGTGATATGCCCTTATCTCCCTTTGCTCTCACAGCTTTTTCCCTTTCCCTGCATCAGCTGTGGAGGTCATCCCAACCTGGTTAGTGAGCTGAAATAGTAGGACTCAGCAGGCACAGATGACAGAGCAGTGAAGAGCCATTTCATTTTCTCCATTAACCTGTCTCTTCCATTCCAGCAGGGTTCCCTCTGCAACAAAGAGCTGTTAAAAAAGACAGCAGATGGACTCAATAGTAATAATTTTGGTTAACCCACATAAAGGAGATATTGTGGCCTAGTCTGGGCTGTGGAAGATCTTTGCTTCAGCAGCACTGCATGGAAAAGAATATTTAACACTGGAAACTAGATATAAGGGGTATGAAAGGAAATCATCTAATTCACTAAACCATGATAAGGAATCCTCGGTGTCACTGATATTTTCATCAGCTTCCTCTCACATATGTATTGCTCCATTAAATGTTCAAACCATCATCAGGCCATTCACATTTTGTTAAATTGATTCATACTCCAGACCATCTATAAATTTAATTCTTTAATTATTAAAATGGTAACATGCAATCTTTTTTTTTTTTTTTTATTATATTGAGTAACTTTATCTCTTATTTCATAAAGGTGTAAGTAAAAAGTCTCTTTTCCTGTAGCTAGTAAAAGTATAAGATACCAAATAGCAGTCAAGAAGACAGAAATCAGAATCAGTTACAAATCTGTAACTGAACATTGCAGCCTGAAGTTTTGCTAATCAGATATTACAAGTTAAATAAACTTTCTCTTTTGCTTTCAGTTGATACTATTTGTTTTCTATGTAATTAATTAGATTAAAAATGTTAAAAAAAATGTTATGGGTAATAACATTACAAAACTTACTATGCACTAATGAAGAGACCTTGACATGCACAAGGAAGAAATTCTGTATAGCAATGGCAACATGACTAATAGCATAGAATCTGCTGGAAAAGCAGATTCTTCAGTCTCTTTGTATTTTGTCCTTTCTCCTGAGATAAACTGTGAGTGAGAAGATTTTAATTTCAGAGTCTTTAGTTGTGCCAGAGTACATGAGCCATACAAATGGTGGAGGCAAAGACACCTCTCCCATGTTGGCTTGTTACAAGACATACAATACTGATCCATCTGGGGTGCACGGGAGAGGTTCTGAGATGTGGGTTGGGTCAGTCTGAAGAAAAAATCTTACTGTATTGCCTGGAATTACCCAGTGCAAGGAGGGGTGTAGTGTAAACAGACTCTTTACAGTAGTGTGTGATGATGGGAAGATGAAGCAAAAAAATCTTATACATTGAGGAGGAAAGGCTTTTTCACTGTGAGATTGGCCAAACCCCATGACAGGTTGCCCAGAGAGGCAGTGGATTCTCCATCTCTGCAGATATTAGAAATGAGACAGGGTGTCTCTGAGCTGAGCAATGTGATCTCACTCAGCTGTGCTTTGAGAAGCTACAGATTTACAGATATAGCATGCCCGTTTTCTCCGTTCCAGGGAAAGATGATCCTGACTGCAAAGCTAAAGACAGCATGATTTCACCCCTTGTCAGAGCTGAATTCTTACACTGCTTATCTCTGTACAAGCAAAAGGAAAAGTATATGTTCAGGTTTAGGTTCTTGTTGGGTGCTGCAGGAAAAGCATCAGATGCCAGCAGCTCATGGGAAAGTCCAAGAGCAAAGTACGACTTTATTCAGCCATCGTGTTGCCCTACAACAACATTTTTGAATTTATACTTAGGTTATGTTTTTCAAACATCTACTGTACTGATTAATCTAGTAGAGTGGAGGTGGCTTTTCTAATTTCTTTAATCTATAGCAGTAGCTATGACCCCAGCCAAATATGCAGTTTATTCTGCTGTTTTTTCCCTTCTAAATTGGAACTTTAAATAATACCACACTTGCAGTGATTATTTTTTAAAGCCTTCATAAACAATATGATTTTGGGGTAACATTATTGAGCAAAAAATACATACATACATAAACACATACATATATACATACATACATACATACAACTGAATTCAGATTATTTTCCTAGTAGTGGTAGGAGAAAATAAGACTATAATAAGAAAGAAAATAATTCATTGCCTAACATACAGTCTGATGAGAAGTATAAATTTGAAGGGTGAAGTCAGGAAGGGTGGACTGAAATTGTAGAAATTCACATATTGACATTGTTTATTTGTATGAATGTATTTATATATATGCATATGTTTATATTATTTACAGAGATGAAAATATTTCCCCTTTAGGAACTGCATCCAGAAAAGATAGGTACAGAGGAGGACTAGGTGCATAAATGCATCTTAATCTTGAGAAGCAAGAAAGAGTGGACAAAAAAGGGAAAGTGTTACACTGTTACAAATTACAACAATGAGCCCTAATTCCCAAATTAATATAATTTCCTTTATCCTTTTCCTTCTACAAAAAATATAAAGAACTATATAAGAATTTTTGTTTGGCTTAGTTACTGGCTAAAATTAATGAGACGATAATCGAGTTTTAAATTAGAAACTGTCCTCTCAAGAGAAGAGAATCTTGTTTGCAATGAATTTAGATGGTAAGTGGGGAAAAACTTATCTTGCTGGTGTTTGTGCTCAGTCCTCAGAGGTCTCATGAGCCTAAATTTTGATTTGCTTTAATTGCAGTGGGAGTTGTTAACTACTTTGTGGGACGTGATTATCTCAGTTGATACTTATAAAACAGTACCCTTGATATGAAAAAAAAAAAATAAAATCTTAACTCTCAAAATAATCAGAAAGTCCTAATAGACTTAAAGTAACCTACAAATATTTTAATGTTAACCAATAATATCCAGGTTTACAGATGGCATTGATTTATGGTAGTGTTTGGGCTGTGGAAAGGCAGAGGCTTTTTTGCCGGAAGAATAGTTTTTAAAATTCATTGAGTCATTGACTTCTGAAAAAGATGCTCAGTTCTCATTAATTATGTACCCTGAGGGTTAATTTTATCAAACAGCTCCTCTCAGCTCTGTGGTAGTTATTTCCTATTTAGAAATGTCTCATCCAATGTTAAGAATTCAAAACAGAATTAATTGCTTTGGGACATCATAGATACAGAGACTTCGAGATTAGGTGGAGTTTATTTTATTTTTAAAAATAAAAACATAAACAAACAAACAAATAAATAAATGCACCTTTTTTTTGTTATGAGTTCAAGCGTTGAAAACTTGCCTTCATAATTTCTACACACTTTATTTTGAAGTGATACTCTAAGTATAATGAGCTGAAGAGTCTCTCCAATAATCTGTGAAGAGAAGATAGCACCAAAAATCCCTATCAACAGTGTTCAACAATCCATCCATTTCTGTCTCCAAGTATAGAAATAATATGGAAAATTAACAACTCAGTCAACCTAATCATCCAAACTGCCCCAGGGCAATAGAATTGTCTTTCCATATGCAGTAAAAAAAGGGCCTCGGCTGCACTTAAGTCCTTGAAACACTGCAGTTCAGCAGGCACTCCCAAATTCCATGGGCAGTGCAGAACAAGGCAGGAATATTTGTCTCATTTGAAACTGCAGCTAGTGGTGAATAATTCCTGAGTAACAGTTTTATATGAATATTTTTAATTTCCTACTGTTGCATTAGTGAACAGAAGTTTACATATTGCCTAAACTATTTAGGTTTTACAGTTGAGAGAAAAAAATGAATTAATTGAGACAGGGAAATCAACAAAGAGCCATTTAGTGGGCAAGTTTTTATGAGAGGAGATGAAAATACAGTATATTTCTATCTAGTATAATTCTACTGTTTTTATGAAAAAGAGCAAAGTATATCAATTTGCATCATTAAATATCAGTAGAATTCTGTGAAAACCTTAGTAGTGATGTTTGGCTGTCTATAGCAGCAGTTTGCCCTAATTTCACTAGGACTCTGATGAGGTTTAAAGCAACATTTATTTGAGTGACAATTAATTTGTGGTGAATGAAGTTTAGTTAGTTCATGGCAAATAGTAATTGCTTTTAAACTTTCGAAAAGGACAATAAAGAGTTGGAAATGTGAACTCGAAAATGAGATATTCATTCTAACATTTTAAATCCATTCTTTGCTTTTCCTTTAGGAGTGAATAAAAAAAATTCCAGTTTTTCAGGAACTCTTTGTGTTGCCATAATAAAGAAAGATTTCCCCCCTATTTGGAAAAGTAAGAAAAAGTAGTTGAACTGAGGTGGTATTCCTCCAAATTTGATTTCTCACAGGAATAGTATGATGGTTCCTAGAAGACCAAACAATGCAACCGTACGGGCTGAAGACAGAGAAACAGATAGGAGACGAATTACAGAAGGCATAACTTTTAATCTCTACACTAAGGACAAGCAAGCAAACCACATAGTATTGGCCAAACAAAGATCTAGAAATATTGTTCCTATTTGGGTTTGTTTCTAATATTTGCTTTTTTAGTATGAATTCAAAGTTAGAAGCACTTTTGCCTGGCAAAGGAAAAGGTTTTAAACAGAAGGAAGAATAGTGAGCTGAAGAAAAAGTATTTTGACCAGAGAAAGAGACAGAAAAAGAATACTAAATCTTACATTATCACATCAGGTGATGCTGTCTGCACATTTCAGCAGGAAATCCTCAGTTCTTGTGTTGTAAAAAATAGAAACCAGGATATAAACTTCTCTAGGACACTTAGATATCCTCATTTTACTCATTCTTTTCTTTCTCAGTGCCATCTTTTGGCATAAATTCTATTTGTGTCAAATAGAATGCTACATTGTCTCAGAGAATCCCAGAAAATATTTTCTTTAGTAAACCAATCTGTTCTGAAATTACTGTCAGTAAAAAAATTCGTGCCCACCCTCCCAAGATTATTATAATGGCTCATTGTACTACTATGTTGTTCATCAGAAAACCTAATTTCATTTCTGGCCTGTATCACAGTTAGTAGTTTGATTTTGATGTGCTGCTTTGGGGGTATTAATAAATTGTTTCTTTTTGATCAATGCTATTTCCCACTCTGCGGTGTTTGTTGACCTCTAAGGAGCTCTGCATAGTGGCACGTGTGAGCCTTTTGCAACCTGGCACAGCTCAGTGTTCAAGTTTCCCCAGAGCACTTCCGTGTGTAATTGCTGCTTGTCAGCAGGGCAGGAAAAAGAGATACTGTGAATGGTGGGGATGAACACTTTGAGTAGACTGGAGACCAACAAGGAAAGTTTCAAGAGATATGCAAGTATTTATTTTTTGGGGGGAGTGGTATTGATTTTTTTTTTTTATTATTATTATTTTTTTTTCTCTCTTGCCTTTTAAAATAACAGAGAGAAGGTTGCAGAGGGGATAATAATAGGAGGGAACACCTCAGATTTGGAAAAGTAACAAGGACCTATTTGGAAGAGAGAGAAACATTAGCGGATGAGTGGTTGTCTTTTCACTTATTTGCCATATTCTTTCACTGCTTTTCCCTGTCCTTTCACTTTGCCATGTTCCTTCTTCTGCTTTGCAGGTTTGGAGAATAAATGTAACAACCAGGTTGTGCTCTGTTTGCATTTGCTTCAAGCAGTGTACCAGTTTGTTTCAAACTGAAAGCTCTCCTTACAAATCTGTTTTTTTGTTCTTTGAATGTTTCACCACTGTTTATATTGTTTTTTTTAACTCCCAGTTTGCTAATATTTTCCTTTTGTTTGGATTGTATTTTATAACTTTTTAAAAGGCTTGTATCCTCTCTAGGACAACTGTATCCACTATAATCTAAGCTTTCCCTTTTTCTTTTCTTTAAATATATGTTTAGGAGTTTATTTTTACATCTTTTTCATTCATCCCCTTATTAAGGCTATTTAAATTCAAAGTTCTTCAGTACATTTCAGATTTTCTTTATTATGGGATGCAAGCCATATTCCCTGCTGCATTTTCCCTAAAAGTGTTTTGACCTTTGAAGCTGCAGTTCAGAATAAGATTATCAGGCATTTCCTGCTTTGGGATGCAGAAGTTATATTTTATCCATACTTATGACATCTAGGTAGTCTGCTTCTTTATGTTCACTGAATCAGATGGTGAAATTACTGAATATTAATAGTGGAATTTAATTATTTAGATTTGCTGGTGCTCATCCCATTGTGCTGTATACAGCCAAGAGGATGAACTTTATCTCGTAATTAGGGTACTGTGTCCTGTCCAAATTACCCACAGATAGGTGAAAGCACCTTAAGAGCTCCCTCAATTTGCCCTAACTGATAAAATATCTTCCAAGGCAACATATCTGAATTCACTTAGGATTGTTCATCCAGTCATCTACCCTCCACTATCACCATGGCTACTTCTGTAAAGGAGCAGAGGGTGTGCTGGAAGCTGTGTCAGTGCTACAGCTGCATCAGGACTACCTTTTTCAGGGCGTAGAGGCAGAATTAAAGAAAGTGTTTAAGGTTATTAGTGACATTTCTGGTTTGCTTTGCATATAGACTGTTTCAAAGAGCTGCATTTGGCATGAGTATAGAAGATAGGGGGAAAAAATGTTTATTTTTGATATATTTTGAGGTTCATTTATATACTTTCCCAAAGTTGCTGCTTTCATAGACATAAATGCACAAATAATCCAGTTCACATATGTATTCTGTACAGATGGCATGGCTGCTTAAGTAAGCAAGGACTGAAATAAGTATTTTATTTTTGTGTCTCTGCCAACCAATTCTTTCTCTCTCTTCTCTCTGTGTCTCTTTTTTTTTTTTTTTTTTTTTTTTTTAATTATTATTTTGTTGCCATTACTTATCTATTGTCTGAATACATGAAAACAATGCTGTGTATTTTAACGGGCTTATTTGTATATTGAGCACTAAGAGCCTCTGGCCAGGCTTTTAAAAGTGATTTTGACACTGGAACAAGCAAATAGCCATCCAACAGCACCAGGTAGTAACATACTCAGAGCTGGCACTGATCTCCCTCTATGCCTAAGCTCCCTAAGGCGTCTGTGCTTCTGCAGCTGGCATTTTCATAGAAGCCTAACTCTTGCTCCCAACAAATGAGCTGCTGAGAGCCCTAGCACAAGTAGAAACCCCTGAGGCCTTGGGAACAAGATTTGTAATGTAAGCAGGAGAATTTCTATCTTGCCATTAATGTCTGATTTCCTAAGTGTCCTCTGAGGCTGCTGAAGAGAGGTTATTTGTCCTGAGTGGAACAGACAAATGAGACAATAGACTGTCCAGAAACCTCCTACTGTCTTGGCACATAAAATGTGTGCCTAATATCTTACATCTCACAAAACACATGCTGCATGTACATGAGAAAGAGCAGATTATATGATGGATCATGTGCCAGGGTTAAGCTGCTACTGTGGAAAACAGTAGTGATACAACATCCTTCTTGTGTCCTGCCAGCTCATCTCTTCTCTGGCAGCTCGTGCCCGTCTGAGCCTGCCATGGCACTGCTGCTAGATTCAGGCATTGTAGAAGAACTGGATACTCTGGTAAGAGAGTGCCAGACTGAGGTCTGAAGTGAGGACTGTGCTCATTCTATGTGCTTTGCTCATCTTCTGAAGGTCAATGAAGCCCATGACCTTTAGAATTAGTAGCAGAAATCTTATGTCAACTTTTTTTCCTCCACAGATATGTTATCTGAATGGTGGGAAGCACTCATATGTGGTATGTCATCTTATTCCTTTTTACAGCAGCATTTAGCTGCCGGGACATGAAAATAACTATTTGGGGAGAATGTGCTGTTACACTACAGGAACTGGAAGCAGCACCCCTGTGAGGATGAAGTGATTCCTATCTGGCACTTGGGAATCACTGCCTTGAATGCAGCAACATGCCTATTTTCTGCCCTTACCATACCATGTCCATCTTTGCTTCTTTTTTTGGTTTTGAGGCTATCCCTTCCAATTTTTAAGGATTTAAAAAATATTATTCAATAGGTTCTAGCAGTCAACCAGACATAACAAGTGCCATTGATTATCTTATTTTCTCTCCATGAAGATACTTTTTCCATCTATTTCTGGATTTTTTCAGGAACATGCTAGTTCTTCAAAGCTGATATTAGGCAGAATTTTAGCTGATGGTCCTGTAGCAGCAGTGGAATGGGTATTCTTGTACTGAGGCCTTCTATTCAAGGTATAAAGTTTTCATTCAGTGAGTCTGCAAAAATAATTCATAATGTTATTTAAATTGTATTTTCAGTCCATGAATAAAATATTATATCTCATCATGCAAATATAAATATTTTAGTATTTTTTAAAAAGTAGACTTTGACCCAAGAGCAACAATTCCTACAAAGATGTGCATTTTTAAATTCTTAAATTATTGACTTAAAATTTCATTTTAAGAGATACTGTAGATGAAAAAAAAAAAAAAAAGAAAAAAAAAAAAAGAGAAAAGAGCCTAAGTGAATATGCTCACCATTACTCATCTAATTTAAAAAAAGAACAATTTTTCTCATGTTTGTGTTTAAAGCAATCAAACAAACATAACCTGATTCAAACCTAGGAACTGAAATTCCAACTTGTAGCCTGCAGCACATCTCTATAATTGATTTATGAACCTCTGAATTTCACCTGTGAAAGGACTTTGTGGTCTGACATATTCTTCCCTTTCTCTTCTTTTTTCCCTCATTTCCTCTGAATTATTTTATATCCAATTTAGTCTCTTTTTCAGCAGGGGATTTTGCATATGAATTTTGCACGGCTTTAAAACCTTCCTTTCTCTGATGCATATTTCATGATTTTCTTGTTCTCAAAACTCCATCCTCTTTCACAAGAAGGCCTGAGCACAAACTACAAGCCCCTGTGGTATGTTATAAAACATAAAATAGTGACTTTCCAAAAGAAATACCCGTGTTTTTTATGAGTGATTGAGAAAAATAAAAGAAAATTTTAAACATTTTTGAAGACAAAAAAGAGTAGGTAATAAGGCAGTAATTCTTAGAGGTGTAGTCTTACGAGAACTACAGTTGGAGAAATTTAAGACTTCCATAAGTTCTTGACAAGGTCACTTTTATTCCTAAATTGTCATGTGGAATCTGTCTAATGAATTTAGCAAACCCCAAATCACACAGCAAGGGTGAATATTGATAAAATTTAGTGGCAGAAGCTCATGTCTTGACCTTGGATTTAATAAAAGATGAGTTTCTTGCTGGTTCTATCCCAATTTTCCAACAGAAGACAAGTCACTTCAAAGAATATGAGCCTATAGGTATATAAGTTCTGTTAATATTAGGTCTGGAGTATCTCTGCATCAAGAGATAATCAGTCAATGGAATTACTGCATTTATCTTCCTCAAAAATGTTAGAGGATTAATGAACGAAAATTGCGATAACAGTTAGTATTAAATTCTTAAAACTGAACCTTTCTTTTTAAATTAGAATAAATAGGAGGGTTGTAGTTGGTTTAAAAATAGAACAGCATCTAACTCCAGAAATATAATATTACTAGGCCACTAAATTAATGTCTCTCTGACATTATAAACATTTACGGTATAAACATTTATGGGTTCACAGGTCTAAGACTAACATATTGGTATCCACTCATTGCCTGCTGATTTCTGAAATTACTTCAGAGTTTGAAAGCCTTTACTCAGAGACATCCTGGAGTTAAAAACACTGGCTGACTTGTCAGCTTGATTTAGGTCAAAGCCAAACCAAAGAAGTGCTAACCCTCTCTCTCACAGGCTGTCTTACCTCACAGTTTCATGACCTTTCATACGGCAGAATTTGTAATTAGAGAAGGGAGTAAAAAGGCTGTTGTGAGTCAAAGCTTAAGGCGTTCCTGATTTGAACAATGACACTGTTCCATATTCATTGTGTCACAACAACTTCCATATCAAATTTAAACAGTCTGCACATAGAGTCTGCATGACCCTCAACAGCAGGCCTTGCAAAGTTATTCAAGGTTACAGAATTCAATCTGCTCTTTCTTTTTTGTCTATTGCCAATAATTTATAATATAGCAAAATATGTGTAAAAAATGTTTCTTTCCTTCATACCACTTTATTATCCTCAGTGATATTTCTCAGATATCACTGAGGAAATAAGCTGGACAATTTTGAGATGAATTTTTATCTTTGTTTATCCAGATATGGATCAGGATCTTGGGCTGGTTAAGCTGGTCGGTTATTTGTTTGTTTGTTTGTTTTTGTTTTGGGTTTTTTTTTGTCTTGTCTAAACCATTCTAAGTAACATGTCACATGTCAAAAAAGCTGAGGACTAGATAGTTGAGCAACAGTTTCTGTTCCTTGGTGTAAGGTTATGAAGCTATGCAGGTTTAAGCCAGGAGTTCTCTGAACTAGGACAGAGCATTTTACAGAGAATGAAGGCACAGCTGACACTGCCAGAAAATTAATTAATCTGTTGAGCTTCTTGAGCTTCACCCTGGATGGGAAGAACCCTCTGAGTCAGGTATAGCCATTACCAGCCTGAGTTCCTATTTGTCATTTTGTCACTGATGAGATTACCTCAGTGCTCATCTCTTCTGCTACTGTACAAAATCAAAGAGACTTGTTTAAACTGCTGGGGCTTAATCTGACCAGTCTGAATGTTCCCCTGCTAGCTAAGAAGCATCCACAGAAGTGAATGACTGAGAAATATAGCCAATAAAGGCTACATCCTTAAATTGTCTCACATCTATATTGACTATTTGATTCCAACTGCAAAATCAAACAGATTAAACAGCTGCTGGAAGTGGTCTAAGCTTACTTGCTAGGCTTTGAACCAAGATGAATTAGAAGGGGTCGCAGGGGTCACATGTCCACTCAGAAGTCTTCAACTTCCACTTAATTTTGTTTCCTCTCCTGCATGCAAGATATGTTCACCTTCTTCCTACATACATGAATTACATCTAGTTTGAGATGCACAGTTTTGGAAATCCCTAATATTGTAGAGAAAGGTGGATTCATCCCTAGTTTCTCCGAGATGAAACAGAAGCCCTGATCCTAAATACAAAGGGCATGAAAGGATCTGTGCCTCAGAGGATGGTATGCAGAGAAAACAGAAAGCTTAGCCAAGCAGCATAGACAGAAAATTCTGTCTGTCCAGTGAGCCCTCTGCATTTCAGACAGAAGTTTCTCTATTTACCCTGTTTTCTCTCTACCTGCCCTTCCTGATTCATAGGCTTACACACAAGTGTTTTTGCCTTTCATATTTCATCAAGATATTTTCAACAGCATCTGCAACACTAGGACTCAGTCTTCTGCATAACTTCCCTTTCTGTATTGATGCAACTTGGATGGTAGGATTTCTCTTTTTTATGGTTCTGTAAATTGGGAAGAGAATGTGTCCCAATCAGTTAAAAAACTGTAGCAGTATAAATTTGGCTTAGAAGTGGACTAATCAGATAAGAGCTCTTAAGTTCACCAAAAAAATTGTAAAAATGTTATGACAAGGCATATTCAAAGATAGCAGTGTCACAAAGATACAATGTCACATAATTTTGTTTGAATTAGGAATTCCTTTATGACATAAAGGGAATGATAATTTCTTACTGTCTGTTCTTCAGTGTGGTTCTTCCTTTGGTTATTTTAAAAGTCCTTTGGAAAAGACCTCTCTCCATATTATTCTCACTATCTTTACAGGCTGTTCAGAAAATTTTTCATATAGGAAGGAAGCTTTTTCCTCATTCCTTGTACAATGTTGAAGGCATAGTAATTTCCTACTGTTTTGCACTCAGGTGACAATTATTTTGGGCACACAGTAAGAAAGACAACAACACTCAAATCTTCTTAACTATTGTATGAGTAAAAGATTGAAAATACAGAAAAGGTGGTAGTAACCTCACATTCTTCATGATGATGGGAATCCTAGCTATTGCAGAACTGGACAAACACCTCTTCGTGGATCATGGCAAACTGAACAGAGTCCCCAACTGTGGTGAGATTCTCCAGCTCTGAATTAGCTAGCATTTCTCTGGTTATAATTAGCCACATTCATAGATTAGTGAGAGCAGCCATGTGTGAAGTGTAGGCCGAGCCTTGAAGAGACCATCGGACAATATATGCCAAAGCCCATATCTCAATAAAGTTACTCAACTAGATACAAGTAATATTTTGCTGCAAGTCCCAGGCATGGGTACAGCCTGGAAGATGAATTCATTGAGAGCAGCCCTCTGGAGAAGGACTTGAGGTTTCTCATGGATGAGAGGCTGAACATGAGCCAGCAGTGTACACTCACAGTCCAAAAAGCCTGTTATATCCTGGACTGCATCAAAAGCAGTGTGGGCAGCAGGACAAGGGAGAGGATTCTGTCCTTGTATGACTCCACCTGGAGTGCTGCATCCAGCTCTCAGACCCTCAGAACAAGAAACATGTGGACCTGTTAGAACAGGTCCAGAGGAAGGCCATTAACATGAGAAAGGAATGGAGCATCTCTCCGATGAAGACAGGCTGAAGTGGGATTGTTCAGCTTGGAGAAGAGAAGGCTCTGGAGTGACATAATTTCAGCCTTCCAGTACCTTAAGGGGCTTATATAAGGAGGGAGAAGGACTTTTTATATGGGCAGATGGTGACAGGACAAGGGGCAATGGTTTTAAACAGAAAGGGCACAGATTTAGACAAGTTGTTAGGAAGAAATTTTCTGTCATGAGGGCACTGGAACGGGTTGCTAAGAGAGGCTGTGGAGGCACTGTCCCTGGAAGCACTCAAGGCTAGGTTGGATGGGTCTCTAAAAAACCTGATATAGGGATGGGCATCCCTGCCCATGACAGGGCAGTTGTAGCTAGATGATCTTTAAAGTCCATTTCAACTCTAACTGTTCTATGATTCAGTGATTTGAAGAAGATATTTCATTTGGAGGACTCAATGCACTGTACTTAGCTGGAATACACATTGAATACATGTGAATTGATTAACTATGCATTTGTTATGCATGGAGTAATTATACTATTTTATAGAGCATTCCCATAGTATCCATGAAACTGCGGCACACACCTGAGAGGTCATGGGTTCTCTGATGTAGATGGTTGGAAAATGGGTACACATTATTCAAATTACACTTGTAAACTTCAGAAGAAAGCAAAGACATGGATACAAAGACCTCTTTGTACAATAGGTTTCTGGCTGCATTTCTACACCTAGGCAGTTTTTAGCAAAGAAAATATAAAAATGCAAATGCAAAATGGTTTTTTTTTAAAGCACAACAAAAATTATGAAGGTAGAATGTCTGCACCAATGGGAATTATTTTATTTATTTGGTAAAACTTACTGAAACTATAAGAAAAGCCACTATGTTCTTCAGTGATAATGACTGATAATTATATAGTCATGTAAGTTGACAAAACTTACAAATTTTAAGTAATTTATTTTAAACATGTATTCCCAAACCAAGAAAGAATAAAAGGGAAATAAGTAATGCTTTTTGGGCAATGAAGTAATCTTTGATGAATAAATGAATTAAGAAAGATTATGAAGCTGCATGGTCAAGAAGGAGGAAAGACAGTGTCAAAATAAATAATGAAATATCATAGTGTGAGGACAAATAGAGGTCAGCAGCAGACATTCTGAGGGAAGGCAGACTGATGAAAAGCCTCTTTCTGAGTATTAACCATAAAAAAGAAAATGCAATAGTTCAGCCCAGACACATTGTTGGTTAATCACTAAAGTCATTTTGAAGATGACTGGGAAGTACAAACACATTTTTCAACAATCTGTACTGTGTATGCATTCAAATACCCTGTTTTATAAGATATACTGTATTGAAACTGACTGATACTAGAATATATGACCACTGGGTCCCATGTCTAGTAAAAGTAAAAACCTGAAACTCACACATTCAAAGAATACAGAATTAGATGAACCTGACTTCCTTAATGTACTTTGCTAAATATTACGGAGAATCTTTGAGGACTTTATTGTAGACGACAGGCTTCATTTCTGTGATAAATACTTATAAAAGCCTTATAAAACCTTATAATCAAGGAAGGAGACCATGAAACTTTCTCTAAGATAAGAAACTGTTATCTTGGGACTAGGCACAGAAGTCTCTGTGTATTTTCTGCTCTACTGATTATTTGGGCAACTAGTGTTGCAAAAGCCACTTTATCTCTGATGGTATCTGCTCACTTCAGAAATGGGTATTGTAAAAATGACAATATTGTGTCTTCATATTGTCAGAATAAGCTTATTTACACCAAACTTGTTCTTCTGTCAGTTGTTTTCCATCCAGATGTTATTTTCAGCTAGTTGCAGAGATAAGAAGATCCTGGTTTGTGCGTTTTATAAATATTCATTTATCACTATGTTTTATAGTGTTTAAGCTTGTTGCCCCAAAATACATTTAAGTACTAATAGAATGGTATTAAATAGGATAATTATAAATCTTACAGGGGTCCATAGTTGAGAAGGCAAATGGGAGAACTGTTACCATAATAATACCATAAGCCAAATTAGAGAAAAAGCTGTGATATTAGTCTTTCATTGCTTTCCTGAAGCTTTAGAAGTGGGGCCAAAATATCTGCCAATCACTATTACTAAACACTAGAGAAGGTCTTGTGAAATGAGAACCACAGCATTTCCCCATTAGCTGCTGGAGTGCAAGAATTGATCTGACCTGCTGTTAAGATTGGATTATAAATCTGCCTCACCAGGCCTGGAATTAGCATCTTCCTGTTGCTGTCTGTGCTCATCTCAAGTTCCCACAGTGGGAATTCTTCCTTTGGTGGCTTATCTTATGGGGAGTTTCTTCTGTGCCTTTGATAGCGTTTTGAGGTGGGTAATTGCATTCTTTAAGTCTTTACACCTACACCCTCATAAAATTTTAGAAATTTATAATTGTTGTAATTACCGTCCTGTAATTATTTCATACTGTGTGAAATCCCGTGTAAATTTCTTAAATTCTTGTGTGAAATGTAGGAGAATCATTGGATATTAACAGAGCTGTGGAATTTGGAAAGTACACATAAGTGAACATGCATGCTTGTTCGTTTTCTGTGAAAATAAAATACACGTCTATGTCTGAATGAAGTGGAAAATGTTTATCTCAACATTTAGATAAGCTAAAATAGTTAATTTCTATTTCAGGTAGAGCACGTGCATTCATTCCAAAAGCATTCTGTACCACATGGCAACCTTTATGCGAAATATTAATCTTTGAAAGAAACTATGAATTTTAACTTAAAAATATAGACTATGAGAAAAGGTTTTAGAGTAATAATAATCATAATTTGTTTTCTTTGTAGAGGATCACATCCATAATCTGCAACAGATATACATGTAAATGAGTTGCTCTTGTTACATTTGGGATCTGGACCAGTAGATGGCACTGCGGGAACTATGATGGCTTTTGGAGGGCAATGGATGTTAAGTACCTCATACTCCACCACACAGACTACTTAACAATTTTTGTCTCCTACTGATTTCACCAGTTTAATCCTGTGAGTCAGAGTTTTGAGGCTTACTTACTCCTGCCAGTGAAGGATATACTGAAACTGCTGACACCAAGTACTTAATGTAGTTTATGTTATAGAAATACTAATCTCCTATATTAAATTACTTGCTCACAGAAGATACGTAGTAAGTTTTCTGTCATAATATTTACTTTCAGATCAACAGCTTTTTTTTTTTTTTTTAGTTGTCAAACCAGCACAGAGATAACTAGGGTTGCCAGTAGTATTTATTGTGAAATTTGAGCCAGCCCTTCCTCTCCTGTACTACCATTTGATGAAGTGGGGGTCGTCTTCTGTTCAGGCATCACATTCATTTTCACAGCCCAGAAGCTTGCCTGAAGAGAGAAATGAGCTTTTCCTGAGTTGCAGTTTTTGAAACACAGTCCAGGCTCCAAAAGGCAGGCAGGCAGGTTTCTTTCCACATCACAAATCATCAACAGTAACAAAGTTTCCAAGGGCTAAATTATGCCCTTAGTGGTACCTATGTAATTGTTTTGCCTGTAAGGTTTTAGAACAGGTGTAACTATTGGGATTTAGTGAGCAATTCTGCCAATGATGCTCAAGACGGAATAGTGTCCAGCTGTTTCAAATAGTTATATTACTTCTGCAGGGCCAAGAGAAATCAAACAAAAAGTTGTTTATTTTTTGCCACTAAAGTAAGAACATATGCATCTGAAAACAAATTAGATTTGATCTTTTCAGGAAAATGGTGCTGACTGTTAGTGTAGTCCTTTTCTGAAGGAAAGGTTTTTTTTGGTTTTTTTTTTTTTCCCCCTGAGAATCAAACTTTGCAAAATATTATATCCATCTTCTGATGGCCTGTGACACACTTGAATGATCATGTCTGTTTACAGAAGGGTTTTAAAATCAAAGATTTAAAGTATTACAAATACTATCCACTGGAAGGGTAGTATTTGTACTACCCCAGAAATCTAGAAAGCCTGATGTGTAAATAATTACAAGGAATAGCATAGCAGGGAAAAAAGAAATTGAGGATCTGAGATTTTCTGCAATGAGTACATGTACTTAAAAGTAAATATTTTTCTTTACCACACAACAAACTTTTGGTACAAAGTGTTCAAGGCTGTACTGAAATAAGGGGGTTTGTAGGCTGAAACCTGTCAATGTGAAAAGTAAACTAGCCAGGGTATCTGCACTATATTAGCAATCTAAATGGCAGAATAAGGCCTAGTTGGGCCCTACAGCACTTTTACTGATGGATGTTAGGACTGAAATTCCTTCACAGACAGAGGTCAAACATCCATCTAAACCCAAATGGTCCAGTGGTTTAATTGGTTCAGGCATACCAGTTTTCTAGCCAGCAAAACACAAGTGTGTGATAAGAACAGCATCATAAGTGACTGCCTTTGGCTTCACAAAATAAGCAATCAGGCACCAATTTATGGTTGGGTCAAATGACGACAGATGTCAGGAAGAATTCGGAATTTTCAATGGACAAGACTGCGTGCAAAAAGATGCTGTAATGACTGTCACACAGCTGTTGTATCCCTTGTGGAGTCGGTCATAGCTTCGGTGCTGCAGTCACAGCTTTTTACCACCTACTGTGGCCAAGTCACAGTATCATTTGTTGATCCCTGATTTGGGGACCAGATTTATACCAGGCTCCATCTGATAATAGATCCCAGGAGAGCAATAACACTAGGAGGAAGATTAGAAAACAGCCAGTGCCAGCCACAGTCTCAGTGCTGTGGTATGTCTCATTTGCAATAGAAATGGTGGATTTTCTCCTGTTCTGCCACTAAAGACCTTTTCCATCTGGAAGATGGCCTGTGAGCTGGTGCATAAAAAGGAATTTACTTTTTTTTTTTCCTTGAATCAAGAAAGTCAGCCAAATTCACATGCATAATATATTTTAGATCAAATGTAATTTGATAAATTTAATTTAGTTCTCTTGATTAGAAACCCAGAAATTAATCTCCCATTGAAAGAAAGTGAATCATATATACATTTGAATGTTTATGTCTCAGTTGTTTTAAAATCTCTCTCTAACATTATACAGTCCTTTATTAACTACTCAAAAATTAATTAGGAGAGTCTTTCTATTGTCTATTGAGTGTAATCAGAACATATTGAAATTTCTGAATAAAACATATGTAGAAAAATAATAAAATGAGAGATGCAATATTTCAAAAACGATAATAACTCTCACTTCATAGCATTGCAGAATCACAGAATCACTAGGTCGGAAGAGACCTACTTGAAGTCCAACCCAGCCCTAATGCCTCAACAAGACCATCCAGTCTTTTTTAAACATCAATATCCAGGGATGGTGACTCCACCACCTCCCCAGGGAGACCATTCCAGTACTTTATCATCCTTTCTGTAAAAACTTCTTCCTAATATCCAAACTATATTTCCCTTGGCACAGCTTAAGACTGTGTCCTCTCGTTCTGTCAGTTGGTCCTTTGGGGTTACAACCACCTTTCAGGAAGTTGTTACTTTGTATCTCTCTGCAAAATATCCTCACAAAATGCTATATTTTTTGTGATTTTCCTTCAATCATTACAACCATTAAACTCCAAAGCCTTTTTTTTTTTTTTTTTAATTAGGTTTACAATTCCTTTGTGCATAAATTCTTTACCATATATAGTATTTAGAAGAAGGTGGTAGACAGTTCCTGTCACCTGGTACAAGATATGTGTTAGGAATGCAGTCGTACTCCTGGTGATCACTGAGCAGTGACATAATGGCTGACATCAGCACAAACTGGAGAGGCCTTTTGCTTCTCTCTGCCTCAGTGACTTCCTCTTTTTTAGAGAATGTTGTTTCTTTCTATTCTTTTGAATCTGCTCCTTCGCATTTGAGTCCCTGACATGTTCAGTGTTTGGCATCCAATGATTGGTAAAATAGTGATGCTTTTCCTGTTATGTTTTCAGGTTATCATTTTGACTCATTAATTCTGCAAAACACCTGGTCTCCTTCAGCTTAAGGACCACACCTCCCAAAACACTCAGGCGTATCTTATTTCAAAGGGTATCAACAGCTTCAGAACTGATAATTCCACCTCTTACCTTTCTGTTTGAAAAGATATTCACAAGTGAACTAAAGAATTATTGAGGCAAATTAACTATATTTTATTTTTAGTAAAGTAAGGAACCCCACAGGACTTTGAAATTCCTTACTAGACAATTCCTGGACACACTCATTAAGGATCCTTGTCTACTTCGAACATGACTTCACAGTACTGAACTAGACCCGAAGTTTATCTAGCTCAGTATCCATAGCAATCACCCAGTTCTCATGTGTTCCTAACATTTTGGTTTTCTAACTCTAGATCTACATTGGGCATTTTCAAATATTTTAATTTTATAATTGTGGTTAGATATTTCTCCAAGTTCTCTTAATGATCATATAATTAATTCTGAATCTTGTTGAGCCTTTGTGCAGGATTTCTTTTCCTCCTTCCTTCAAAGATAGCTTCTATTTATCAATATTAAAGAAAAAAAAAAAAAAACAAAAAAAACCCACTTTTACTTTTTTACTTTGCTTTTTACTATCATCACATTTCCTATCCTTTTGGTTTCTCTAGGGCCCTGTGAAGAAACTAACACTGCATCATGGGCTTGACCCTCCTAAGCATGTTTGTGGCATCTGCCAGAGTTGCTTTTCAGTGCTCATCCCCTTCCCAGATCATTAAGCATGGTGACACCTACTCTTCAATCTTGAGGGCCCCACTACTGACCTTTTGCTAGGACTGAAAATTGATCATTTATTCGTACTCTCTACTTTCTGTCTCCAAGCTAGGTTTTGATCCATGTTACAGATCTGGCCTATGACACATCCCTGGGAAGTTGACAGGTGCACTATGAAGCTAAAATTTTGGTATGTGCTCAAGTTTGCTGTGGAACTCCAGCAGACAGAAGGCCTACTTTTAAACCAAGGAACAGCCTCGGGCTATGGAAAGAGGTGTGTCTGAAGTACAGTTTCAAAAACAGTTTGAAGAACTTTTGGGGATTTTTTTTGGTATTGTGGTTGTTTGGTTGGGGTTTTTTCCATTATTACACTGCCTGCATGTAACTATGTGTTAAAGTGTACTGTTTCAAAAGGTTAATATTCTGATAGTGAAAAAACTAATTGCTTTCCTAATAAAAGAATTTTCCTAAGGCCCATTTATTTTTTTATTACTTAAAGAAAGAAAAAGAAGAAGGAAATGTGTCCAATTTTTGATAGTTTAAATGGTAATTGCAATATGTCAATGGTAAATGGCTTGTAGAGAACTTCTAACTCAACAATGACTACCCCACCATTCTTCTCCTAAACTACCCTGCCTCCACCCTTGTCCCTCATCTTTCCCATAAGAACTCCAGAGACAACTTCCACATTGCAGTATTTTTCCTTCGTGCAGTTAATTTCTTATGTTGGCAAAACATCTATGACTCGTCTTTATTATCTGGGACTTGAAAACAAGGTGTGCTGGGACCTTTTGTTAGAGAATATTTTCTTTCTGGAAAAGTAAATACATCTGGGATGGCCTAACACTTCTGAACTGTATAGTCATTCTTGTATCAAGAAAGGCTCCTTGATACATTAACAGGACTGACTATTAAGTTGAATAGCCTGATACTGTCTCCAAACCTCTCTGTTAAGAGTCCAATTACAGTGAATCAGGGAATGAAGAATCCTCTTCTGTGCTTGAATTTTCAGAACCAATACACAAACAGAGGCATTGTCTCTGTTGCTGCTTCAATTTTTTTAATGCAAAATTTGTGCTTTTTCATTTTCTAATTTTAATTTACTTGTTTCATGGACAAGAATATTTTCTTTCTATTTCCTTCGTGTTTTCCCTTTACTTCTTCGTATCTAAGCTTTTCCATTCCTTACAGTAAGACAACTTGTTTAACTCAACACAATAGTGCCTTTGTAAAAAAAAGTAAAGTCTATTATAGTTGAGTTTCTATATTTCACGTGTCTTTCCACTGAATTGTATGTTATGAGAACCCAGAACAGTCATTCTTCACTCATGCCACTTATCTCTTGGAAACTAGGAAGGTGTAGCAGCTTCAGTAAATTTTAAAAATCTGATTGCTTGAAAGATAACAGCTCTCCCACACTAGTCAGCTCAACTCAGGACAGCTTGATGTTTGGTAAGCCAGAAAATTTCTTTCTCTTATACCTTATATTTTCACTGTATTTATTAATAAGATCATATATTTTGAGACTGTATTTAAGATTGTTTGGTTTTACCTAGAAGTAAAAAGCTTTATGGGATCAATAAATGACAATGATTTCTTATTGACAGGAGACATAAAATCCTCAGAAGTTCTAGGCAGCTCACAAGAAGAATATTATAGATGTAGCTTTCCAAGTCACTGAGTATTGTGATGGTCTCCTGGATAAATCTCTTCTGTATGGATTTTTCATCCAAGAAAAAAAAGAGTGAAACAACAATTTCAAGCCCCAGAAACTTCATACTTGGGGGCTGAAGTGAAGAAGCTGTTGATCTTTATGATGATTATGCCCAGAAACTTTTGTCAAATACAGGGGTATTCCTAGAAGCAGATATATACAGCTTAAGGAAGGCAGAGACCGCTAGGGCAAACAGTCTGTCATGGAATTGGTTTGACTTGGTTGCATTTCCATAACTCAAGAGGAATCTAACTTGCTTATGTAACTCTGCTTGAAGGAAGGCATAGGGTGAGACTGTGTATGTCGGTAGCCTGATTGTTTAAAGTGCCCTTCGCCTGCCTTCTTTTTTTTTCCAATTGCTGAACACACAAGCAAGCAAACAAACAATTTTGCTCTAATAGTGTTGATCAGCACTGTGGCAGTGGAATTTGAGAATGTGAGTGTCAGAGGCAATCACCGTGGTGAGGATTTACATGAATGAGAAAAAAAAGTAGAAAAAGTCCTGTATCTATTTTGAGACGTGGATAAAATTTTCAAGATTCAGCCTCTAATTTAGAGAGAGTCTTAAGCTGACAGACTGCTAAAGCCAGAGTGGGACTGTGTCACTCACTTGCATGCCCCATTTCTTATAATCTTTCCCTCTCCTGAACACTGCTGTGATGGAATACTAGCTGAAGCACCTTGATATGACTGGATATGTCAGTGGTTTATGCTCATTCTGACTGATTTAAAGGAGATTTAAATTCTCTCTGAAGACAATTAAAATTACATGACATTTCAGGAATGTATTTGGAGATACTTAAAAGATAAGGATAGGTGCAGCTAGATCTGTGGCAGTGGTAAACCCCTAAAACATTGTTTTGATATGTTCTGTTGAAGCATGCTGGTATGTACATTTCTACTTCACAACACCATGCCTCTGCTGTTTGAATTACAAAGCTCAAATTGCCCCATCAACCATAGCCATTCCCTTAATATCATTATAATCCTATATTTCATGCACATTTTTTCTTTATGCTCTACATTATATTGTAGTAAAGACTCAACTCTTTGGCCCATTATTTCTCAAATTGAAGTGGAAAAAATTTTAACAACTGTTCAAGAAAAAGTCACACTGTTGGAGAATGTGGAAATGAAAAACTGCCTATCTTCCTCCTCACCAGTAAGTCTTTTCTTCTGGAGTAGAATATCTAGCAACATGATGAAGCTAAGCATGAAGAGATAAAAAAGCTTTATCACATCTCCAGCCATGTGCACCCAGAACCTGCATCCTACTCATTATTTATAAACTCTATTTGACTTTTATCTTTTTGATCTAGAAGTGGTGTACTTGACGGTGGAGAAAAAGCATATTACTGAAATTCCTAAAAATGGAATATAAATAAATATAGAATCAACTGAATTTTTTTCTCAAAGTCAATGCTTTTTTTTTAGATTATTCAAATAAATGTGAAGAAAGATGCTTTTTATGTTCAAAGTAAGGGAATGAGGAATTCAGTTTAATTTGGATGGACTCAGCTGTAATATAAAGGCACTTCCTCTATGTTAAAAGCTTTTTATTCATATAAAATCTGTAGTAGCTTGAGAAGATAATGGTATGTACTTCAGAAGGGTCAGAACTGACCAAAATGATGAATAAAGAACAAGAAAAGACAAAAAAAAAATTTATGAAAGGATAAAGAAGCATAGAATAGCTAAAACCTGCAGCATTTATAAGGCAAGGAACTATTTCTGCAAAGGTGAGCCTAGACAGTTTACTGGAATGATAAAGATTTGTCAGGTTTGAATACAAAAAAAATGTAATTTTGATGCTATTCTTTTCCATAGTTCACCATCACACTGCAGTACTCCATGGTATTGCATATACGCTGCTGCTTTCAATAAAATTCGTGTACTAATTTTGTTGCATAAACCCCACCTTTTCTCATAAATAACAGATTTTTAGTAAATAAATAAATAACCTCTGGAAGGGGTGGGGTGTGATGGCTTGTCTGCTGCAGGTGCAGCTTCTGTGAGAAGCTGGAAGAAATCTGCCCTCCAAGATGAGCCAAGTGCTGGCTGAAGCTGAGCCCATTGATGGCAGTGCTAGCACTGATGAAAAACATAATTAATAAGGAGAAAAAACTGCAACAGCAATTATGCCTAGATGAGGTGGGTGAGAAGATGAGAGGAACAGCCCTGCAGACACCAGGGTCAGTGCAGAAGGAGGGGCAGGAGCTCCAGGCACCAGAGCTGAGATTCCCCTGCAGCCCATAGTGCAGCCCATGGTGAGGCAGCTGTGCCCCTGCAGCCCATGGAGAACCACAGGGATGCAGAGATCCACCTGCAGCCCATGGAGGAGACCACACCAGAGCAGGTGAAAGTCTGATGGAAGCTGTGACCCCGTGCTGGAGCAGGGTCATGTGAGGACCAGTGGCCCTGCTGATGGAAGAGCCAAAGCTAGAGCAAATTTGCTGGCAGGACGTTTGGCCCTGCAGGAGACCCACACTGGAGCAATTTGTGAAGAACTGCGGCATGTGGGAAGAACCAATTGCCCTGGAGAAGTTTGTGGAATGCTCTCTCCCATGGGTGAGCTGACCACAACCCCCACTTTCAGTCCCCAGCATTTAGGTAGGAGGAGGTAGAAAAAGTCAGGAGTGAAGTTGACAATTTCTTTAGGTTTCTATATTCTGTTATTACTCTGAATTTCAGTTTTTGCTATAAAGCTGCAGTTTCAGTAGGAGGGGATGATACTTTCTTAGTCACATGCAGAGAAGTGTCTGCAGTCTAATATTTAGGACACTCACATAGGAGGTAAAAGATGTGAGGTTAAATCTGCTCATGATGAGCAGAAAAATGACCTTGGTTCTTTTGTTTGCAGGGTGAGTGCTCTGATCAGGGAACTATAATACCAAAGGTCAGCAGGAGAACCACAGTTTCTTCATTTTGAAGAAGGCAGAAGCTTCTTCCGCATTTTTTTTTTTTAAACCGCCTCTATGTGCTACAAAACACAGTGTTTGCATGGTAAGATGAGGGGCTTCATGGGATATTGGAATAGGGGAATCCAGTTCCCATATCCTGACCTGACATGATTAATGGAGTTCCACTGCCTGGGGTGTTGTACATACGTGCTGATGCAGAAGTTGGAGTGCTTTGAGGAGCTTTCTTGTCAAACAGGGACATGCCTCTAGCCCTGAAGTGCTTCCAAAACACAGATCAGCAGCTATGCACTATCTTGTGGGTGTTTTTTTTTTTTTTTTTTTCCCTAAAATAGAGAAATTCTGTTTGATATTTTCTGGGTGTTTTTTTTTTTTTCTGACCTGTTGAGTTCCTGCCCTTCACTGCTTGTAATTGTGTATTCTGAAATGGAAGACACTGCAACCAAGTTCTTCTTATGCATAAAGAGACTTGACTAGAGAGTTTGTCATGTCTTGTTTTTCTCCTTCTCTTTTGCCCAACTTCACACTTTCCCATTTTGGCTGTTTGGGTAGTACTGGTATGAACAGAAATTTATGGTCATTTAGAGCAGGGTCCTGGAAAAAAAGGAAAAACATAGCAGTAATTGCTACTTTTTTATTAAATTTGCTGAATTGTTTTTTGACATTTTGTTTTTTGGAGAGCAAGTTTTCAGTGAAGCAACTAGAAAGTGATTTTAATCTTTTCATCTGTAGAATAACCTCTGCAATCAAAAAACAATAGTCATGCAATGGGCAAATCAGACTCTTCGTGCCCACAAGTATCTGCGGCATTATGTTTTAAACAGATGTTGATTTACTTTCATTTTGAAAAATGGCTTTTCTGCAAAACTGTGTATGCATTTATGCATGTGGTAGTTTAAGTTGTAGTGCAGGATATCAGATCTTTAAAACCATAATCTAAAACCAGGGATGGGAGAGATTTCTAGTTTCCAAATGACATTTCCACTTATAGTCTCAGAAAAGAGTAACTTCTAGCTTGTCTCACAGTGGAGACATTTTAATGGAGACTGTTTTAAGTACTTATACGAAACTGTCTCTGTCTTAGGTAGTTGAATACCTGGTAAACATTTCAGCTGGTTTTGCAGACAAATGGCTATTAAGGACAGTATTGCCACCACCATCAGTAAAAATAAGGATAAAAATAAGTATAAAAATTAAAAATATTTTTAAATATAAAAATACATATATCTTTAAATCGTATTTCTGTAACACTTCAGAGTGAGTAAGCCCACAAGCATGATGTTTCCCATAAAGTTCATGCTGGGATTCACTTGAGATAACCAAGAATAGATCTTCCATTTGTGCCTGTAATGATAATCTCATATTTGTGTAGTGTTCAGCATGAAACAATCACCTGGATTTGACCTCTCTCCACATCCTAAATCAGAAACAAATCCACTAATATGGATAAATGGATGCATTTATGATTCCCACATGAAAAGGCATGCCTGACGCAGACTTGGATTAACATCATCTTAGTATTAAGAGTGTACATAAATAGTTTCTAATATGGAAACAATCTGCAGTAAAGAACAAGAGAAACAGGAATTCATTTGTATTTAAAAATCTAGCAGATATTTATGTGGGTCATTATTTGCCACTTGATTTATTAGATTATATACCCATACACATACACACACACACACACATATATATATATATCTAGAAGAACCAGTGCTGTCTTGAAAATTTCAGTTATGCATTTTGACTCTTTGAGAAGAAATTTCCAGAGGTTTTATACAGTGGTCTTTGGATTCCCAAACAGAACATTTGCATATCCTTTTCACCTCTGGGTCGGCATGCAAAAAAAAATCATATAAATGCTATAATGCATATTTAAAAACTACAAAGATTTACATACAATAATACCTTGAACCGGACCTAGTGTAACTGATACTGTTCCCGTGGCCATCAGGGAAGCTGCTTATTTTGATGTTATTCAGAGTTATTGAGTTCATGTTTGGATTTCTATGTCCCAGCACTGCTGCTAGGCCCTAGGTGCCAGTGTCTGGCTCCCACCAGTGCTGGAACCACTGAGTAACATTTGGTGTAATGAACTCCTTTTATTTATTTATTTTTTTATGGTTATTGGGTTCCTCTGCAAATAGTGTGAACTGGAGAGAGACAATGTTCCAGCAATAGTGTCCAGTTACTGGCACAGCTGGCATCAGCAGGACCAGGGGAAGACAAAGACAGATGGAGGTTTAAAGGACAAGGCAGAGTCACTGCCAATCAATAGCAGAGTACCAGCAATTGTAGCAAAGTATGTCTAGCATCTAAGGCAATGAAATGAAAAATGACAGATACACCTAAATGTAAGTAGGAGACTGAAATCTCAGTCTGAAAGGAAGCAGGCAGAGCAATAATATAATGCTGTAGAAATCTGTGTCAGATTTCTTGCTATAAATTAAGGGTATAACAATGTAGCTGGAGGCTAAATTCAGACTGAGGTGCTGCTGAATACAGGACAAAATGTTCTGAAAGCAAGATCAGCATCATTAACAGGAATGGTTGACAGTGCATAATTTTGTTGTGTTTTTAATCAGCCATGCAGGGGCTTTGGTAGAGAAAAAGATGAACAGGTTTAGAAAATTGTTTTCTGTCTGCCTTTTGTTCACAATTCAAGATAAACTTGATCTTTCAAATTCCAGGCATTTTGGTGGGGGGCTGAGTGTGACAAGTCTCTCTGTTTTGTGTGTCAGTTAAGTACACTCAGTACCTTGTGAGAGAGCTCTGCACCTTGGCAGACCAAGCCCCGGGGCCCCGTTTTTGTGAAGCAAGCTTCAGCTGGAAGCACAGACTAAGATCTGCCTGCATCAGTTCAAAATATCATTAATATTATCACAAAGTTGCAGTTCTGCTGTCACGTAATACCAGGCCTTAATTAGAAGTGTATTCACCTTCTTCTATTCCTGCAAGAGTAGGTCTTTTACTACAGTCCCCTTAATGGAGATTAGTTGCCTGAAATGATGCATCTCACAGCCTGCAGGCAAATTGCTGCTGCTGTTTCTGTTTTCTTTACCCATGCAAGCTGCCTGTGAGGCAAACCACTGTGCAAGGGAAAAGATCTGCCAGGCTCTTCGGCCATGAAGTGTGAGCTAGGAGCAAGAAGTTCAGCCCTTCTCCAGGGGCAGCTACTTCATAGCCTGTCATGCAGGGAAAGAGCTTTTGATCCTGCAGCCTGCTTGACTACCAGAGTCTATGTCTTGTTTCTATATACCAGAAGCAAACATACATTATTATTTTAGATTAAAGGTAACAGTCAAACAAGGAAGAATAAAAGAGAGATCTCCTAGAGGGAGGAATCCTTTATGCCTGGAAATGACCTAGCACACTTTTGACTGTTGTTCATAAAACCATAAAATATGCTTTTACAACATCCTGCAGTTGTGGTACAGTGAAGCAAGTCCATAGGCAACACTGTTAACCATTTATATATTCAAATATTTATGTATTTGTTTAGCTACTGCTTTAATTAACTCTATTTGAACTGTTTTACTAAATGAAACTCTTCCTTGTCAGTTTAATATACCTAGATAAACAGCACATAATATATATACAGTAATCAAAATTCAGGAAAAAAAACCAGTTTTCATTTACTTTAAATTTCCTATATGAAAGAAAACTTTCTCTGTAGATATCATCAGAAAATCGTAAGTGTTAGACTCATGTAACATAATTGCATAAGATTTCTAATATACACCGAAGTATGCATTAATATGTTCAGGAAGCTTTCTTTTTCTGCATAGAATACATGATTACATCAGGGAATAAAATTAAGTGAGTACAACAGTTGTGATTGCTGTTGATTATGTTTTGTTTCTGTACATGGACATGAATTTTCCTTTAAGTTCAATTTATTACCTTTGCAGATATGATGCTACAACATTGCATATGACTCATGAGGACAGCTGCAAATTGCTACTATTTGACAGAATTTATTAGAATTGACAAAATTTATTAGAAGATTTTGGAGCAGTTTATTTAAATCCAAGGATAGATGTATTCTTAACTGTATTTGCCATGAGCTTTTCCGCAACATTTCCTCTGTAAAGCACAGCATTATTTACAGATGCTTTTGACTGTGTATTTGGTCTTGACAACTGAGATTTATACAATCAGTTTTATTTTTACTTGTGTATCCTTGCCTGTGCCCTCACTCATATTCCTATAATCTTTAAGTATGTGTATGGAGATGTGCACAGTTCTGTGGTTGCAGTCAGTATGAGATGGATAAATGTTTTCTGTCATTTAAAATACAACTGATGTCATTTTGGATCTGGTGCTTTTCATTATTCTGTAGTTGATCATGTGCTAACTTTCAGCAGGCACTTTTTGCCCTAATTTGATGAAACTTTTCCAATATAATGCCATATTTTAAAATAAATACATTTAATTCTTCTCATTAATGGGTGAAAACTTATTTTCATCCTTAAATTTTAATTTTCAAGGGGAAAGATCATACCTGGCTTTCTGACTTTGTCTGTGCATTCCATTTTATCCAGAATAGCAACAGGCTTGATAAAACCGATTGATGTAATCCTGTGTTTCCTTAATTCAGTAATATTTGCTCCTCTGCCTTTTTCTTGCTCTTTATTTTAAACATTCTCAATACTCAGCACTATTCATCTGCTCTGCAAATGGGTGAATTATATTAAAAACTCTCTACATTACTCTTAGTTTTTTCTTTAAAAAACATATGTACTTTTTTCTTGTCAGGGTCTGCTGAATTGGTCTATATTATTCAAAGAGTAAACAATGCAATCTTCAGAAACTCTATTTCTATTAATGAGTGATTTCTCCGTGATCCTAACTAGTTTCCCTTAAATTATTTCCAAAACATAATGAGTAGTAGTGGGAAAAGTCTGATTTCTTTTCTTTTTCATCATATTGAAAGTCTTTGCTGAATAGCATTGAAGAATTGTTTAATCAAATAAATGAATAGCAAAAAGAGATGCTTATTTGATAATTATCATTGTAGTCTTCTGAACAAAGCAACTATACTTGAATATCAGATAAAATCTAATAAACCACACCGCTAGTTTTATTCATTTTTGTGTTTTATGTGTTCAGAGTATTCATGAGCTCATTGTTGTCTTAACTGCTAAGTCATTAAAATTAAGTATTCCTGACATATAAGTAGGCAGTATGATTTCTGCACGTTATTTATGGGGGTTATTTTCACCGAAAGAGCACAACAAAGTTTTAATCCTTAAACAAGTGTCTCTATGTTTCATATTATTAAGTTGAACAAACAGGATATAGTTTTAAGTTTAGCCTTTACTGACAGCTTGAAAAGTATAGCACAAAAGTCTAGTGATCAAAAATCTATGCTTTTATATTGAGCTTCATAGTATGAAAATGCTCAATCATAAAGGTCTTGTGGAAAAAAAAGGCAAAGAATTTTACTTGAAGACTGAATATTTACTAGTATATTGTGTTTACCCAGGGATTTTATCCAGCTGTGATATGTAATTTTCTGATCTTAAGGTAAATGTAATTAAAATCTATGAGGAATGTTGAATAATTTGAAAAGATTTAGTCACTACTGCTATGGTTAGGTAACTCTGGTCTCACTAAGGCTTCAGTTTGGTCAGCAGAGCTGGGGAGGTGTTTGAATGTAACCATAACATTAAATTGAGAAGCAGAGTATGTGCTGGCCATGACTTGGCCAGAACTGTGTAGTTGTGGCAACAGCTGGCACCCATGGAAGACATAAAAAGCAGTGACTTACAGAAGAGTACATATGTCTGTGAGGGTCAGGCTCAAATATCTGCCACTGATTATATGAGAATCCAGTAAAACTAGAGATCAGAAAGCTCCCTCTACCAAGGATTCACTCTTCTTTGGCCTTTGAAGATAGCCTTACGATGCTCCTCTATGAAAATAATGAAGGGATGAAGAAAAAAAAATTCTTCTTTGTCTTCTTCTTCACCCTTATTATTGTTGTTATTATATTATTTTTAATTGACTATTGTTTTAAATAGTTCTCCCTGGTGAGAGTAAGAGCTTGGAGCATCAGATCCTTTACAGTAAAGCTCTGCTGCAGCTAGTAGTGTTAGGTTTGCATGGCCAGAGAGGAGGCAGTATTTTTGACTCTCACTGAGGATGAAACAAAGTTTTGTTGAATTTTTCATTAGCTATCGTTGTCCAATAACCAGCAGTCATTACTGAAGTGAAGTGTAGACCCTTTTCCTTTGATCAGGTGCTCCGATTATGACTGCAGCATAAGACTTGATCCTGCCTGTTTTCTGATGTTCTGCATTCTTCTGCTCCCTTCCAGTAGGGAAAGTGCTTCCAGAGAAAATACCTCCAGGTACGGTACTTCAGGCTTGAAGGATGTTGAAAAGATGGGAAAAATATGATAGGGGATTTGTCTATTCCCTTTCTTTTTTTGCTGTGTTCTGAGAGTGTAACTAGCTCATGATAAGGACTGACATCTCTCTTTGTAACAGCAGAAAGTTTTGAACATTCTTTTGATAATGGTAGGTGCCCATGCAACAAGCACATGTGTGATTTTAGAGACTTGCAATGCTAAATAATGCTACTGCAAGTAGCCCTGCAGAGAAAGACAGGATGCTGGTTGATGAAAACCTCAACTTGAGTTGGCAGTGTGCACTCACAGCCCAGAAGACCAACCAAATCCTGTGCTGCTTCAAAGGGAACTTGGGCAGCTGTTAAGGGAGGTGATTCTGCCGTCCTAGTCTGCCCTTGTGAGATCCCTCTTGAAGTTCTGTGTACAGTTCTGGTGTCCTCAACATAAGAAGGACATGGAACTCTTGGAGCAAGCTCAAAGGAGGGCCACAAAGATTGATGAGAGAACTGAAGGCCCTTCCCTACAAAGACAGGTTGAGGAAGTTGGGGCTGTTTGGCCTGGAGAAGAGAAGGTGGAGACCTCACGACAAACCTCCAGTGTCTGAAGTGGCCGACAGGGTAACTGGTTAGGGACTCTTTGTCAGGAATTGCAGTGAAGAGACAAGGAGTGATGGGTACAAAGTGAAACAGGGAAAAATTAGGTTAGATGTTAAGAGGAAATTCTTTACTCTGAGGAAGGTGAGACACTGGAACAGATTGTCTGAGAAGATCGTGGATGTTGCAACTCTGGCAGTGTTCAAAGCCAAGCTGGAGAAAACCTTGAGCAGCCTGGTCTAATGGGAGGTGTCCCTGCCCACGGCAGGAGGGGTTGGGACTAGATTATCTTTAAGGTCCATTCCAGCCCCTTAGCATTTTACAATTCTATGATTGCTCAAAACAATCAGGCTGTATTTCTGTATGGAGGTTAGGAGGCCTCTTCTGGGCAGGCAGAACAACATGTGAAATAAGCTGACACAGATGTCTGTGGTGCACAGCAGAATGTCCACCCCAGCTGTTAAGACTACAGACTTTCAAATACCTTGACATTTTCTTAGTTTGATTTTTTAAATTTTTTCTTCGTTTTCAAGCCTTATTCTTTGAAAATAGGATTAGAGGAAGAAAAAAGCACTGAAAATACAAATCTCTTTGGGATATTTTACATGTTTGCCAAACATCTCTTAGTTTTATTGTTTGAGTAGAGTTGGGCTGAAATCCAGAAGTCTCCATTTCATCCTGCTTTTCATGCAAGGTCTTAACTCAAAAGTCTAAATAGTTTTTATGCTTTCGCTGCATTTGCTTCAACTGAAAACTTACTTAGAGCTTAAAAGGCATTTTGTTTGTAGTAGAATTCATAAGATTCATGTCAGTATCAAACTGTGAAAATTCATTCCTTAGCAGCAGAAGTACTTTCCATAGCTGAACTGAAAAATGCTGCCCTTTAGAAGTGCTATAAGTCCTATAACATTTGTATTTGTAACTTAGACCAGAACAGAAAGAATAATTTAATTTTCCAACTCCTGTCCACAGTACATGGGAGTTATGAGACCCAATACTAAGCACTTTGTTACATAATGGAACTCCATTTTATATTTTTTATTTCACAAGTTTCTATTGCAATTCTTTATCTTTTTTTCTAGATGTGATCTCTAAAATGACATATGGCTATATCCTGCTGTTTTCAGTTAGGTTTTTCCAGTTGCTGGGGCACAAATCTTTTGATGATTACAAAACAATACATGCCTGTGAGCACCTGTCTACAACTTGTTAGTATAGCATTTCAAAACTTTCCTCACCAAATTTTCGGTCCCACAGTTGTCACATACTATAGTTTTTGGGCTTTTAACCAATTTTTTACCCCCCTTCCTCTCATTATATTTACTTATTTCTGTTACACATAACCTGGAGTTCATTTAATTGAGTTTTAGATATCTACATCCAGAGTGGCAGAGCTAAACTCTCATAGTTATTGAAAAGCAAGCTCTTTAACACCAAATTGAAAAAATCTGCTATGAATAACACAGCTATAGCTGATCTGACTTCAGGTTGGGGAATGGAGTAGATAACCTCTGCAATTTCTCTCTGCTTCCAGCCACTGTGGTTCAATACCAGTGCAAGACAAACTTGTCAGGTTTTGAATCAGAACAGCAGCAGAATTTGGGATAGTACAGGAGAAAAATTTAACACAGGTTTGCAGATAAGGCAGGGTTCTAATGAATTATTTTCTTATTAAAGTACTTAAATATTGAATAGTGTAGGTATCTATCTCTCAGGATATGGCTCAGTGACTTTATTTTCTATGGTGGACAATGACAGGAATTCGTACTAGTAGTAGTTGTAAGTGTGTTTACAAAAGATTGAACAAGTCCCTAACTTGTGTAGATTCATGCCTTGGGAAAAATTTCAACAAAGATTTATTGCAAACACAATGATAAGCTGATGTTAGATGCAAAATTTTTTGCAAGTCTATGACCAGTTCTCTCTAAACTATTCTTCCTTGCAGAATAACATACTATGTCATTAGAGCTGGTTTATATACTCAAATAGAAAGTGTTCTTTTACAAATAAATAATTTGTAATTCACTGCTGCTGCCTTAAACTAAATTTAAAAAGTATTACCAAGAGACTTGAGCAGAAAAAAAGACTTCATATTTTAAATGTAATTCTACTGGTCTTCCTTTTTTTCTCTCCTTTTATGATTTCAATTTGGTATAAACTTGCATTCCAGCCTTGTTATCTACATCTGTGTTTTTGCTTTCAGGTGTAATCCACTAAGCAGTGGAAAGCTTAATTTTTTCTACAAGTGGACAATGCAAGTCTTTGCCAAGTAATACTGTATCTCATAGTGGATGTCATGGAACTCAACAGAAAAAATGATTGTATACACTAGGAAATATTTCCTCATGCCAGCAAATATATTTCATCTGTTTGATGACCCATTTCTTTCTTATATTTTATTTATATATATATTTTTTTTTTTTTTGGGGGGGGGGGTGGGTGGGTGTGTTTTGTTTTAATATTGTCTCTCATGCAGAAAAAGGGCTTTGAGTTACCTGGGAGGTTTTGACAGGTATAAAATCATTCTATCTTTTTCTCTCCTGCCATTATTTTTCATTTTGAATGTTGCAGAAGTGTCCTCAGATCATAATTTCAAGTATATTTTTATTCAAACAGTGAGACAAATAACAGCTCAAAGGTCTAGTGCAGAGCAGTGTCCATTATCATCTTGTTGTGTACTGCAAATAACAAGAATTCAGTTTGTGAAATTATTTCATGTCTGTATAAAAATATTAACCCTATATGTTGTTTGGAGGACTTATTAATCCACACTCTAAAAATATAGACAATAATTAGAAAATTCATTTAACATTAACATTATTAGACGTAGGTATATATATTCTACAGCTGCAGAGCCAAAAGTAATTAAGCTACGTTATATGATGTGAATGTAACAGGAAAATAACAAAAGAACAGCTAGTAATCCTTCCCCTTGTATCACTGCTGGATTTCACCAATCTGTAGTCAAAAAAAGAGTCAAACTCAAAAAGTTTTTGATCAAGATATGTACCTGCATTCCTTATATAAAAAACTCATTTGATTCAAAACCAATAAGTTAATATGAAGCACAGCATCTAAAATGTATAATTCCATGTATAATTCTTATCTCAGACTGCCATTAGGAAGAAGACATTATTTACTTCCTTGTTTTGATAGTACCTTGAATCAAATACCTGTTTTTACTGATTCTAACTGAATTTACTAAATTCTGATACTTTAGATTTTTTCCTTCCAACAAAAAAGTTGTCCAGAGCGTTAAAGTAAGCTTTTTATTTGTACTCAGTTACTTAAGTACATACTATACTTAAGAACTGTCAGTTCAAGTATAAATGTGAAAAAGATATGTCTTCTTCAAGCTGTTTCTCATTTCTGCTACTCTTTTTCAAGTAGACATGAAATCCCAGCCTCTTGCCTCTCAAGATACTTTTAGATAATAGGGGAAAGGGCAAGAACCTGTTGATATGAACAGAATAGGAGAAATTAAATATATGATAACTTTTAGTAGCATTGCCTAATGCATTACTGGAACCTGTTGAAAAAATGTTGGATAGGAATTTTTAAGCATATGACATAATAAAAGTTACTTAGAACACCAAAGAAGATCAAGGAAAAATGGTTACTTACAGCAAAATTGGACATTGCTATAGTATGTTTTCAATCCACAAACAGCTAATACTTTGTAATACATTTCAGTAATTGGGAGTAGATTCTTCAAAGGAACACAATTTCCCCAGCAGAGGGGCATATTTAGGACTATGTGCATGATACAGCTAGGTAGGTTACAGTCCAAAGACACAATTTTCTTCTGCAATGAAACAAAAAGGAACATTTGTCCATGGACACTGCAAAGCTCAATTTATGAAGTGGAAAAAGCAAGAGAGGAGGTGTGTCAGGAAGAGCTTGGTGTCTGTCCATGCACATGCACATACACCTATGCAGAATTTGGGTTAGCCAAGGCCTGCTCACGGCCTGCTCACCAAAACCACTCTGGTGGACTGGCACAATCCAGCCTGGGTAAATATGATGCTCATCACAGCCAAGATCTGCTCAGTTACTTGACCTTGACAGAGGCTTTCTGTTCACAGACAATGCCAGATGTCCATGTAGTGATATTTCCTCCAACTTTTTTCTTGCAGGGGTGTTTATATTGGCACAGGCAAACAGTCAGCCAGTCCATAGTGATTTTGCACTGCACCTTTTCAGCTGTCCCAGGTGCTGTTCTCCGGTCATTTACTGTTGCAGCACCCCTACCAAGGCCAGTCCATCCAGTTGTTATCTGAGTTGCTCTGCCAGCCATGGCTGACAATGCTCAGTCCTCAGGTTCTTGGTCAAGGTCATGATGCTCCTCTGACATCGCTATTTGCCTATTTGGGAATGAAACCCTGTTCCTTTACCCACCTGCTCTCTTCTACTTCAGAGTGTGACAAAAAGCCCATTTGACTACTCAGGTACGAAAATCCTGGATATAGGAAAACCATAATGAGAGTTGATTGACTCCCAAATGCCAATTCTGCTAGGAAACGTATGTGATCCCAACAGGATCCGAGCTCAATTTAAATCTTTAAGTCTTATTATTAAAACAGTAATTAAATGAACATATTTGTATGGATATCAGCTAACAACTAGTACAAACTAGGCTGTTTATATTCAGCTTCCTAGTCAACTGCAGACTCAGCCATTATCACTCACCAGAGATGGATTCAGTGAGGATGGAATCACAAGTGAGTACCACAGTACACAAATACTTTTGATTTTCTGCTCACTTCTCTGCTGTAGATAAAAGAAGGCTTTTGTTTGTTCAGGTAAATGCCTGTATTTTCTTTATAACCAACTTTTTATCATTCTTAGTTTGTTGCAGTCTGATCCAAAGACCTTTTCAGTTATGGAAAATGTGCTTTATGAAGTGAAAGCTTTGTGAAGATGCCTTATTCTCTCCAGATAGAATGTTAAGGGTCGTTTCCCATTGGCCTGACAGGTTGCTTCCCTGCCTGAATGCTTGCTTCCCTTCTGCAATATCTAAAACAATGATGAACAGTCTCAATGTATCTAAAGCAACACTTACTTTTCTAAGTAAGAAATTATTGTCTGAGCATCTGTTGCACAGAATAACTTCACACAGCATGTAAAGATTTCAACTCAGCCATAGTACAGTTAAAAATGCTTTTATGTTCAATTATAAAAGCCAGAAGTCCCACTATTGTGAATTTATACACCAGTTATTTTAATTTAATATTCATTATGGATCATAGGAATAGAGTGTCTATCAGGAATAAGGAAATAAAAACAGAGAAACTTCAAACTCATAGTCTGTATATCTGGAAGGGCTTTATTGATTTTCTTTGTTATAGTACTTCTGCTAGAACTGAATTAATTACTGATGCATCCTAAGAGACAAATCTTTAGTCAGAAATTCTGTTTTTATTTTCTTTTGGAAATTTATTTTCTTAAAAAATTCCCTAAATTTGAAAACTGCTGAGACTAGCACAGTTAAATGAATGCATTATCCTCACATTAATGTGAAGTTCTGCACTACTCGGGGAAATAAAAAGTGGCTTATCTTGTTAAATATAGAGCATGACATTATCCAGTGGGCTGTTGTTTAGCATTTCCCAATGCCTTATGAGACTTTTAAATCTAGACGGTTTTACGATAGTGAAATCAACACTTTAATATGGGATGAAATTCATACTGTTATGCCACAGGGGGCTACACAGCTTAGTTAGATATCCCAATAAACAACAAAAAAACTTGGATTCTCTGGAATAGGATTCTTCCCTACCGCTTTTGCTGCTGCCAGCTGCTATTAATTTCCACTTAAAACTGTGGGCAAAAATGTAATGCTGTGACCAGTTTGAGACTGAACTACAAAAGTATCCACAGAAGAGAAATGAGAATAACTGGAACAGTGCAAAGCCTGATGTGTAAGCAGAGATTGAAATATCTACGGTTTATTATTTGAGGAAAAAGAATGATGACCGATGGACATGCAATAGCAAACTTATAAGTATGTAAAAGGCTGCATAGAGAAGAAGAAAACAAATGCAATTGGAAAAAAGAAAAAAGTAAAGGATTTATTCCAATAATGAAAATGTATGTTCTATTTTAGGAAAAAAAGAAAAAAGCATCCAAATAAAAAGATCCAAGTAAAAGTGATAGTGAAGCACTGAAACATCCTGCATGTAAGTTCTGGAAGCACAGAACTTCAGCAATAGATTAGACTAATATCCCTGAAAAATGAGTAGTAATCTATAGGAATCTCTTTTAGACAATAGGAATTGGGAGCATAAATTCAGATTATTTTGTGAACTTTCTCAAAGGTTTATTCTAATTATTTTATTTTAAGTCATTCTTTTCAAAAGCACCTGCTTCAGAACAGATGAAGAACTGCAGAAGGCTTTTCTAAGATCAAATGGATGGGATAAATAGCAGATCCCTGTGTGGGAAAGAATGGCCTGCCACAACATTATGTTTTCCCTTCTGTCCTTGTGGTTTAGGTATACATGATATTAAAAACATTATGTTGGACTTAGGCTCTGGACTTCTGAGAGTCTTTAGGTCTGACCCATTTCAGTGTATTCCTGGTGAAGCCTAGGACACTTTACTGATGGAAAATAACTTTCTGAGTTTTGTCTTCAGGGTTAGGCAGCAACACTACAGAGTATTAAGAGAAAAGCTTTTTGACATTGATTCCTGAAATGATGGTCAAATGTTTAAGCTATAAAACATTTAGAGACCTTAATAATTTCTTTCATTTATAATAATTTCCCCCCCTTTAAAACCTATATTGAGTTTTGAATCACTTAAAAGTACTTGAGATTATTGATCTGTGGTTTTGCAAACCTAATGAAGAGCCCCATGACTTGTTTTCTGTGGGATTTTGCCTAGAGAAAGTAAATTCAGGATCTCAGGGTCTCTTGGAGATGCTCAGGGTAGTTTGACACAACACAAGTCAGAGTCACAACTCCCACATCTGCTTCCTGGCATGACATACTTGACAACTGCCAGCCCTCAGCTCCTCGGCCAGTGGGCTTTATAAGATAGTCTCATTTGTCAGACATCAATAGCAAAGAAAACCTCCTCAGAAAATTCTAGGGTGCATAAAGTTTTCTGTAGTAATTTCCTTGCTGTGTTTGTGCATGTGTTCCTTGGTGGCAGCTGTGAGTCTAACTTCTGAGCTTGAGGCAAGAAAAATTGACATATGGTTACATGCAGAAGATGTATCGTGGGGCAAAATAGTTTATCTGAAAAGAGAAATCCTATTTGAGAAACTCTTTTCAGTGTTAACTGCTAGATAGCAGCTACTTTCTTCTCTTTGAAAATGTGACTATATTCTTGATATCTCCACTGAAGCAAGAAGGTGGAAAGAACTTTAAAGAGGTGGAAAATGCTCTTTAAAAATAAAATCTAAGATTTATCAACTAAATATCCTCTTACCAACAGACAGGAAGTTGATGTCACAGTGAAGGGTGCAGCTATGACAGATAAGATAAAAAAATAGCCTCCTTAGGTCCTTCAGTGCATAAAGGTAACCACCATTTTTTCATGTTAGATGTGCTCCTCACTTTAAAGCAATATTTACATTAAAAAGAGACTCTGGTCCTTCTGAAGTATTATTGAGCTAAGGAAGCCTGGAGACAGGAGAGTCTTCATGTAATCAATACTTTCCTTTAGATTTTGGCATCTTTGTTAGCAATGTTTCTTACTCAAAAGTGTATTTTATGCACTGTAAAAATAATATGCCTTATAAGAAACACTGTAAAACATATATATTGTGATACCACACCCTTGGAGAAATGTTGTCATTGTTTCTGATGATATTAAAAAAAAAGGATGTTTTGCAGTAAATGGAGCTAGTCTGATACACAATTTCCATTCTCACTTGGTAGCTATAAAGATCTCCTTGACTATTTGAAAGAATAATATTGCAGATGTTTTAGATGTCACCACTTTTCTCAGAAATGACATCTTAATGTGAAGCTACTGCAGCTGCAAAAGGATAGACTTAAATCAATCTAAACTGTGTCTTCAAATTTGAATGCCATTATTCTTATATAAAATGAGAAAATTGACATAAACCATCAGAATTAAGATGGTTAACAAATAAATTTAAGAGAAATAATTTTATTACAAATTATTTATGAAAATAACCCATGAAGTGTCATTGACAGGCCATTTTAGTAGTCATACAATTTAAAAAATGTTTTGTTAAATATTTGGATTTAAACTCTTATTCTAGAGGTATATATCAAACACTCAAAATGCTTTTACTTTTTTCATCATTATTTATAAGTGTATCAGTTTGGTAAACTAAATGGCTTTGCTTTTACCTCCCATCTTTAACTCACATTTCAGAAAAAGAAGCACTCAAAAGGTAAAAGGGGAAAGAAAGTAAGTAAAAGGAATTTTTCTCATTTCATGGTGGAATCAGTAGGTTCCAGTTTCTTTCAAATATCAACTAAAAAGACCCACTTTCAAGACAGATAATAATTTATTGATACAGTGATGGAAAAGGTGTTAGAAAGTTACAAAATCTCACAAACCTTTTGATACAGGGAAGCCTGAGATATTGCAGCATTGGGTAGACCTCCGTTCAGGGCACCTGGAACAGTTTACACAGGAAAAAGTCCAGGTGGATTTCGAATGTCTCTGGAGAGAGAGATTTCAAAAGCTCCTGGAGCAGCCTATTGCAGTGCTCTGCCACCCTCAGTGTGGAGAAGTTCTTCCTCATGCTGAGGTGAAACTCCTTGTGTTTTAGTTTATGGTAGTTGCTCCTCATTCTGTCACTGGTCACCACTAAAAACAATCTGGCATCCTCCTTTTCACACCCAGCTTTGTGTATATTGATGAGATCCCCTCTCATCAGTGAAGCAGACCTAGCTCATAAAAGAGATTTTTCCAGACCCCTAATCATCTTTGTGGTCCTCTGCTGGACTTTTGTATTTCTTGAGATGTGGAGACAAGAACTTAATAGAATAGTCTGAGCAAGGTCTCAGGGGGAAGATCACCTTCCTTCCTATTACCACTTAGATAGTAAGAAATGAAAACTAAATTTTAAAACACCTTCCCCCTGCCCCTGCCTTCTTCAGAGATAACTCTGAGAAAGTCATACTGTACTGGTTTGAAAGCAAAATGAGAGGCACCAAGTCAGAAATACAATTTAATGAGAAGAAAAGGGAGAAAAGGTAAAATAAAATTAATTCAATAATACAAAAGACCACTGAGAGAGTCAGAATATAACCTGAGCAGGGTGATGGAAGCAGTCCAGGTGAGGTGGTCTTACTGAAGCAGTGATCTCATAGAAAAGATCTGGTAGCTCGGGTCTTCTGGGAATCCAGTGGGTGAGGGCTGCCTGTACTGTCCCAAATCCCAGCTTATAATCAGGTGAGAATGCTTGACTCCTCCCCCTGGATGGAGCATCTCACAATGGGATGATGAGTCATACAGGGGCTCCTTGATGGCCCATTAAAGAGAGATAGCTCCCAGAGGGAGTTATCTATGAGTCATGGGCAAGGCATTGATGGGCCATTAACAGAAGGTACCTCAGAGGGAGGGGGGCCTGGGAAAACACTGCTCCAATAATTGGATTTGTCAGTTCATGAAGATGGTGATAGAATACTTTGTGCACGTCCTATACTACAACCCAGGACATATACTCAGACTAATGACACAGATGAGAAGCAAGAGAGCTTCATCAATGGGTTTTTTTGTCTTGTTTTTGAATAGGGCCAGTTATTCAAGGTGCAGTCATATGGAGCTGTATCTCCTTCACAGTCTTGGGACTACTGCTTTGTTGGAAATGGATCATAGAGTGATTTTGGTTGAAAGCGGATCTTGATGATTATCTAGTTCCAACCCCCCTGCTGTGAGCAGAGAGATCTTCCAATAGACCAGGTTGTTCAGAGTCCAACCCAACCTTGCCTTGAATACCTCCAGAATTTTTTCCAATATCTAATCTAATCTAACCTAATCTAATGTAATATCTACTGACTTTCAGTTTGAAGCCTTTCCCCTTGTGCTGTCACTACATGCTATTGTAAATAGTCTTGCCCCATCTTTCCTGTAAGTTCCCTTCAGGTACTAGAAGGCTGTAATTAGGTCACCCTGAAGCTTTCTTCTTTCCAGACTGAACAATTGCAATTCTCTCAGCCTTTCCTCATAAGAGAGGTGCTCCATCCCCCTGATCAACTTGGTGGCCTCCTCAGGACTCACTCCAATAGGTCAATGTTTTTCCTGAATTGGGGGTGGGATGTGGAATGCTGGAGCTGGATGCAGCTCTCTAGGTGGAGTCTTACCAGAGCAGAGGGGTAAAATCCCCTGCATTCATTGACAGCTCATGTCCAGCCTCTCCTCCACCAACACCCACAAGTTCTTCTTGGCAGGGCTGCTCTCAATTTGTTCATCCCCCAGTGTGGATTGATACCTGCCCCAGCCCAGGTGGAGCACCTTGCACATGGTCTTGTTAAACCTCATGAGATTTCCATAGGCCCGCTACTCTAGCTTGTTCAGGTCCCTCTCGATGGTGTCCAGCTCCCTCTGTGTGGAGTCCTGTACTTCGGGTGTGTTGACTACAACACTCAATTTGGTGACATATGCAAATTTGCTGATGGTACACTTGATCCCTTTTTCTATGTCATTAATGAAGATATTAAATACTTCTTGTCACTAAGGTCAGAGCAAAACCCCTAAGGGACATGATTTGTCTGACACTACTGATGCCTATTGGGAGTTTGAACCATTCACTACTAATGTCTGAATGAGACCATTCAACCAGTGCATGATCTTTTTAACAGTTTACCCATCCAATCCATCATGCTCCAATTTGGAGAGAAGGATGTTGTGGGGGATGGTTTCAAGGCCTTTACAGAAGACCAGATAAATGACATCTGTAGCCCTTCCCTTGACCACTTGATGGAATCACTCCATCATAGAAATTGACTGGCTTGCTCAGGCAGGACTTGCCCTGGTGAAGCCGTGCTGGCTGTCTCAAATCACCTCCTTGTTCTCCATATCCCTTAGCATGGCCTCTGGGAGGGTCTGTTACATGACCTTTGCAGGCACAGAGGTGAGACTGAGAGGTCAGCAGTACTCAGGTCCTTCCTTTCTACCCTTTTTAAAGATGGGTGCAATGTTTCCCTTCATCCAGTAACCCAGGACTGCCCCTGACTGCCATAATGTCTCAAATATCATGGAGAGTTGACAACTACATCAGCAACTTCCTTCAGGACTCTGGGATGCATGGTATGGGGTCCCATAGACTTACACACATTCACATTTCGCAGGTGACCATGAACCTGATTTTTACTTGCAATGAGGGGCTTTGCTCTCTCAGTTTCCATCATGCTATCATCTACTTGAGATGTGTGGGAAGAGAGGGTGCCATTGAAGACTGAGGCAAAAAATTATAAGTACCTCAGCCTTCTCCTTATCTGTTTTCTCCTGTTCACCAGCATTTTTTATCAGAGAGCATATGCCTTCTTTCATCTTCTTTTCCTGATTAACCTACATGTACAAGCCCTTTCTGTTACTTTTTTGCTTTCTCTTGCCAGGTTCAGTTCCAGTTTTGCATTGGCCTTTCTCACCCTTTCCCTACACAACTGTACTTCTCTGTACTCTTCCCAGATTACCTTTCCTAGTTCTCACCACCTATGCTCCTTGCCCTTTAGCTGGACAAGCAGTTCCTTACTCAGTCATGCCAGTCTCTTGCCTTCCTTGCCTGAAATGAATTGTAAATGCAGCCTCAGAATTTTCTGTTACCTAAATGCACAGATATTCAATTCCCTTCCTCCTTATCAACAGATATATGCAAAAGTATATTATGTCTAACACACAGAAGGGGAGGGAATACAAAATATGACAGAAATTGTTGAGTCTATGAAAATGTTCCTCAGTATCAAAACTATAACCCAAAATAATTTACACTACACAGTGAGTCATGTATCCTGCTTCTGTCCCTGAATAATAGCAGGATGTGGGGGAAAGTGTGTATCTACTTAAGGAGAATTACAAAAGGATTCATTTAAAACTGCAGCATCTTGCTACTGCAAACTTTAGTATCATACCATATTAAATCAGTCAGCCAGCAAGCTCTGTTGCTGGATGTGCCTTCAATACTGGCATTCGTGCCTCTTTACCCTCTGCTGCTGAATGCATCTTTCATACTGCAATTTAGAAAATGATCCCTAGTAGAGTTTTACATCTGAGGACTCAGTTCAGATGGGCTTTTGTCTAAAAATAGTGTGGCCACACAAAGTATGATATTATAAATGTCATCTTAAATTAGTAAAGGGTCAGCTCAGGATAAAGCTATTGGCATCATTGCTAATCAAACTCTGAAGTGGATCTGGAGCAACACTGGAAGGTTAAATCAGATTTTTTTCATAAAATTATTTGATTTGACTCTGCTTATGTTCCTTTTCTATTCTCTCTTCACAGCTGCTGACAAGAATACAAATACTGTGTGTGCATCTCGAAAAAACTATCATAGAAAGCTCTGGAAAAACAGAATTGAATAACTGCATTGCTATTTGAGTATGGCAACATCATAACAAGACATACATTTAGAAAAAGTGATTTTACAATTACATAAACACATCAAAATATAACTAGATATGGTGATACAGGGTTAGGACGCCCAAACCATATTAAACTCTGTGCTGCAATGACCCCATATAATAGCGATACCTTTGAATTACATTGTATTAATTTAAATTATATCAATTTCCCACAACAAGGGAAAGGATAACAACAAAACAACAAAACAACAAAACAACAAAACAACAAAACAACAAAAGCTTTAGAATAAAACTGTTCTTTTTCAAATAAAGGATGGGTTGTGATGGGTTTAATTAGCTCTCTTGTTTGACTATTCATATAAGATTTACTGAAGTAATGAGATATTTTCTTTACCTTATATGAGCATTAACTTTACTTGCTACTAACTACATAGTTTGTTTACAGAATTTTTCTTCAGATATAAGTCTACAAATGCAGAGGCAATGATGTAGACAAAGTGAATGGAATGTAAATTACTATTAAAAAAACTAATTAATTTCCTTGTTCTGGCCAGAACATGGTTAATTTTTGCAGTAGTTTGGTGTCCTGGCTGGATACTGGCCCAATGCCAGGCACCCAAAAAAGCTGGATAGAGGAGAGAAAAAGAAATTAACGAGAGGCTCATGGGTTGAGACAAGGACCAGGAGAAAACATTTCAAGGACAAAACAGGCTCAACTAAAAGTTGCAAAGTGAATTTATTATTAACAGAATCAGAGGAGAATAATGAGAAATAAAATAAGACTTTCAAACCCCTTTTTACCCCCAGTCCCTCCCTCCTTCCCACTGACAGCACAGGGAGACAGGTGTCCTGGGGTGATCTCAAAACCAGGACAATGGAGCATGGGGGCTTTGGTCAATTTGTCACCCAAGATTTTCTTCTGCTGTTCTGGGAGAGAAAATCATTCCCCTGGACCGTGGGGTCCCTCCCATGGGAGGAATACAGTTCTCCATGGATTTCTCCAACATGGGTCCACTCGCATGAGCAGCAATCCTACCACACCTTTTGCAATGTGGATTCCCCCCAAAGGCAGACAGTCCTCTCAAAACTGCTGCGCTGTGAATCTCTCTTTCATAGGGTGCAGTCCTCCAAGGACAGGCTGCTCCAGCCTGGAAGCAGGGCTGCTCTCTCCACTGGGTCTCCCACAGAGTCATAGACTCCTCCAGGCATCCACCAGCTCCTGTGTGGGCACTTCTCCCACCGGCTGTGGGTGGATCTCTGCATGTCCCCTGGATCCCCATGGGCTGTGTGTGGATCTCTGCATCTCTTCTGGATTGCTATGGGCTGCAGGGGGATAGCTTGCTTCACCATGGTCATCACCAGAGGAATCTCGGCTCTGACACCTGGAGACTCCTCCCTCTCCTTCTCCACTGACCTTGGTGTCACCATTTTGTTTCCCTCACATATTCTCAGCTCTTCCTCTTCTCTGACTAGAGGAAAAACTGTGCACCCTTTGTTTTGATTTGTTCTTAACTGTGGTGTTGCAGAGGCATTACCAACTTCTCTCATTGGCCCAGGCTTGGCCAGCAGCATGTCCATCTTCAGAACTATCAGGGATTGGCTCTGCTGGATATGCTGGAAGCTTCTAGAAGCTTCTCACAGAAGCCATATCTGTGGCCCCTTCACTTCCAAAAACCAGGCCATGCAAAACCAACACACTAGGGGAAGGCAAGGTTAGGACCCAGAGGTTATTCTATATCACCTGCCATCATGGCTAGGTACAGGGAAAAGGGAATCTCCTCCAGGGAAAAGGGGTCCCTACTGCGTTGGTGTAGCATGGCAGAAGTAGCCATAGGTCATTGTTGTTTCCATGTTAATTATTTGCCTCTTTCTTGTACCCGCTGTGATTAGTATTGGTGTTGTTACTCATTATTCTTCATTTTCTCATCTTAATGCTGTTTCCAATAAATTTTTCTTATCTCAACCTGTGATCTTTACCTTTCATGACTCCCATTCTCCTCTCCAGTCTTGAGAGGCATGGGGGAGAGGGTAGTGATAGGAAGGCGTGAGCAAGCTGCATATGATTTCAGTGGGAGCACTAAACTGAAAAATACCATTCCTAAACCATGACAGTGTGAAAGAACACTCTGGAAGAACCCTATTATTTACATGGGAATACTTGGCCTTCACAAAGTTTTGACTTAATTTATATGGAATAGTAGAAGAAACTAATTTTTCATGATTACATGAAAGCCCAGAACCAGGAAGGTGTTATTTAACAGGGACACACTATACAGTTTTGTATATAATGAAGGTGTGAAATCTTTATTTCATCATGGTTAGATTTAAAAAGTGGGATTTTTCAGTTTCAGTGTGGTCTCTATGCTTGTCAATCAAATAACTTTTTTTGTCGACACAACTGAATAGTTCATTTCATGTTACAAACTTTCAATGTTCTCTGTCAGAACAATAATGCTAATACAGCAACTGTGCAATCAACATAATCAAGTGTGATTCATGGCATGGAAAAATATTCTCTTTATTACACTTCCCAAATTAAGATGAAAATATTATGATTACATAAGGTACTTATGATTTGTCTAAACTTCCCTTTGCATACAATATTCGAAAGGGTATTGGAAGGTGAATGAAGAAAGACACTTTCCAATATGATGCATTTTCTGATATGAAAAAAGTGGATTTCAAGTGACACATTTAGATTAACTCTTATGTTTGGTAATCTATCACTGAGGAAAAATGTATCATAGAGCAGTAGAAGACTGGGAATAGTACTAAAAGAAATGGCAGAAACATCAATTCCGTGAAGTTTTAAGAAATATTAAGAAACTCATGAGAAATAAAATACCTATCAGACCCAGCTATCTGTGATAATCTGTGTAAGGTCTTAAACCTATCTTGGGACAATTCCAAGCACAGATACAGGCTGGAGAAGAACGGATTGAGAGCAGCCTGGAGGAGGAGGATTTGAGGTTTTGTTGAATGTTGTGTTATAGCCCAGAAAACCAACTGTATTCTGAAATTCATCAAAAGCAGTGTGGCCAGAAGGTCTGCTCCACTCCAATGGGCCCCATCTGGACTGTTTTGTCCAACTCTGGGATCCCCAACAGAGGAAAGAAATGGACTCACTGGAGTGAGTTCAAAGAAGGAATGACAAAGATTATCATGAGGCTGGAGCATCTCTGTTATGATGAGAGTTGGGGGTGCTCAGCCAGAAGAAGAGAAAGGTCTGGGGAGACCTTGAGCAACTTTCCAGTACCCAAAGAGTGCTGCAGGAGGCTGGAGAGGAACTTTCTACAAAGACATGTAATGACATGAAGAATAGCTTCAAACTGAAAGAGGGTAAATGTAGATTACATATCAGGAAGAAATTCTTTATTTTGAAGGTGGTCAGGCACTGGAAATGTTTCTCATAGGAACTGTGTATGTCCCTGTTGTGCTGCGATTTGGACTTTACCAAGTTTCTGCATGCTTTTGTTCTTTGTTTTATAATGGTTTGTTTCATGTCCCTCATGTTTTACCCCATTATGGTTTACCCCAGTTATTGTTATTGATCAATCATCGTTTATGTGACACCTGAGTCCTGCCTGTCACTTTGAAGCCTCATCCTGATCTCTAGAAAGTTCTGGTAAGGATGTCGAGCGGTTGGTGGGGTCCAAGTCTCCCTTCCCACTTTGTCCCTTGATTTGTCCTATAAGTTGTCACTTATGTATGGAGTCACTCCCTTCCCATTCTGGATTAGTTCCAAGTTGTATCCTCCTCACTCCTCCACCTACATATTTAAGGTGAAAACCCACGAGTTTAGTCGGCTTCAGTGGGCTGACTCCTGGGTGAAAGGAAGTTGTGAGAATTTAATAAAACCCAGTTGAAGCCCCCCACCAGAGTTCTGTTCCTTTATTTCTCACATTGTTCATGCCTCTGCTGAGGGAAGAACCTACGGGATTGGAACTGTATTCCAGAATACAGGATCGTACATTTTTGCGATGGTGGTGCCAGAGCTAGCCAGGAAAAGAAGGTGAAAGCCCCAAGAAAAGCACCACACCACTGCATGTCCCTTCCCTGGAAGTATTTAAGATCAGGTTGGATGGGGCTGTGAGCAACTTGGTCTTGTGAATGTGGCAGGAGGTTTGGAACTAGATGACCTTTCAGATCCCTTCCAGGCATTATACTTCCAGGGACAAGGCATTCAAAGCTTCTCTGGGCAGCTGTTCTAGTGCCTTGTCATCCTCTGAGTAAAGAATTTCCTCCTAATAGTTAATAAAAATCTCCCCTGTTTTAGTTTAAAATTCTTCCCCCTTGTTCTATTAATACCTCTCCATGTAAAAATTCACACTCCATCTTTTTTATAAGTTCCCTTTAAGTACTGGAAGCATGTACTGGGGGAAAAAACCATGATTGGTTCCAGGGAAGCCCCTTGCAGTACTTAGCTTGATTCCACTCATAAGGTCTTGTAGATCTTTTAATGATGACCATCTCAACCTTCAATCTGGTAATCCAGTCTTTTAACCACCTGCTTGTCTACCCATCCAGAACTAAATTGCCACTTGGATACAGACCCAGTGTGGAAATATGTCTCCCATGTTATCTATTATATATTTTTTTGTGAATTAATGAATAATAGGAAGATTTATAGTATATCATTAATGCTTATTTTGTAATATTCGATGCATTTACATTTACAGAGGCTTATAGTTTCCTGACTTTTTTTTTTTTTTTTTTTTTTTTTTTTTATGGCAGTCAAAGGCAAATGGCCAAGTTTTCTATGGTGCTTATGTTCTGAATATGTAGCCTAAAACACAGAGAAGATCTCAAAGGTTTACAGTTGCCTAATTTGTACTCAAACTGGAACACAAATTGTGTGTGGCTGCATGTGTCTTTTGAAAGCCAGACCAAGACAAAATATATGCCAGGACAAGCCCAAACAAGTCCTGAGACCATGCCCAATCAGGTGACACAGATTGTGTCCTTTATGTAGTGATGGGACAGTATCAAATTTACTGGAGAACACACATGGCTTCAGAATGACTCGGGTTTTTATCTGGCCATGTCAGAGGCAAAGACCCTTCCCAGATTATCATCTTCAAGACATGCTGGAATTTATAGGGCACAATGTGGATATCCCAAGTGACAGTCAAATACCCTAAAAAGGTGCGTGGCTTGAACTTAAGCACTTCCACGTATTAGGAGTGACATGTTACCAATTCTTCTGTATTTTGGTATGCTAATTCTTAAAGGTTATGTATAGAGGCTATTTTTTTTTTCTATGCAGTAATCATCTGGAAAGAACATTCACTCCCAACAATGAAAACATAGTATGAATTAAATTCTGCTTTATACTTTTAATTAAGAATGCTACAAACGATAATGACAACCATCAAGTTGATTTGGAGTTCCATCAGTGAAGAGCAAATGAGAAACATATGGAAAATAGAGTTTAAATTCCTTTTACTAGATTGCATATCTCTGTCACCTGTCAAGGAGCAGCAAAATGGATGATGCAATGTGCATTGTAAATTCTGCTGAGCTGAACAGCAATATCTCACTGTCTGCATACCTTGCCAGCTGCAGGAGGAGCAACAGTGAGTAGCAAATAGGTGAAAAAGGATCAGCTCATGACAGTGATGGAATTCCGTGCTGCTGTTCAGTGAGGTCTGGTTTTGAGAGATCTTTCACAAGTAAGGTTTTACCTAGAATAAACAGATAGACATTTAACCTCATTGCTACAGAGATTGCTTTATGCTTGACCTTTCCTTCTGGATAACTGAGCCATGATATGTTTTGAACTGCCTTGGATGAAAGGAGCAAGTACCCTTGGAAATGACATAATTTAATTAAGAACCTGTAGTTTCACTCATCTACCTGTAGCAAGCAAAAAAGGCCCTATTAAATGAGTGGCATACTAAATACAGTGTGAGAATTAAATGAGCATTGGCTGTTATTGTCCTTGGGTATGGGCATTAAACTGAGTTATATTCATGATGAAGAAGGTGTGGGTGCATTTCAGGTAGGATTCATTTAACTAAGCTGCAGTGAGAGTACATCTCATCTACAGTTATTACACCTGGGACTCCCATTACTGTCAATAAAGAGCAATAGACACCTTGAGGAGGCAGTTTATCTCATGCTAAAGTGCATGCTTGAAATAGGCTGAGTCATGCCCCAAAAGATTTCCCACTCAAGATGAAAATGAAAAAGTTTCTTTGCAGGTAACGAGAAATTGGGTAAAAAAACAACACATGGGCAACTACTAAAATTATTATCCTACACACTGAGACCCACTTTCCATACAGAAATTACACCTGTTGCTTTTCAAATGTGTTCTCACTCACTTTCCATAAGAGGCTTCTCATTCTCAAGAAGGAAACTGGACCCAGGTCAATCCTATGGCTGTCAAGAAACAAGTACAGGGATTCCAAGTTACTGCTAGAGGATGGTACAAAGTTACCAAAGAATTCTACTGTCCCATGTGAGGTGGAAAGGCATGGAGCATGGAGGTCATGTACAGAATGGAGAAGAGGGCAGGAGACTCTTGGGAGGAGATTTTAAGTTATTCATGGAGATGAGAAAAATTAGTCTGAAAGGTTGTTTCCATTTATTTTTCTCATAGTATCACTCTCATTTCAAATTCTCTTTTCTCATGATGCTCCTATTGTCAGTTTTTATTTTTGGGTTGCCATTTTTTTTTTCCAGAGAGAACAACTTCTAGTCAGAAAAACACTGCCTCCTTTTTTGTGCCATGGAGAAGCCTTTATTATGACTACTTAATAGCAGTGTTGGGGTATCACAAGGAATATTGAGGGCAATCCTGCTTTTGCTTAGACTGGTGCCTTCCTCCAGTGTTTTCTGAGCTTGAAAAACTCTATCTCAACACTGTGCACAGGGCTACCTCCAACACTGTTGCTGTGAGCTTTAAAATATTAAGAAACAAAACCTGCATTGTGAGAAATCCTATAAAATGGATTTTTATGTGGTGTGAATACTTTCAAGCTGCTGTCTAGCACCGACTCAAAAAGAAAAACTCTTCAACTTAATGAGGAGCCGGTATGGGTTTAAGCTGGGGACTACTGAACTATTTACATTGGTTCACAGCCAGCTCCCACTTTTGTGGATTTCAGACAGGTGTTGCCCCTTGCCATTACTAAAGCAGTATGAATGATAAAGGCCAAGATTGAAACTCGGTCTTCACCCCACAATAAGTAGCTTTGTTTACTGTATTATAAAACCGTTTTTTATCATTATTTAATTTGAAATCTATATCTGACCTATATACTCTTTAAAAATATTGCTTTTCACATGGATTGTAGACATTTCAAAGGCATTAGAATTCTACTGCATTTCCATTTCTTAATATCAAACTGGGTTTTTTTTAATTATCAGGATACCCAAGCCCTACAGAGGCACTAATCTGAGATGACCATAATTATGTATAACTAAGTCTTCTAAATACTATCTCTGCTTGATTATGTAGTTTTTGGCTGATGTCTTCAGGCTGAAATACAAAATCAATGCTTCATGTTCTAGCTTTCATGCCATGTTACATTTATATTGCATATTGCATAATAGTCTGCTACAAGGAAACACGAGACAGCAAACTATTGCGGTTTATTGCTGTAATTACTTATTAATTCCTAATATTTGTGATGGAAGACATTAATGAAGCATTGCTATTCTTGCATCTGTTTGAATTTTATATAGATAGTATATTGATTTTTATCCTTGTCCTTTAACAGCAATGTGGCAGCCAAGGATAAAGAGTTTGAAGGTTACAGAGTATAGGAATTACTGATGTAGTGGCAATATTGCTGCTTTAGCTAAACTAAATAATGGAGTAATAAAGGTAGTATTTTCTTTATTTTTTCTCTCCATCTATGTTATTCAAATGAAAAAAAAAAATTTGAATTGTTCCACTGCAACTCTAAATATGCTGTTGAAGTCTGTGCAGACGTCAGTTTCAAAATAGTGTCTGATCAGCAGTAGCATTACACCAGGTCTGCTGAAAACTGCAGTGAAATGAACATGCAAATGAAGTGTGAAGTTAGTGAATATCTGCCTGTGTGCTTGCCTGAATTCGGCAGGATTCTAATTTATGCACTGAAAATCTTTCTGGACTAAAGTTTGCATCTGTCATAACAGTAGGTCAGTGTCCCCTTACTACAATGTTAAATGGAAGCCTGTTGTGGTTTCAGGCACTGGAACAGGTTGCCAGAATGGTATGGAGTCACCATCCCTGGAGCTGTTTAAGAGGTTTAGTGATTTTAGAGGTTACAGTGGTGGCACTGGGTTGGACTGGATGATCGTAAATGTCTTTTCCAACCTCGATATTTCTACAGTTTCATGAAATGCTTTCGGATATTCTCTCTAGTCTTGGTTGCTATACTTAGATGAGCAAAAATCAAAGTACTTCTCTGTGGGATAAATATTGGCATATCCATATGTACACGGATATAAAAAAATTTATTATTTCTCACTATGTGTCTTATATGGAAAACACATAATTCTAGCATTAGGTGGGTGGCTGAGTGTGCCACCCATTTCGTGTATATGCTTTACGATAGTCATAAGTTCAATTAATATATAAAGGAATTTGTATTTATGAGTATATAATCCTAATATTATATAAATCATATATGTCTTCTGAGAAATGATTAATTTTTAGATAAGGAGAATTCCATATATTTGCACTATTTTCTACACAGCACTAACAAAAGATTAATTTAATGTTCTAAAGGAGAACCTTAGTTCTGTATATTGACCATTAAAGGCAATAAAATTTGAAGCTGCAGCAAAATAAAAATAATCTTTCAGAAAACTACCTTTTTTGCTTGTTAACTCAATTGCCACTTGAGCAGATTCCTATTATCTCAAGGATTATGTGCATGTTGCAATGGAACAGAGCATTATATGGAAAAGAATGTACACTGACACAATTTTCTAAAGTAGTTTCTGAGATCAAGCAACTCTGAATTCTCCTATTATTCTCCTATTATGTCATCCTTCAAGAAAAAAAAAAAAAAAAAGAAGATTTAAAAAGTAAAAGAGACTGGGCTTGCTGCTTAGGAACAAGACATAAAAGAAGTCTTGCTTTATCAGTTTTATATGGCCAATTAAGTTGTCCTTTTTTCTGATTTGTAATTATGGTCATAATTTCTATATTGAGTGTTGATTTTGCAGCAGTGCTTTATTATGTTTTAGTCAAGCAATGTCTATTATTGACTTCCCTACTTGTTGATAATTTTTATTTCTTTAATTTGTTTCCTGCATAGATTGTTTTTGGAAGATGCTGTTCCCTGTAATGACAGTTTAACTTGTGAACTTAGCCTGTGTCAGCATTGACAGTTCTTTGGATAGGATATGCTGCTCTTAAAGGCACATCAGTGACACAAAATACTCCTGTTGTTTTGGTGTTTAGTGTAACTCTAGGTATATAAGGTTAATCACTTCTCAGAATCCTCTCTTCGAGGTTATTTGCTTGTTTCATCTCCTTCCTTACAGGAACAATTGGACTTTATCTAGATTTAAGTATGTTCTTTCTTCCAAACACCATTTTCAAAAGAACAAATTAATTGCACTTAATCAAACACAATTTACGTATTATGAAGGACTTTTAAAAATTTAAACACATATCTACTAAATGCCTTTGCATTTGGTATGCTTTTATTTTCTCTTTATTTACTTTGTCAGAATCAGATTTTGACTGAATTTAGATCAACTACATTCAAATTATCCTCATCTGTAACTGATACCAGGGTGTGCTCTCTTGATCTTTTTCACTGCTTTCAGCTGCAGTGGGTATAACCTCCAAAGGACAACAACAAGCAAAAGAGCAGTACTAAAACCTTATATCACCATGTTTGCAAAATGGCTGTGTGTTTGAGTCCGGTTGTTTTCATGGACAGTTTCAGCACACTAAATTACTGAGTGGTAGCTTGAATAATTACAGAAATACAAATCTCTTTCAGCATGCGGAGTACTTGGGAACAATTTTCAAAAAACCACTTTGCATATTCTGCATCACAAATTTGTTGCTAATGCTAAGACACAAGACTGTTTTTATTCTATGTCTGGATGTTTTTCAAGCTTATAGGACATTTAGAATAGCAAAAAAGAACAATTCTGTTCTTGGACATTTGCCCTAATACAAATTGCATGCCATGAATATTCATTAGGCTTCTTTTTCTGTGACATATTTGGAATGAATATTGCCTGATAAAAATATTTTGTAAAGAGAATCAAAGAGGTTAAAATGCTATCATATAAAATCTGCAGAATTTCTTGTCTCTATAGGTTAACAATGTATCTCTGCAATATTTGACTATAATTATAAGATTACAGGATTGTGACCAGCATTTGATGTTAATTTTCAGAATTCTGCCCTCAATGATTATTTCATTTGCAGCTCAGCTTTTGTCAATGTATCCATATTTCTCCCTGTCTTTTTGCTAATTTTTATGCCTTCTGATTGACATAAAAGTCAAGAAACTAATTTTTTCTTGCAAATTAGTTTAGTGTGGTTTAAAATGTGTTTTTATTCACTTAAATATCTGTTTTTATTTGTCAGTATTCTTGTGGCATGTGCTGTCTGTATATATAACTCACTAGATTTTTTAAATAAATGTAATGAATACATTTAAATAAATGTAAAGTAATTTAAGTTATAATTTGGATTAATCACAGGTATTCATGAGGAGCTCTAAAAAGCAACTCTTTTGTGAAAAATTCTGAAATATATCTACACATATTTAGTTTCCAGTTTTGTTGAAAATGCATTTAGAAATCTTCAGTGCTATATAATCCAAATGTCCATGATTTTGACAAACTCTTTCATGATATAAAATATAAACTATTTTACTTCTGAATGAACATTGTCGCTACCCAGAAAAAAAAAAAAAAATTGTATGAGATTCTTGAAAATAAACAAATACTTTTTAAATTACTTAAGATAGTTTGCATATTTTCTTTTTATTTTTAGCCAGCAATGAATCAGAGATCCTTATCCTTGTTTCTCGGCAGGAATATTTAACTATCTATCTATCTATCTATCTACAAACCATCAATGTATGTCTGTACGTGTATATATACACAGACGCATAAAGGCATGCATAGTAACCCAGATTTGCATGAGCTCTAGTGATGAAAATAGCTCACTTTGTGCTGCAGCTGTAGCTGACTTCAGTTAAATTCGACTGCAATTTTTGTCACCGAGAAATCTATCCATGCTGCTTCCATGCGGTCTTCCATGCTGCTTTATTTTTTGTGCTGTTTGAGATGAACATGGAGAAAGGATAATTTCCTTATTTACCGAATCCTGTTTTCTGTCTGAAAACTATTGTTACACCCTGTCTTTCTAGAAATACAATGACCAAAACAGTGCAGCACTTCAAATGATGTGTTGCTGGTATCTACTAGAGGATTAGGCTGTTTAATAGGTTTTAGATCCCATTTAATTCATCTAAGTATGACTTTTTTCCTTGCATAATAGCATGACTTTGCAATTCCGTGTTCAGCTCATAGTATAGGATAGTATTTATTCTGTTCTTTCAGAACTATGACTTGTGTTTGTGCACCAGTGTATCTTTGCATGATTTTGGTATTCCTTATTTGTCCCCACTGAACAGCAAATTTCAGAAGCATACGAAAATACTGAATAATGTTAGACCTAGGACAGGACCCTGGAAAGCCCTGCTTAACATAGCCTTCATTCTGACAGCAAAACATTAATGTTGTCTCTAGTCTGTATTATTTTCACCTAGATTATGTCTCCCAAGGCTGCTTATGAGAATGTCTTTCAAAGCCTTGCTCAGGTCAGGATATATGTAATCTACTTTTTCTTTTCTATTCACAAGGCCTGCTGCTCTCTACTATAGAGAAATTATGTTTTGGTTGACACAATCCATTCATGACAAATCCATATAACTTTTCACTCACCTCCTTATTTTCTTATGTCTGCCACTAGTAGTTATTATAGCTCCTAGTTGCAGTAGAGCTATGATTTGAAAATTGGTGCAGAAGAGCAACAAAGGTATTAGCCTTTCTGTCATTAGTTGTGCTTAGCAGCAGCAGCAGACTGACCTTTTCCTTTGTTTTTTCTCATCTTGTACTTGACATTCTCTTTGTCCTTTGCTAATTGCTGCTCCTTTTTCTTTTTTTCCCTCCCTATAGTTCTCATTTTGCCCCTATATGTTCATGCTATACTTTCTTGTTCATTCTCATTAGTCTGGCCTAGTTTCCACTTTCTTTTTGCTCATTTCATTTTAAATCTATGAATGTTCTTCATTTAGACAAGTAGATCCCTTACGATATTTATGTCTTTCCTCTTCAGGGGAATAGCTTGCACTTGAGGCTTTTAAGTCCTTTTTTAAAGAACTGCCAGATTTTCTAAATATCTTTTCTGCTCAGACTAACCTCTCAGGATATGCAGTCCAACAATTCTCTGAGTTTACTAGTCCTCTTTCCTGAAATCGATTTGTTTTACTGTGCACATTTTTATGGTAAAAAAATTTGTTTCACCACCTTATGACTACTTCCATCTCAACATTGTACAATTTGAAAAGGAAAAGAAGCATGGAGGATTTTTCTCTTTGATGGCTATCACCATCAACCGTGGCCAAAAGTACATTCAACAACTTCTTTGGTATATATCTCCTCTTATGCCAGCTGGGAGTCATGTTAGCTGGGCTACAACTCTGCCAATCACTTAAGACAAACTTCACACCCTTTTTCTGTGTTTAATATAAACCTATATCAGGCTCCCTTGATGGGTGGAAACTACACTGTTAAACACTACTGAAGAACATTCATTGTTATACCTACATATATATTCTGGTCCTCAGAGTAGACTATAACATGCAAGCAAACATTACTTTTGCTGTTCAATGTTTAGCGTGTTACATGCTCTTTCAGTGAAGGAAGTCCTATTATTGCAAATTAAATATGTCACTTGCCATAAACCAACTTGTCAAACATAGATTCTTACACTGATTATATAGAAAGATGTCAGGCTCCACTGTTTATTTTTAAAACCCTTGTTTTAGAATGCAGGTATTTACAATACTTGGCACACCAACCCTGTACATTCTTTTTTGGCCCTTCTTTGGCTCTGTTGCGCCTATTCATGACTCTTGGTAGATTCAGACACTTCTACCACTTCTGTAGAGCTATATATTTAGAAGTCTTTGCAGATATGTATTTTATCATCATGGCTGTTATGTTGTTGACAGCAAGAAACTCAAGACATTTTTCTATTTGCAATGGTATAAATATGAGCTATTAATGAACTCTGAAGCTTTTTTGGGTTTATGACCTTTTTCCCTGTGTTTCTATCAGCAGTAATAACAGCATGGGGAATGATCCAAAGCACATGGAGATGGAGTAATGGAAGAAAGAAATGAAGATTAGAGGGGGACAAACACTGCAAACCCTCCAATTTGGCTAGAAACTGCATGCCTTCTTTGCACTGTGCATCCCCTTATATAACCTTGATGCCACTAAGCTGTTTTCTGATAACAAAAAAAAGTCCTGTTTAAAACCAGCACCAAATTGTCATTCAGATGAAAGGAGCATTATCCTGTTCTTTAGTGGAAAGGTCCTGTTTCTTAGGTCATCCTCAGTAACAATTTAAAAAAAAAGGTACACGTACCTTTGTGCCTTCTGTTTAGCAGCCAGAAAAGCTCTGTAAACACAGGGGTTTACTGGTAAATATGCTGAGGGAAGTCAATGACTTTGATAATATGCACTTCATATGATGGACTGTGGAAATGAAAAATGTAACATAAACTGTCATGACAATCCAAATAATTTCTTTAACAAAGCCATATAGGTCAAGAATATATCATGACTAATTTTGTGCTTTGGTTGGAAATAAATGGCTCATGTACTACTTTTCATTATTTGTTTAATGAAAAACAAAAAAGGCCTTTATTTCCAAACAACTGTAGTTACCTCTTTCATGTTTTTGAAAACTGCAAGAACATCTGGGTTGGCTTACAGACTACAACTTCAGGTTCTTTTGAATTGGCCCAAATATGACATTTTTTTTGTAAAATATAGCAGCTTGTCTAACATATTAAGTAATATTCATAATCCTTTTATTAAGCATATAAATCACATCAATCCATTTGAATCTAATTGTTTATATTTCACCTCTTTGAAACTATGTTCTTATTGATCTAAAAATTAAAATCTATGTTGATGACTTTTACAGATTCTTGTTATTTCATAATAAAAATGAAAATTGCGCAGCTTCACACCAAACAAAATTTAACTAATTCTCTGAGCCATATTTCACCTGTACACATTAGCACACTATCAGACACCCTTCAGTTTATTCACAATTTTATATTATGCTCAGAAAGTTCCTTGCCTCCTGGCTAATATACCTGTTGCCTGCTGCTGTCTGCAGATCCTCAGGCTGACCACTTCTCTGCTGTGACTCTTTTCTGATCTGCCCTTATGTCTCTAAAAGCTTACTTCTCTGAGCAAGATCTTCAAGGCATAAATAACATCCTCCTCTCTCTTGTACCTGAGTTAGGATATTGGAGCCTGGAAGGGTGAACTACTAAATAAAAGAACAGAATCACTTGCAGAGGTTTGTGATTAATCAGCTGTATTCTGTCTGGAGCTTGGTAAGAAATCAAACAATGAAAGGCTTTGTTCTGAGACCTGTCCTTTAAGATCTTCCTTCAAAGAAAGAGCAGAGTCCCCCTCTTATTAAGATGCCAAACCTGAGAGAACTGTCTCTTCTCAATGGCAGAGCTGCCATCCAAAGGAACCCACTCAGAATGGAGGAATGGGCCAGCTGGAATTTCTGGAAATTAGTAATAACAAATGTAAAAGCCCTTTGCCTGGGAAAGAGGAGTAACTGATACCAGCTGGGGCGTTACTGGCTGAATGCTGAACAAGACATCAAGGCTGTGGCAGAGAACAAGGTGAGCACCGGTTTTCAGGGCTTGAAATAAGGAAAGTAATTTTCACCATAAGAAAAGCTAACTAGCAGAGAGTGAGCAGCCCAGAGATTACAGTCTTTGTAGCTAGAGAATGCTGAGATTCAACACCTGACCAGCCTGGTCTAACCTCATAGCTCACCCAGCTTCAAGCACGAATTTAGACTAGAGATGTCCAAAGATTCTGTGGTCCTGTGAGTTTAGAAATACCTTGTCTAGCCAGCACACTGGCAGAAACACTGTTTATCCTCTAACAGTTTATACAACTGGTTGTTATTTTAGAAAGGCCTATGCTAGAATAGTCACAGAAATATTGTTCTTGTATTCACAATGATACAAAGTCTTATATTAGCTTGATAATGCAAGACTAATTGCTTATCATTGCTAGAGAAAAAATATTTCATACATATGCAGGCTAAATACTCACAAGCTCACTGATAGCTTTGTAGATAGTTCTTACAGCAAAACTATGCCAAAAGATACATCAAACAGTTTAACAGTTCCGGTTTGGTGGTGTGTTCTGAAGCTGGTAGGACTTGTAAAATGATATTCTCTGAGAAAAGGTACCTTTTTTTTTTTTTTTTTAATTACAAAGACAAAAAGATATTAACAACTGAGAGAAGTAGAACAGAAGCAGGTAAAAAAAGCACCATTCAATTCATTAGTAATTCTCAGGTTTAGCTTAAATCTTGTATAGCTAAATTTCCCTCACTACCTTCTTCCTCATCCAAATTTCCAAGCAGTAACAAGTAAATAATCTTATATTAAGTCCTTAATGAGCTAGAATCTTCAGCAAAACATCTGATTGTCAGATACAGAACTGCCAGCCATGAAAGATTATTTTTATTTCAAGACTCTCCAGTGCATGTATGTTTTCTCTCCTAAATATTTTCTGTATTTTAATTTATTTTCCTGCTTCATGGTACATTCAGTTTTACTTCACAGCATTCCATATAATTGCAAACTCATTCTGATGCCACTTTTTTAAGACTGTTATCTGAAGAGGCCGTATCTTAAAGTGTTTCTCTTTCAGATTGAGGTTTCTGCATGGGAGGTTCTAACGTTTTGAATTTAAAATAAAAATCATAAAAAATCCTAAAAATACCAACTCTATGCACATGTATCGAGAATTTGAGCACACCAGTGAGAATATCTTACAATTTTTCCTAAAACAGGAGGTAAACTTAAAAATTTATTTTTTACAGTCCTCTTTTGGGCAATGCACAGCTGTTTCTTGAGAGGCATTGAGTTCCTGCCCCTTTCAAATTATCAGGTCAAGTGGCCTCAAGAGTGTTCTGCAGGACAATGGCCTAAATTTTTTTTATGATTTTCCTTCATTCCTCAAAATAAGAGAGAAGAGTTCTTCAGTACAGTGGAATTCTGTGGCAGAATTTTAAAGCAAGCAGAAATTTCTAACACCCTTCGTGGCACTAAATACTGAGGAGAGCATTCATGTGAGACATTTGCAGTTTCCTCCTGCTTGCCCCAAGATAGCCTGTGCAGTGGGTTTTACTGATTATTAGGACAGTGAAGCCATTTGATCAAGATAATTACAACTCATTAAAATAAAAAATAAAAAAAAGATTATGAATTTTACCAATTTTTATAAAGTAATATCCTAACTGAAAAAATAATTCTCATTATTTAGCCAAAATATTGGAAAATTATTTAAAAATTATATTAATTGTCTAAATCATGGCTTACTGACATCAAAAGGAGGAATTAGATCAATATCTGTGATAGTGGGATCAGAATGTGATACTCTACATTTAAACAATGGCATGAAACTATTTAATTGGAAGTTTTAAAGTCTAAACATAATAAAATATGCCAGCTTGTTTTAGTGGTATGCAAATTACAACATGTGTTACACTTTGGTCTACCAGATAACAGATACCTCCAAAATTAAAATAAACACATGAACATGCCCCACCCAAGCACCCTAGGCTCTGGATGACAACTGATGGATAAGTGGATTTAAAGATCAGCAGCCTGAGAAAGAAATTAGCTGCAATCTAGAAGAGAGGGGCCTAAACAATTACATCCTAGCAGTTCTCAGCACCTTATTTCCAAACACAAGAATCTGAATTTAACAGAACTTCTTCCAGCCTAAAAACATGAGATAATATATAGAAAATTTTACCACTGCCATAAGGGAAACAGTGATGGTTGTTTCATCTGCCGTTTCCAGTAACAGACTCATATTTGGGGCATTTGGCCAAGAATAGATGATCCATGTTTGATTTCCTCTTACATCTGACAGGATTTAAATCTGTTTTCTATTTCCTAGGTGTCTAGGTATAAAAGGGGAAAGAGAAGAAGTGGGCCATGTACAAATGGCAGAAGAGAGGAGACCTATTTTCTGCATCTGGAGATGTTCAAGAGTTTTACAAAGTGAAGTGCAGCATTAAATACAAAGTGAGTTTGGGAATTAGAAGACTTGATATTTCTCAAAACCTGAGAAGCCACTGTGACAACTGTGAGCTGATTTTACACCCTAGTGTTTGTTTCTACATCCTTCATGAAAAGTGATGTACTAGGTTTTTGAAGAACAATCACCATAGGTGCTGCTCACATTTTCCATGTTAGCCTACTCATTAAAGCATTCGTTGCCAAAAAGAATTTCCATAAAGAAGTTCAAGGTGAAGGATGTTCCAGCTTTGAGTTTCTTAAACCAAGTTTCTTGAACCAAGACATAAAATTTGAAACTGCTCAATGTGAGAATAAAATTAGCAAAAATTTTCCAGTCTCTGCTTGAATGATATACCTGCCAAGCACTTGTAAAAGGAATGGTACAGCAGATGGATTCTTCCTTTTTTAGACAGCTTTCTTTTTTTTTTTTTTTTAAGAGGTTGATGCACTCGGACTCTGTATCTCAAGAGAGCAAATTTTCGTGCCTAAACTCCAGAGATGGTTGTGGTTCCTGGTCTCTCTAGGTTTGGTGTATCTTATGATAATGGCAATTCTTAGTTTGTATACAGAATTTTATAACTTCAGTGGAGAGCATTCCTTGTCCCTAGATGTGATAAGATACTGGGATATGGCAACCAAGTGCACAGCAGAAACTGAAATTATTTAATGAATTTCATTCACTGATTCTATGAAGAAGCCAAGTCTGAGAGAACTATCAATATATAGCATTGAACACTAATTGCAATTCCTGTTTACTCACTGCCTCATGAGAGTTTATAGATCATATTTCCCATCATACATTCCTTCTTGTGAGGCAAAAAACCACTTGGTATTCCCACTCAGTGCTTGTGCTCTTTATATATGCCCAGTATCATGCTATGCATTTTTATTATCTGTGCTGTGTAATACAAAGCAAATAAAAAGATATTATAAATTCAATAAAACAATAGGGGAAGATACAATATAGGGCCCTGGAGAAAATGCCTGGGAATAGCAGGCAGAAACTAAAATGTGAGGCACATATTGATCTTTTTGTTATGCCTGAAGAATGCAGAGTGCACAAACAATGGAGGGAGGAATGAGTCTGTCTTATCTGGCATGACTGATTTTCTATAGTCACCCTTCAAGCAGCAGACAAACAAAGGAACAACTTGATCATCACGATTATGAAGACTAAATATCCACAGATAAGGAAAAAAAATACCTTTGCATTATGATCTTAATTGTTGAAACTTTTCCTAAAGTTTTTTAAAATATACAAACAGGACTGCCTGGAATTACATGCAATTGCCATTTTCAGATTTTTTTTGTTTTTAAGGGGAAAAACAGAGAAAAGATATATAGCACTCAAAAAAATTTAATCCAAGATCCCATTGCCTCCATAAGGGCTGGAAATTCAACTAGTGACTTTTTGAAAATATCTCCTAAATATATAATTTATTGGCCATTTTTATGTTGCAGTGCTTCCTGAAAAATACCAGCAACTCCCTTGAGGCATTTCAAATAAACTCTTAGCCAGACTTTTCTTCCTGTCTTCAACAAGTACAGCCTCTTTTTGCAATTGTTTGCTGGCATGTAATGGTGATGTTTTTCTCTGACCTGAATCCTTGAAGTCATTATTTGAAAAATGTCAAAACTTCTTGACTATCTGTATTCTTTACCATTTATAGTTCCTTTAGCATCTCTTCCTGTTGCAAATACAATGAAAGAAGGCAGTATCCTAATGTGAGATCTACCTTTGTGATGTGAGACATAGGAAGAGAATAAAACTTCCTTTACTTAGTGTGCCTCTCATGACCTGTGGTCTCAAGGTACTCACACTTTCCTCATGTTCTTCTAATACGGTAAAACCAGAAAATAGAATCTAATGAATTTCTAGAAGAAAATCCTGTTTCAGACTTAACACTCTCTACAAGTGAAAAACAAGTTGATTAAACCCAAAAGATCAAAATTATGGTGGCTTTTAACACAGTGAAGTCCGTTTGAAAATGTTGGCAAAGTTTTATAGGATTACAGAGAGCAACTTCTAAACTAAAAATAGAAAGTTCTCTATTATGAAATTCCCAGTCTTATACATTTACCTGATTTCTAAGATAAGAAAATTTTCTAAAATCTTTTTGTTATTAAGAAGTTTTATAAAATTTAAGCAAACTCCACTGTGATTCTGCCTAAGATCCAAGATACCACAGTAATGAAAATATTTCATAATACTGAGAGCATATCTATTATTTACTTGAGCTGCAGCTTATTTTGTAAAACAGTGTTTATTTGATCCAAGTCAGTGAACTAAAGATGTTCATGGGAACATATTTTTTCCCTTCCCTTTAATTACAGAAAGATATTTTGATATGTATTTTTAAAGAGTTGTTTTAAGTGGAGTTTTATTTGCTCCCAAAAGAAAAGTTATTCAAGATAATAGGTTGATAAAAAAGCACTAATTTCACAGCTGATGATTTAAATAATTTGTAGCAAAAAATGCATGTTATGTTTCTGCCAAATACTTCACCAAGGAAAGTAATGCAAACGACACTCAATTTCTACTCATTCTAGACAATATATTAGATATGGTAAATTTAGAAGAAAAAAATTAAATAAAATTGTAAAATTAATATAGATATGGTATGTTAATGTTAAATTTACAATAAAATCAGAAAAATTATTGGAGCAGCAAAAAAGATTAAGCAATTAGTCATTGTGAAGCTAAACATAAAAGAACATACTGTTCTATAAATTTTTAATTGGTACTTAACTATTTTTTGCAGTCCATGGAAAATGTTTACATGCTTATTTCTTTAACCATTTATTTGTTTAAGTGAATTTTCTAGCCCTAAAATGAAAAACAAGGATCTAATATTAGTCTATGTCAAATCACACTAGTAGCGAATTAACACATTTTAGCCAGTGTCAGTCATATCAAGGATCATAACAACACAGAAATACAGCAAAAATAATTATTCTCCCAAAAATGTCTATATTATTGTGTCAAATTAACTAGCTGCTGTGTTTTAGTAAGCATATTCAAAATATGATTGATTTTACGGTGTCAACTGAAAAAAGGGAAGTGGAATTCGTATGTTACAAATGAAGACAGGAAACAATACCAGAGACAGATGTAACAAAAAAGACATCGACTAGTTTTTCTGATATTTACTGAAGTTCAGGTGTGCTTTGTCTCATATCAGAATTGCAGAGATGCAGCAGAAGATGAAAGACAGATAAGTAAGTCTCTTGAATGTCTTGGTTTCCAGCACTTATATACCTAAACCCAAACTGTAATATTGATATGACAGCTCCAGCAACAGCTAATATGGATTATTGCTAGAGAATAAAGCACACATCTAATACATTTTCATAAGGAAAAGGCATTGCTTAACAAACAATGTACTACATCTACTACCAGAAAGATGTAGCTCTTTTTTACTGTATCAATATAGCTTTAGTCTTGAAGTGACCAAGGCATGGATGAAACTGCAAAGCTGCTATCAAAAAGAAATGGCCCTAGGCTTTAAGCAGTGTGTAAATTAGAGCAGTCATTCTGTCTGTAACACTTACATGATCATATAGAAACAGAAGAAATAGCTTGGAAGATTTCACAACTCCTTAAAATAAACTAATGGATCCATCTCTGTTACAGATATTACCTACCTTTTAAAGTGCTTTTCCTGGTCAGGTCTTAGTAACTAATAGTAGGTATGGAGATTTGCTGGTCTCCATCCAAGCCCTAAGCTTTTCCAAACCATATGGATGACATTGCTTGTGTTGTTTGTAGACAGCTGTAAATGTTACACAAAAAAATTAGAAAGGTAAAGCATCCTGAAAGCCTAGTTGTAGAACAGTACTCAAGAGCTGATTGTTAAAAAGTGATTTTCAGTTTTTATGAAGTCCAACACATAATTTTTTAATAATTAGATTTAGTGAAATTAGGGTACTTTCAGCATCCTGAGCTGTAGTTTTTTCATATGAATGAAGCAAAAGAGAAGAAAGTGAAGTCATTGTATTAGCCATGCATACAGTAAATAAAAAATGAATTCTTTTTATCCAGAGTCCTAGTGTTGAAGGAGAAGGAAAGTTGCACTTCACAAATTAGAGTTATGGTACATAAGTGCTCCAAAATCCAATAGACATTTTTTTCCTGCAGGATTAGGCAGTTCCTTAAATCAATAAGGGAGGTTCTATAAGTACTTTTAAAGAGTAAGGCTTTTGACACTGTCTCCCAATAAGGTTCTCACAGAGAGGTTGTTCTGTGTGAGCTGATGAGAAGACAGTAAACTGAAAAGAGGCTGAATAGCTGTGCCCAGAGAGCAAAGATCAGTAGAAAGAAATCTAGTTGGAGGCAAATACTGTACCTTAAGAATCAATATTGAATCCTATCCTATTGAACATTATTGATCTGGATGATGGGATGGAGTGTATGCTCAGGAAGTTTGCTAAGGGTACAAAACTGGGAGGTGTGGCTGAATGCCAGAGTAATCTGCTCTCATGAAGAGGGACAGGCTGGAAAAATAGGTCGACAGAAGCTCAGGTAATTTAACAAAGGGAAATGCAAATTCCTGCACTGGTAAGGAGCAACACCAGGCACCAATATATCTTGAAGTCCAACAGGCAGAAAAGAACCTACGAGTCCTGATGTACACAAAGTTATACATAAGTCAGAAATATATTCTTGCAGCAAAAATAAAGAAATGGCATCCTGGACTGCAATAAACAAGGAATTGCCAGCAGGTTGATAAAGGTGATTCTTCCTCTCTATTGGGCACCAGAGAGGCCACACTTGGACTATAATGTTCAGTTCGAAGCTCCCCAGTACAACAGGGACATGAGCATGCTGGAAAAAGTCTAACAAAGGGCCACAAAGGTGCTGCAAGGGCTGAACCAGAACATCTTTCCTATGAGGAAAGTCTGCAAGACTCAAGAATGTTCAGTGAAAGGAAGAGAATGAAAAGGATTAATTTTTTTAGTGTATGTAAATACACAAAGGAGGAAGATGAAGCAAGACTCTTTTAGCTATGCACAGTGACAGGACCAGAGGCAATGGGCACAAACTAAAATTCAGCAGGTGCCATCTGAACATCAGAAAACACTTTTTCACTGTGATCAAACACAAGTTGACCAGAGAGGTTGTGGAGTTTCCATGCTTCAAGGTACTAAAAATCTGGGGGTTGGTCTGGATGGTCCCTTCCAGTATCAAACACTCTATGATCCTGTGATGGACATAAATTGTTTTCTCCTTTATTTTCTGAGATGTGAAGAATATTCTATAATTTCTAATCCCAAATTATACATTCTGCTTTCTTCCTTGCATTTATTAGATCATTAGATCATTTTCTTTGGTATCACGTAAATTTTGAGGGGCTAGTCGCTATGCAAAAGCTGTTGAAGACAACAGGGTCCTAAGTGACTACATTACACACTTTTGTTCTAGTCACTGAACATAAGAACATGAAAACAGTAAAATAATAGAATGAAGACAAGGTTCATGTGGGCACTTGGGAGGAAAATTTATCTGATTCTTCAATTAGATAAAATCGGTTAAAAAAGTTAAATAATCAATAAGGGGGGAAAAAAACCCCACTGAGAAAAGAAGATCCTGAGGATGTTAATTTCACATTATTTTACAAATTAAAGAAAGAAAAATAAATGTTAGTTATGCACTATACACCGTAAGAAAAACTTTCCTATTTCAGAATTTTTCTGGGTAAGCTTGGCTTTTCTAACATCACCATTTTGTTCCTTCATAAACTGTTAAAAACTGTTTCTAGTACTCAGGCATGAAGAAACCATTTCCCATATTTTTGCCAACTTTCACCAATAGTGTTGTATTATCTCTCAAACAAAAGACTGCTAGTAGGGTGTCTGCATAATCTTACAATACTTGGAACCAGAATTTTCATCACTGGCACTCTGGAGATTTTTCTTCCTGGACCACAGGCAGTGGTATTTCCACATTAGCTGAAAGATAATTTCCCAAAATTTGTCTGAAGTCCTTGACTCTCTTGGGCTTCTGCTCTCATTTGTTGTACAGTGACTAGAACACAAAGAAGTCAAAAAAAAATTTAAGAAAGAACTTTTAAAAAAGATAAAGTAAGTTAGAGCTCCTCAGTTTATGTATGTCAGCTGGGGACAGAAGAAATCAGTGGAACTTCTTAGCTCATTTCCTACATAATAGTCTACCAGATTGCATGCACCCTGTGTACTGCCCAGTAACATCAACTGTTTTCAGATAAGGTCTTTATTTTTTTATTGGAAAATACCTGTTTCGAGATGAAGGTCTTTATTAATAGAGTCTAAGTTAATTAATATTCTGTTAGAACTGACATTACCACCCAGTTTTAACAGCTGACAATTTATTTCCTAAAACACCATTGTCATATATATTTCAATTTGTGTACCTTCCCATTGAAGTGATTGTGTTGTTCTATAATTTTTGCCACTAGATCTGAAAGTAGGAAGATGTTATTAATTGAGGCAATTCTTAGATGTATTTTCATGAAGAAAGCAGAGTATGTTTAAGACTTACGTGACAGGTTATAGCCACAAATATTTCACAGATGCAGATTCTCTCAAGAGCTACTTCTCCAAAAACTCAGTGATCTTTTCTGTCTTTATTTCTTTCTAAATACCTGTGCATTTTCCTCTCTTAAAGATCTTCATCTATTTTATCCTTACCACTGTTTAACTCTGTAGAAATTTTAGATGTAGTATCTAGAGGGTTTTTTCAGTAGTAATTTTGTGTTTACTTCTAGATAATTGATTCAAATTATGAATAATCTTAGGCTCAATTTTGATTTCTCTAAAATAACTTCCCTCCCTCATAGAAACAACTCCATCACTGTATTTCATTCTGTCATTTGCTATCGTATAGCTGCCAGGTAGTGGGTCGATCTAAAATGCTCTTACCATAATATGTTCTAAGTAATATGCTATGCTAATATGCTAATTTAAAAAAACTCTAAACTTTCTGCAGGGGTTTATATAATATAATAACCTGGATATGTAATTTATTTCCATGTGTTTGACCTATATTTTTTTAAAGCCTTTGTTATTAACCCCTATGTTAAAAAACAATGTGAATTGTCTGCCCTCATCTATATGTATTTCACCATGACATTTTAAGCTATCATTGTAAATAGAAGAACTGATTTGTCTTTAATGTCACTTTATTTTAATATCACAATCTAACCCCTTTATAATCCATCTAATACAAACCACAGTGATTTAATATACATGGTTCTTTTCCCCTCAGCATGTTGTGTCAAACTGTATAAAATGTTATACACAAAACAAAGCCAAACAAATCTAAACAGTGGTCTGATTTCAGCTTGGATAGTTTTCTTCCCAAGAGCTGGTACAGTGCTATGCTTTGGATTTAGGATGAGAATAGTACTGATAACACACGGATGTTTATTGGTGAGCAGGGCTCACACAGAGTCAAGGTCTTTCCTGTTTCTTGCCTCACTCCACCAGTGTGTATCACTTATTTTGTATGCTTTAATTATTTTACTTGCTATTTTTATTTTTATATTGGTTTTATTTTTTCCCCTTTTCTGTCTTGTTAAGCTGTCTTTCTTTCAACCCACAAATTTACTTTTTTTTCCAATCTCACCTCGGAAGTGGGGCAGCAATAGAATTTGTGGTGTTTAGCTGCCACATGGTCAAACCTGTGAATAGATTAAAAAAATGAAATTCAGCTCATTAGACAAAACATAGTTTATGCAAAGCTTTAGTCATCTGTAATTAACTGCATCCTAGTACTTGACTTTTTTTTATCATCTGAGTTCTGTCATCTTTATCTTATTTTTCTAGGGACTGATGTTAGTCTAATTTATTGCTGTCTTACAAGCACAATATCAGCACTTTTGCAGTCTTTGCATGTATCTCCTTGACTGCATCAGCAATAATAGAATTAAAGAAAAGCTGTGATTGGAAGGGGCCTCTGGAGGTCCAACCCCACCCCTCTCAAACAGGACCACCTAGAGATGCTTGGCCAGGACCATATCCAAACAGCATTTCAATATCTCAGGAATGGAGACTCTACAGCATCTCTGAGTAAACTGTGCTGCTGGTCAGTTGCAGAAAGAGAATGTTTCATAGCACCATAAAGTTCCAACCCTCCTGCCACAGTCAGGAACATCTTTCACAAGACCAGGTTGCTCAGAGCCCTGCCCAACCTGGTTTTGAATACTTTCAGGGATGGGTCATCCACAGCTTCTCTGGGCAACCTGTTCCAGTGCCTCACCACCCCTACAGTAAAGAATTTCTTCCTAACATTTAATCTAAATCTGCTCAGGTTAAAATGTTCCTCCTTGCCTACCACTTTCTGCCTGTGTAACAAGTTCCTCTTCCCCTTTTTTTATGAACCCCATTTAAGTACAGGAGGAACAAAATAGGGTCTCTGCAGAGAGTCCAGCTCTCAGCCTGTCTTCATAGGAGAGATGTTCCACTCATCTGGGCATCTTCATGTCCTCCTCTAAATCTACTTTAATGAGTCAAAGTCTTTTTTGTGCTGGGGAACTCAGAGGTGGATGCAGTGCTCCAGGTGAAATCTCATGCGAGCTGAGGGGCAGAATTGACTCCTTTGCCCTGCTGGACACACTGCTTTTTCTGCTTCCCAGGGTATAGTTAGCTTTCTGGACTGTGAGAGAACACTGTTGGTTCATGTCCAGCTTTTTACATACAGGAACCCTCAAATCCTTCTCCACAGTGCCCCTCTACATGACTTCTTCTCTCAGTCTGTACTCATGTCTGGGATTGTCCTCATCCAGGTGCAGAACCTTGCAGTTGTTGAACCTCATGAGATTTTCATGGGCCCACCTCCTGAGATTGTACAGGTCCCCCCTGTTTGGAATCCCTTCTGTTGTGTCAAATTCACCGCTCAGCTTCCTGTCATCTCCAAACTTGTTGAGCATGCACTGGATGTCACTGTAATCCTTGATAAAGATATTGAAGAGCAACAGTCCCAAGACAAGGGCCTTGAGCAGCACCACTCATCACCAGCCTCCACCTGGTCATAGAGCTGTTGACTACAACTCTCTGCTTTTATCCACCCAGACAATTCCTTATCCACTGTGCAGTTCACTCTTCCAACCCAAGTGTCTCCAAACTGGATGTCTTGTTAGGCACGTCCAGCCAGCTGTCAACCAACATCTCCAGGTCTTTTCTTTTGTGTAGTTTCCCAACCACTCTCCAACCAGCCTATAGCCCTGCATGGGGTTGTTTTGACCCAAGTGCCAGACCCAGCAAGTGGCCTTGTTGAACCTCATATAATTGGCCTTGGACCATCAGTCCAGTCTGTGGAGATCCCTCTTCAGAGCCTTTCTACTCTCCATTAGATCAAAACTCCCACACAACTAGGTGTCACCTGAAAACTGACTGAGGGTCCACTCGATCCCCTCATCCAGGTCATTGATAAAGATATTAAACTGGTCCCAGTACTGAGACCTGGGGAACATCACTTAGGACCTTCTACCAACTGGATGTACTTCCATCCACCACCATTCTCTGGGCCCAGCCACCCAGTGAGATTTTGCCTAGAAAAGAGTGCAGCCATCCAAGACAATTTCTCCAAGAGAGTGCTGTGAGAAACTATGTCAAAAGCTTTACTAAAGTTCAGGTAGACAACATCTATTGATCTCTCTACACAGATTGAGGGAACAAACTGTTTATCTGTATTTTTTTCACATCTCTTTCACAGTATTTTCTGATCAGCAAGCTTAGGCACCTTAATACTAGATTAGAAATTTATTTCCATGACTGGACATTGTCCAGACCTTTGAAATTACTCATACAAATATTTTGGTTTCAGGCTGCTTTTTTACATTAGGGATAGCCTAGGAAAGTAATAATAATAAAAAAAATAACTGTTCTGGGTTGACGCTGTCCCCTATCCCATATGTTGGACTACATTGTTGTGTCTGGCAGCTGCCCCTCCCTCTCTGGCGGGGCCTGCTGTTTTTGCTGCTGGCTCACTCTCTCTCTCTCTCTCTCTCTCTCTCTCTGGCTTGGCTGCGGGCTTGCTGTTTCTGCTTCTCTCTCTGGCTCTGCTGCTCGCTTGACCTGCTGCTTGCTGCTTCCCTCTCTCTGCCTGCCTGCTGCCTGCCCCTGCCACTGGCTTTTGCCGCTTCTGTTTGATTTTTTTTCCCCCTCTCTTTCCTTTTCTTCCTTTTCTTTTCTCTTTCCACATCCCCACTCCCCCCTCCTCCACTTTCCCTGAAGATTTTGGACCAGCTCCAGACCTGACCTGACCTGAGAAGTCAGAGAATCTCTGGGGCCTGCGGAAAAAGAAGCGCTATACCCTCCTCACTCACAGTAACCTTCTTTCTTTGGTGTTGGGGAGTGGTTTTTTTCATTGTCAACAAAGCGTTTTTTTTCCACTTTTCCTCCAAGGCATTTTCCTTCTTGAACTCAGGGCTGGGGAGTGGGGGGGAAAGGGGTGGTGGAGGTTCGGTTTAGGGGACTCCTTTTAGAGGTTCTCCCCTAATTTATTCCAAACAAGGACAATAACAAAAAGCTCTTTATAATAGTGTTTGCACTTTTTTCAAGATTCTCAGTAACAGAAAAATTTAGTGGAGCTATTGTGGGAATTGCAATGAAAAAAAAAAAAAAAGCTTCTTGTTGTGATCCATGCTAAGCACAGAAGAGTAAAGGGAATTCTCTGTGAATAAAATGGATTAAACCCTGAAAGGTTTGAATGTTTCCAAAGCGTGATTAAAACCAAATGACGTTAGATGTTGATACAAAAAAATTTGTTATATTTTATTTAATAGCGAAGGAGGCAAAGAGAAAGAGAAAAGAAAGAAATAGGAAAAAATAAGTGCATTGAGAAGGGACAGGGAGAGTGGCAGAGATTAAGTAGAAATACATCACCCCTCCACGGGTTCCAACAATGTCTGGTTGCTTCCCTCTGTCTGGTCTTCTTGGAGGTGACAATCCCCCACCAAAAATTGTAGAATCCAGTGGATTAATATCCAGAGGTGTAGGTCTGACACTGTCCCTTGCAGCACTGTAAATGTATTGTATCATGTTGCATCATGTGCAGTGCTCAAGTGAAGGGTCTGGGGACCCCTTTGTGGGGGCCTCTGATGGGCCATGACACCTCCTCTACCACCCCTCATGTGGATGTCCCACAGATGTGCCTTTCCCAGGGTGGGGGCCTCTGCAGCTGGGCCGGCCTGCACAGTGGAGGATGGGTGTTAACTGCCTATGACCAGAGGCTTTTTTCACCACAGAACCTCTCCTCCTCCCCCTTTGGTGTGAGGGTCTGTGCAAACCTGGCAGCAGATAAACCTGGGGTTGTGCCTGCACCCTGAAGGTGCTGGGCTGGGCCCTGCTGTGGATGTTCTTCCAGATGCTCTGAAAAATATTGTCACTTTCCTTGTCTCAAATTGCCTTAGGTGGTTTAAATCACAGTTCAGGGTATCAGTCAGGGGCCCATTCAGGGTGGGCTTTGCTGGTGCAGCTTTATTAAACACTTCTGCTATAATAGGTAAAAATCCTTCTTTATGAAGACATAAACCATAACATTTCAGTCTCTTACAAGGCCAAAAATGATGTATTATTTAAACAAAAAATCTATCTAAAGGCTCAACTTAAACATCTAAGTTCATTGGGAGAAATTAATGTGTATTAGTAACTAACTTACCTAGAGTTTAAAGAGTAATAAGGGCTGGGAAGTTATCCCTAAGAAAAGAAGTTAAAAGTAAGTTACTTACCAAAAAGGCGTATTGCAATAAAATTTCTCTTATTTTAATATTTAAATTGATTACCATCCTGGGATGTGCCTTTAAATCCTTGCAATGCTTTTCCTTTTTTACCAGCTCTTATAAGCTTATGTGTTTCTATAATTTGCAAGCTGTACTTTTTGTACACCTTCTTCCATTATCTCTGGAAAAGACATCACATTAAAGCAAAGAATTAAGGTATGACTAGAAATTAACATACTGCTTCTTTTTGAAACAGCTGGTTACTTTCTGTCAAGATTAATTTTAAACTAGTAGAAAACATGAGGAAAACACTAGGGGTGCCTAGTAAATCTACCTGGAGGGATTTCAGTGATGTGAAATATGGTATTCTCCACCTCAGAATTTCATCTAAGCTAGCTGAGATCAAGTGATTCATTGTATTCTCCTATGGGAAATTATGTAGGAACCCCAATGAGGTATAGATTAAAGCTGCCCACTTCTGTCAAAGTAGCTGACATGCCTAGTAGTATGACTTTAAATATCTTTAAATCAAAAAATATCCAAACTAATTTACATGAAAGGAAATTAAATAAAAATATCTCTCTTCTGGCTTAGATATAAATTGGCATGTATGAATTAATATAGATATGAGTGCTGAGAACTGAAGGAGTTACCAGCAATTTTTAAGAGCAATATTAATTCCTATGGATAAAAACTCTGACAGAACTGTGGCTGTAAGGGATTTCTGTCACTAATCACTCAGGATGTATTAAAGGAATAGGAAAAAGAAATCTTGTGTTACTCTGGTCATTTTTAGGGTTGTTTAAGGGAAAAAGTGTAAGCATATTTAGCATATGAGCTAAAATTTTCCTCCAGAGTGAATCTTCAAAGTAGTGCAATAAACACAAACTTTACTTACCAGAAACAGATCTCTGACCTAATTTTAAATCTATTGTGATGTCATTATTTTGCTATATTGCTATATTTAGTCCATATTTACAAGAGTGGCAATAACAAGATGAATTGGCCTGTGTATAGAGTTTTCCTGAGAAAAATCCAGCTGCATAAGGCAGGTCGAACAAAATTGTTTTACACACATTTTAACCAGAACAGCATACAATTTTTCAAAATATCAGAATAAGGGAAAATAAATGCACTTTATGCATTTAAAGCTTGGAAACCTTTGATAAATTTTATGTCAGGAAGAAATATTTTTGTCCTCATTTGCCCAATAAGTTCTGCTGATCATGATTCAGACAGAAAATAAGCTATTAATAGATGATCCTAATTCTTCTGTCTTCCTACTCCAAAATACTTTGCATTTTTTAAATGCACAGGTTTTGCAAAATTTTTCAAATTCATCCTTGACTTGAGATTTTGTCACATTTCCTTGTTGTTTTGAACAAAGGACCATTCCCACTTTTAATCTTTCCTTTTGATGACAGTGAGTTGCCATATTTGTAAATTTGTCTGCTTACTCCTCAGGTCATCTGCAGAATGCTCCACAGGCAACAACTAAAGGAAAACTTAAAAAGTGAGCTTTACTGCTTTCTGTTCTCTCCAGTAAGTATCAGTTAATTCAGCAGGTGTCTCCATTTCAGGTAGCATAGCTGTGATTGTTCTCTTGCAGAATACTCAGTCAACTTATATATCCATATATCTTAAACTAGATCGTTGTTGGGTCCTGCTGTCATGGAAAGTAGGTGTAGAAGACAGCATGGGAAGTGATGATCCTAGCTTTTGCTATACAACACTATTGCATATCTGCACGTAGGAGGAATCATTATAAAACCAAGTACAGTCGCAAAATATGGATTTTCGTTGTCATTGTTTTGAGTGATGTGAGTGTTTCCTAAAGAAGTGTTTGTCTGCATGAAATAAAAAACATCAGAATTTTGAAGAGTGCATGACTGAGTTCTGACACTAAATCCCATTATGGCTGAGCAGAATATAGGAGCACGGATTGAAGAGCATATCCTGGAGTATATTTCCTAAGCAAATAGCTCAAAAAGAAATAAGGTATGTGAGAAAGACAAATGATTTTGTAAGACAGACATGAAACAATGAAATTTACCTACTGATGAAAGGAACTGTCTTTTGTCTTATGCAACATAATCAGAAATTTTCTGGAGATAAGAGACTTTTATTTTTCTGGAAGACAATATATATCTCAAAAACATTAGCTTCTTTGTTTAAAAATGCATGATTTACAACACATCAGCATCTCACAAATTTTATGATCTGATTTTGATGCATGTATGAAATGAGACCTTGACTTAAAATCCTGAGGTCAGTGCTGTCCAGTGTAACATGTCTGATGCTCCCTTTGAAGTCAAACAAACAGTTAACTGAGAGAAGAATTTCCCCTGTGATCCTTATGTTCGTGATTTCTGTTTATCACAGCTTAGCTCACTGCTACAATAAAAAGAGAATAAAAACCATTAATAGAAGATTATAATCCTTCCCTTCCCTTCCCTTCCCTTCCCTTCCCTTCCCTTCCCTTCCCTTCCCTTCCCTTCCCTTCCCTTCCCTTCCCTTCCCTTCCCTTCCCTTCCCTTCCCTTCCCTTCCCTTCCCTTCCCTTCCCTTCCCTTCCCTTCCCTTCCCTTCCCTTCCCTTCCCTTCCCTTCCCTTCCCTTCCCTTCCCTTCCCCCAATATCATTCAGCGTTTTCAAAATCTTTCATTATGTAGTCATCCATTAAATGTAAAAATATGACAAGCCCTAAACTGTCGTTTTAGGGTGATGAAATTCCAAATATCAGTGCCTGCTTTTAATGGTAGTCCAGGGGGCACAGGGACAATTCCTGTCTCAACCTGCAGGTTTGTTTTAAGCAAACAGCAGGTTTGTTTTAACCCTCATTGGATGTTAATACCTCATACTGTGATATAAAAGGAGAAATGAAGCATAATTTCCTAACTTTAAAGCTCATAGGAATCCACAATTGAATGCTGAACAGAAAATTTGTTAGTAATCAGTTTTCCACCCAGAATCTTCACAGTAATTCACCACCAATCAGAAAAATAAAGCCAAGAAGAAAGCTTTTCCAAGTCCCAAGTAGGTGTACAAGAGAAGCCACTTGGCAGAGTCCAAATGAAAATCTAAGTTGTGTTTAAGGGGTGCAATGCAACATGCAGATGAGCTCTCCAATTCAGCTGTGAGTAAGGATCATATGACAGCCATGAAAGCTCAGGACTGGGATGCCAGGACAATGTCGGGCTGAATAGTTGGGAGTGGTGTTTAAAGTCCTCTTCATGTGCCACTTCTGCTTCCAGCTCCAAGGCAAGATAGTAAGAGATGACTTAAGGAGAGCTTGAACTACAAAACACGTGGGGGCCCATTTGCTGATGGATTTGAAAGACAGTGAGAAGACAAAGTTTTATTTTAATTCATTACTTATTTTTGTATTATAACTTCAAGTGTGAGATTTTTCAGAAGTCTTGGCAACTATTTTGAAAGGAACTGAGAGGATTAATGTAGCCTCTGAATCATGCTCACAGTGAGATACAGGGGGCAGGTTTATACTTTTCCCCTTTGAAATGGAGTCACAAAAGAGTGTATAAACACTGGTTCTTCCAGACCAAAAAAATACAAAGAACCCTACAGCCCATTGCTTGTAAAAAAAGTAAACTCAGTTCCTTTGGCTAGGTACAAAGTGATTTTTTTTATTCTGCTTTATGAACCTGTGAATTCCTTAGTCCCTTATTATCATTGACTAGATATATTTGCCTTGATAATTATTGAATTTTTTGTTAAAACTTCCTTTTTGAAAGAAAATTATTTGCAATTACAAACATTGATATTAATTTCACACATTTTACACATTTTCTTAAAAGCAAATAATGCATTTTTAAATTTGAGAATTATTTTGAGAATTTTTCTACATTTATCTTAAAGTCGGGGATGGTGGAAACACATCTTCCTTATAAAATTTCAGGTTCCAACAATAACATTTCAAATATATTTTTAAATAAATGGGTTTAATCTCAACTTATACTTTAAAACTCAAGGGAATGTAGAATTAATATACATTTCTGTCCAGCAATAAGAAACTCTCTTCTTAGTGTTAAAACATCTGAAGGAGGATTTAAGACATTTTTCATTCAGAAGGTGAGTTGTAAACCATTCACAGTTTTCTGCTGAAGTAGTACTTGCTGTTTGGATGCCTGCAGTAGTTAAATTTTAATACTGTGCATATACACACACATTATAGAGGTGGAGAGGAGAATGCAAACCAACACCTTGGTGCAGTAGAATTTTTCCATAATAAAAATGTCAAGGCATGCTTGTCTTAACTTTGCTTAACACTGTAGAAATTTGCTCATGAGAATTATATATGAGAGAGGAATCTGCTGAATTACAATTTTTAAATTTTATTATTTCTATGAATAAAAATCAGGCTCACCCATAAATCTAATATCTAATGTATGAATAATTTTGGTGTGCTTTTTACCCAATGGAGTCTATGTATAGCAAACCAAAAATGCTGTCCCTACAACTTCCCACTTTTTAAAAGGTAGATGACAAATACCTATTTCTTGCCCCCAGCCTTGACTGACAAGATGTGTGAAATGAAGACAGAGACTAAGCACAGTAATAGTGGAAGTGAAATGTTTAGAGGAATGGGAAACTGTCAGATATTCAATTAAATGTAACTTGGAGAAAACCACCATCAATCATTCTTTCCAATGATCACAAAAGATTATTACAAAAGGAAGTACCAGTCCACCAAAAGCATAGAGGAAGGTACTAAGAAAAAAAAAAGATAAAAAATGCTTATTGTGAGCTCAGAGCCAATCTGTAAAATCTATGGCAATCAACACAAAATACTGCAATAACAATGCACAAGACAAAAAAAAGAAAAAAAGCAGAGCTTTAAAATTGCAGATAATCTTTGCATCTAATTAAGTAAAAGTAAAGCCGGTATTAAATGCGTATTCTGTGTTACATGTGTTTTTAATGAGGTCCATAGAAAAACAAATCAGAAATGCTTATCTTGAGATATGGTGTCATTCTGCATTTTTTTTTTATTTTCGTATCTTTTTAGATGTTATGTTTGGTGATATTTTTAGATTCAGAATATTTGCTGAACAGTAGAAATCTAAACCTCATTATTTTCTACAAATACCATAAACTTTTAAGAGATCACATAGTTTGGAAAGCTATTTATTAAAAATTTAAGACTGGTAATATTTAGAGTGTTAATTTGCTAAGATTAGTGTTGTAAATTTTCTATTATAATTTATTATTAATAATAATAACGATAATAACAATAATAATAATATAGTAATTATATCACAGGAAATCAGTAGCAATTTGACTACATTAATTTGTGAGGTCACTCCTGAAAACTGATGCAAAAAGCTTCCTCATGTCCTTAAAGTGTTTTCAGAGAAATGATTTTATACTCTAGGAAGTGACATTATTCCACTGCCAAGAGACCAGTGTCACAAGTCTTCACAAAGCCAGCTGTCACAGTGACAAATGCCGTACTGACTTATCTTTGACAGGCTTCTGAAGTCTGCTAAAATCTGCCCCTCTGAGTTTGGAGATCACCTTGTCTTCCAGAGAAGAGAGAATGGAGAATAATACTATTGACTTATGCATAGAAGGATTCATTGACTAGGTGGCAGCTGGTACTGTTGCAGAACTGTTTTGTGTACCCAGTCTGATTTTGGTCTTAGACTTTCCTCCCCTTGGCCACAGTTCTGCAGCTGTAGCACAGAAGTTGGGCATTTTGGTCATGATCTTAGTCCGACTTTTCTCAGGAGCAATCCACTTCATGTTATTGCATTTATTTCTGGGCCTCCTTGATGTGTCCTGCAGTGCTGGAGATGCCGCTTAAAGAGGAAAGGCAGGGTTGTGTGGATTTGTTGGGCATTGCATTGCCACCCTTTCTGTACCTAGTTTTGCGATGAGAGGGGGGTTCAGTGCTGCCTTCAGGGAACTCATGTAGCATTTTCCAGCTAGCTCTTGCACCGAACTTGCATTAAAAGGTACAGTTAGGTATGCTGAGATACCTTTTCTGATCCAGTGGGTCTTTGCCTTGGGCAGAAGTGTGGCAACAGCAAGGAATGAAGAGAGGACCCTCATGAGCTTCAGAAAGTGTTTATTAAGCCCCTGCAGGACCAATGCACACCCAGAAGGACCCACAAAAAGTGAATAATCCTTCTGGTACCAAACCTTAAGTATTGGGGGTGGGAAAACAGGATGAGGCAACTTGGAACCAATCTCAGAGGGGGGGAGTGACCCAGGACAAAAGGACAATCAGTAAAAAAATTCTATGTGTAAAAGGGGGATGGGAGAATCGAGAACCTGCTGAACCACACAACAACTCCACTAGGATCTTCCAGATATCAGGGCAGGGATGCAGAGTGATGAACAGGACTCATAACTGGGGAAAGACCAAAAAGGGGTTGAACACAGGGTACATGGGACAAACCATTGTAAAACAAGGAACAAAGACATGGAGAAACTTGGTTAAACCCAAAATGCACCACAACAGAGAGGGGATGACTGAAGCTCTCCTTAGGACTTTTAGAGTTATGAAGATTGTGTCTTCCACTCTATGACATTGCTGGGAATTGCCAACCTGTAAATTAACTTTTTCTGTTACTGAAATTTTGTACTTATACAGCCATAGAGAAGTCATCCTTCTTTCCATACATTACCTGGAAAGCAATGATCAGATTTTGGAAATGGTTTTTCTACTACTCAGAGCTTAAGGCATTAATTTGCGGCAGTAAAACAAAATTATTTTAATAAAAATAGTGATTTCAAATCATCATCATCAAATCCTACCAAAACGTTAACTAAACAGAATGGCATCGATACTGTGGTTCAGATCATTTAAGATAAGTGAAAACAGACAACCATAGTGCTGACATTTAAAATTTTGAACATTTAAACTTTAAAGGCGGATTGATATATGCCTGATCACCGCCCTGCTTAGAACAGTTGTTGGTCACCCTTTTTAAGAGGTACATTCTGCACTGCGCCTTCTTGAGCTTATGTTTTGTGCTATTTAGTTGCTTTAGTTACTGCAATTACTTTGTTAAACAGTGATAAAGTAAACCTAGTTCATCATCTCAGCATCTGTTTGCTGAAACAACATACAAAAAAAAAAAAAAAAAAAAAAAAAAAAGGCAAATTCAGGGATAACTGCTTGATTTAATGAAGATCCCTTTTCTGGGCTGCAACCAGCATGCCAAATCAAACTGTCATAAGTAATTTCTGTAGAGTGAGATTGAGAAAAAAGTTTGGAGGTGGAGGAGGAGGAAGGCTCTTCCACACAGGCAGACAGGCTTGTCCCTTCTGTGTGACTACCTGCATTAGTCTGTGACCATCACAAACAGCTTTTAAATTGCATAAGAACAAATTAGTTACTGTGGTAGTAAAAGTGGATAGAGGGCTTTGGGAGACAGATTAGTTTCATTAGCTGTAGGACATGGTGTGCTAATGGTGGCAGCTGTGGTACCAGCTGACAGTTTAGCTCCTGCCACCAGTCTGGCAAACTCAGTGCTATCAAGCATCAGAAGAAAGTTCATGGAGGCAAATCCAAATTACTCTTTCTTGCATAATCTGGGGCACTGGACATATCTAAATGTCACATATGTGTTTTATTTAGAAATGGGAAATAGACATTGTGGAGTGATTAATGAGCAGTAAGCATGATCAAAAACTATCTGGTCTGAAAATAAATAGATAGTTTTTGGAAAAAAACCCTTCCTCTTCCTTTCAACTAATTTTCCTTAAAAAGACCTTATTAGTATCCAAGCAAATTTCATTTTTCTTACAAAGTCTACAAAGAAGTCTACAAAGAAACAATTGGATTTTGTTTTCCAAAACTTGAGATTTCAAGAAAATTTGATTTTTTAACCAAAATATTTGGCTTAAGCACCATTGATTTTTTGATAAAAAATGTAATGTCTTTCAGCTGTGGCTGTCTTCCCTTATTACTGTACAACCAACATGTCATCAATGGCAATCAAAACAAAAAAAATAGATATATAAGGTAGAAATGAAAATTTATTTTATTTAATTTTTATGCAGGATCTATTCTTTGTTTCTACTGTTTTTCATCTTCAAGGAACAATTTCAAAAATACAGGTTTATCTCTGGCTCTAATTTGACATACCACTTCATGTTTAAAATTAAGGACAGGAGTAGTTTATTATGGTTTTGTTTGAAGAATATGAATAAACATATAGGCTGCAGTCTTACGTAGGAGATGACAGATCCTAGAAAAATACTATTTCTCAACCCACAGTATTTCCTAGTTCTGTGAACTTCTCTACTTCAGTGAACCAGGAGATTATATGAGGCAGAGGGATGACAGAAATGCTTGTTGAAGCTTGATGCTGTCAGTGTGCCTGTACCACAACAGTCGTAGACCTATTTGCTCTCCAGGTCAGACCTTGACTGATATATATGCTGAGAATAGATTTATTCAAGATTTATTCATTTTTATTTGAAAAAATAATATGTAGCAAGCTGAAGATTTCAGTGAGAGATTAGAAAAAGTAGGACATCTTACGCATTTGTTATTTAAAAATGTAAAGTGTAGGTTGAAACAGTGACAGTAGAAGTTAGGCACAAAACAATGAAAAAGGTAAAAATACTTGCAAACAAAATGAAAATACAATGGTTGGTGTATATCTTTGTTTGTGAATTTCAAAATGACGTTGCAGATACAAACATCCTACAATTTCTGCAGATTATTAAAAAGCACACTAATTACTCTGTGACAGTCATATATGACTTATTTTTACCATTTCACAATACACCAGATTGTGATCTCCACTATTTGAATGACCTGGAGGTAGACACATTTGAAAGAAGTACACAGGAAGGAAGAGGTTTCCCTAGAAACAGGAACTTGGTGTGAAAACCATTAAAATATTGTTATCTTCCTCTTTTATGTTTGTGCCTTGCTCAGGGGTTTTGTTAGTGCACACCACACAATTAATCCTTTAAAGCGCTATTCTCCAAACATTTGCAATGCCAATATGCAAAGTACCCCCTTGCCCTGAAAAAGTCAAATGCTCCTTAGAAGTCTTTCCAATTAAGTTAAGTAATTCACACAAATAATATGCATTGCAAATTTCAACATCTTTCCCAGAGACACTATTCTGTGAATTATTTAAGATCTAGGTTATAGAAATAGCCCTATTCACAAAGCTCATCCCAGAGTTCAATTTAATTTCTTCAAAATTGTTAGTTATGACAGATTTAATGGATATCTCAGGACTAAAACTTTTCCCACACACAGAGTCTGAATATATGAGCATGAACCAATTGGTTTACTGCAGTAGTAAACTGTCACTTATACCATGAATCTCCATTAGCTGACTCAAAAAAGATTGCAATGTTTTCTCATTGACTTAGTCTTCATAAAATCCCAGGGAATAACTCATCTAGGGAGATGGCTTTACTACAGCTGTCTTGATGGCTGCAGTCCACATGCTCTTGCTACCATTATAATACTTATTTAGATATAATTACGGCATTAATGTTTTTCCCAGAACAAAAATATAATAAATCACCCTTATTACTTTTAATCTTATTTTACTACTACTTGAATTAGTAATGAGTCAAAAGCAAAACCCAATCAACTTGACACCAATGTTCATTGTTGTTACTGTCCTGGGTTGTAGTTTAAGATGTATTCTATCACCATCTTCAGTTAATGGCCCATCAATGCCTTGTGCATGACTCAGAGATAACTCCCTCCAGGAGCTATCTCTCTCTTTAATGGGCCATCAAGGACCCCCTGTATGACTCATCATCCCATTGTGAGATGCTCCGCCCACAGAGAGGAGCCAAGCATTCTCACCTGGATATAAACTGGGATTTGGGACAGTACAGGTGGTTCTCACCCACTGGATTCCCAGAGGACCAGAGCTACCAGACCTTTCTATGAGATCACTGCTTCAGGAAGACCACCTCGCCTGGCCTGCTTCCATCACCCTGATCAGGTTGTATTCTGACTCTCTCAGTGTTTTTTTTTTTTTTGTTTGTTTGGTTTTTTTTTTTTTTTTTTTTTTTTTGTATTATTGCATTTATTTTATTTTATTTTAATTTTTTTCCTTTTCTTCTCATTAAATTGTATTTCTGACTTAGAGACTCTCACTTGGTTTGCTTTCAAACCACAACAGTTACCTATATATTTTTCCTCTTTATTTCCTTTGATAATTTCCATGTATGTCAAATTCTTGGACAAAAAATTATCTTTTGTCTTGAAGTTTTGAGATTTATAAGACCTCTATCTCTGGGAATTATGGGATTGGATACAGTATTTAGTGAGACAGTCTGTGAGAATGAGTATACTTAAAATAGAATAAAATACTTGATTTTGGTTGACAGAAGCAATACACTCAGAACGGCCTTTACACAAAGATATTCACCTCCAGCCTGTGGAGGACCCCACAATGGAGCAGGTGGTTGCCCAGAGAAGGCCATGGCCACATGGAAAACCCTTGCTTTTGTAGGCTCCTGGTAGGACCTGTGGTCCTCTGGAGAGAGAAGCCCATACAAGAGTGAATTTGCTGGCAGGACTTGTGACCCTACAGGGGGCTCAAACTAGAGCAATCTGTTCCTGAAGGACTACACCCCACAGAAGGGATGAACACTGGAGCAGTTTGTGAAAAAGGACTCATGTTGGAGAAATCTATGAAGAACTGTGTCCTGTGGGAGGGACCCCACAATGGAGCAGGAGAAGAATGTGAGGAGTCCTCATCCTGAGGAAGAAGCAGCTGTAGAGACATGATGAAGTGACCACAATCCTCATTCCCCAATCCCTCCTACTTCTGGTGAGGGGAAGGAAGGAGATGATTTGGTGGTGGAGTTGTGGAAGAAGGGAGGGATAGGGAGAAGATATTTTTAATATTTGGTTTTATTTCTCATTACCCTACTCTGATTTGATTGATAATGGTTAATGTAAATGATCTCTCCCTGTCCTTGTCTTGACCTGTAAGTCTTTTGTTATACTTTCTCCCCCTTCCCATTGAGGACGAGAGTGACAGAGTGTCTTTGGTGGGCACCCATCATCCAGATAGGGCCAAACTAGCACAGTTAAAAACTCCTTTCTGGCTGATTATCAAAATTAAATAGAACACCAGTCTGAACGATTTTAACCACCAGTCTTACCATTGCTATCTTAGTTTGGTAATAAAGGCACTGTTGTGGTTTGACACTGGCCAAATGCCAGACACCCACAAAAGCCACTCAGTCACCCCTGATACAGCTGGTCAGAGGAGAGAAAAATTGATGAAGGGTTCGTGAGTTGAGGTAAGGACTGAGAGAAAACATTCCAAGGGCAAAAGAGACTCAGTTGGAAGATAAAAAGTGAATTTATTACTAACGAGATCAGAGAAGCAGAATGAGAAGTAAAATGAGCCCTTAAAACCAGCTTTTTCTCCCCCACCCAACAATGCAGGGAAATAGGACATGGGACTTTTGGTCAGTTCATCACCAAGATTTTCTTCTGCTGCTCAGGAAGATGACTCCTTCCACTGTGGGGTCCCTCCCATGAGAGACAGGTCTCTGTAAACCTCTCCAGCATGGCTCCATGTCCATGAGCAGAAGTCCTGCCAAAACTGCTGCATTGTGAGTCCCACAGGCACACAGTCCCCAAACTGCTGTAGCGTGAGTCTTTCCACAAGGTGCAGTCCTCCAAGGAAAGGCTGCTCCAGTCTGGAAGCTGGAGCCCTTGGAAGCCCTCTCTCTCCACCAAGTCTCTCATGGGGTCACATTCTCCTCCAGGCATCCACCCACTCCAGCGTGGGCGTCTCCCCCATGGGCTGTGGGTGGATCTCTGCATCCCCCCTGGATCCCCATGGGCTGTGGGTGGATCTCTGCATCCCCCCTGGATCCCCATGGGCTGTGGGTGGATCTCTGCATCCCCCCTGGATCCCCATGGGCTGTGGGTGGATTTCTGCATCCCCCCTGGATCCCCATGGGCTGTGGGTGGATTTCTGCATCCCCCCTGGATACCCATGGGCTGCAGGGGCACAGCTGCTTCACCATGGCCATCATCACTGCCTGCAGAGGAATCTCAGCTGCAGTGCCTGGAGACTTCCTGTCCCTCCTTCTCCACTGACCTTGGTGTCACCATTGTTGTTTTTCTCACATATTATCACTTCATTCTGGCTAGAAAATTACAACTGTGGCCCATCTTTTTTTTTTTATTTGTTCTTACATATAACAGGCACTACCAACCATCTCTCGTTGGCCTGGCTTTTTCCAGCAGCATGTCCATCTTCAGAGCCATCACAGATTGGCTCTGCTGGACATGGAAATTCCAGCACCTTTTCATGGAAGACACCTCTGTAGCTGCCTTGCTACCAAAAACCAAGCCATGCAAAACCAACACTGGCGCTTAGCACAGGTTTCAGTTTCATTTGTCGTGACTGAATCCTAGGATATTCTTGCTAATCCTTTATGGAGTAAGACTTGCGCAAGAGCCAGCAGATCAGTGGATGTATGAATGAATTATGAGATGCTCGAGAAGACTCAACACAGGCTCAGAAAATCTCCAGCATTCTCTATAATCATGTTGATAAGGGAAACTTGTTTGATACTCTGTAGTAGAAAGTCTGAACAAAGGATGAGAGAAGAGCTGTTATGAGAAGAGGAAGAAAGGAAGAGCAGGGAGGTGGATTGCCCTATCAGTGCCTCTCCTGATTAAGCATTTGGCATGCACGTAGCCAGTAAGTTGTGACAAGCCCCCAACACCCTCAGTGGTACAGGAGTAATTGCATTCATGTTTTGCTTCTGCAACTCAGCAATCACATACACTATAGTACACATGACAAGCAGGTTAACATTTTTGAGTCTTAATGTGTATGTTTCTGCTCAAACCTTCCCAAACATAGTAGATGTTTCTGTTCCACTGAACCAGTGCAAATGTGGGTACAGTAAGTCTGTTTGGCCTTGATCCATACAATGCCAATGTAGTTCTCAGTAGCAGTGGAAATATATGTTCAAAAATATTAGAAAAGAAGATAGAATGAAAGAGCTTTATTATAAGACTGTTTATCTACATCTTGAATGCTCTTTACAGATAGTCTCCTCAGCATCTGAAAGAGTGATGTAGAACTGAAAACTGAAGGAATTATGAGCATAAGTATGGTTCAGCTCCAGTGCAAAGAACTAAATATGTAAGTCTGGAAAAAAGATTAAGAATATAACAGAGCAATATGAATGTCATGGACACGTGTACATGGGTCTTGAGGATTCAGAATTTCTGGAAATGAGAGATTAGAGACTATATATAAGAAGAAAACAAACAACCCAGATCAAAACAAAGGAAATAAGGTTGTTCTTCTGAAGGATGGAATTTTTTGTCAAAGGGTACAGAGGAAATAAAAAGCTGCATGTCCAGAGAAAGAAACATGTCACTGAATATATAGAAATCTTGACCAGATCAGCAAGTCACTGAGCTGAAAATAGGACATTAATCTGAATTATGTTTGCATTTACTCCTGTCTAAGTACTGTCTGACAGCCACTGCTGGAAAGAGGACATGAGAGAGACACAAAGCCTTTCTTCTCTTCTTATTTATCTGCAGAGACTATTAGAAACTTTTTATATTGAATACTTATGCTAAGTACTGATAAAATCCTATCTCATTCTTATTTCCTTACATTAATCACTCATTTATTATTCATGTCCTCTTTCAGAATTTTTTACTTAGTCTCCAGTCACTCTTATCTAAATCCTTCATATTTATTCAGGAATCATACACTTTAATTGAAGTTGAGCTTGAAGATCTCTTGTTTTTGTTTTCTTCAGGATATTTTCCAATTTAATGTTTCTATGGGATTTTTCTAAGTGCTATTAAGACCAGTGAAGAGTTAAAAAAAAAAAAAAGTAAGCAAAAAATCTAAATCTGATTCTTTAATTTCCCTCTGCTCTATAATTTGGGGGTCATGCTTAAATCTTCTTTTCTTTAATTTGCTCAATTTCTTTTTTTGGCCATTCTGATATCACCAATAATTTTATTACTCTTGAATTCCTCTAGAAAACATAATTTTTATAAACTCACTTTCCATGATAAGCAGTGAAATTCAGCTCAGATAATATCAAGCCATTTCTTAAATTTCAGTCCCTCAAAGACCACTGTTGTAACTGACTTCTTTCTTTGTGAAAAGTTCACTGCTTCATCTTTTGTCAGAGCTGTTTCCTTTTCGGATAGTTATAGAAGTATAGTACCTTGATAGATCTTATGGCATTGTGCTTGATTCCAGATTTGAGATGAGAAGAAAAGAATGTTATTCATCAAGCTTACCCACCATTGTAAGAACATTGTCACTTACCATGTTATTATTGGAAAAACACAGTAAGGAAATTTGTAGTGACTGTTTATATAGTTATAATAATGCTATTTTTAATTTAAATCTTGGAGAATATTTCATGTAATTTAAATTAGCAATTTCAATGTCTCCCAGTTGTGACGTGGCTTTACCTGTGTAAATAAAGAATCTTTTCATTTTCATCTTACTTTCTTTTTTTTCTTTTTCTACTTTCAATTTTTTTCTCACTATTTTTCCTGATTAGTGTTCAGTGGAAAAGCCCCAAAACCTTTGCTGAGAAGATTTCCCTCTCCTGGGAAACATTCTGAAGGCAAGGCAGGCCTTGCACCTTTAACTGGAGCATTTCATAATTGTCTTACAAAATTAAAATGTAGCCCATGTAATTTAATTTCATTGACTAGAGGTATTAAATGTTACCAAATATTTTTAAAGGCAGACCTTGGAAATCAGTAATGTCTGTTGTTAGATAACTATAAGTTTGTATATAACATAAATTGAATAAGCTTATTATCAATTATCTAGTATAAATTTCTATCACCACCAGATCCATCACTTAAAAAAAAATCCCAGTTGTCAGGTGATTATTTGGTAAAATGTTTGATACACATGAAAATTGTTATGTCTATCACTGTTCAAAAAATATATGCTATGTTGTTATTCCAAAAATACTGTTTATTATATTTTGGCACAAGGAAACCTTTTTATTAAGGTACTGTAGAGATATCTGTGGTGATTTAAATCCAACCTCATGTCTTGAGCATAAAATAATCTTATCACTAAACCTAACATTAATTTGTTACTGTATTTGTCAGAGACTAGAAATATTGATTTCTCAATTTTTTTGGATGCCTGTGGGCAGGTCAGGCCTTGTCCTGGTGACACTGTGCCCTGCCCTGTGAGGCAGAGCCCATATCCCAGCCCCACGCTGCTGCCAGCCACAGAACCGCTGGCACAGGGGAGAGAACTATTCTCCTGCCTAACCAAGCACCTGAGTGACCAGACCTCTCACCTAGGGGGGACCACAAGGGCACAGGGGTTTTCAAGGCTGAGCATGAGGCAAGTAGCTGTCTTTATCCCTTGAAGTTTCTGCCTGAGCATGCTTGGAACCCAGGAGTTAGTTGGTAGCTAACAACTATACACAACAACAGTGTGTGTTTTTCTGTATCTTTTCTATCTCTGGTTTTCTCTCTTTCTTCTTCTAATTCACTCTTCTGGGAACATTTCAAGTAACTTAACATCAAATAGGTTTAAAGTTTGCTAAGTTGAATGGGCCAAATTAATGCTGTGAGAATTGTTCTGTGTTGGTTGGATGTTGGACAAAACCTTTTGCCAAAATTCCTTGACTTTCTATAATCTGCCGATAAAGTTTTGTCTTATTTTGACCTCATGAGAATATGTGGTTGGTATTTCTTCTGTGGGTCTGACCTAGAGTACAGGAACATCTGTACAGCCCTTTCAGCAAGTTGTTTGGGTCCTTATCATGGTCCACAAAAATATTTGGTGCAAACATTTTTTGATTGCTTATTCTTTCATTACAGTATTTTGTGTTATTGAATTTGTTACCAGCTTATTTTCCATGTGGATATTTTTGAGACTCTCTGGCCATGGTGATTGATATAATTTCATTCATATATTGATCCTATAAGTGTAAAATTTTTAAGTTATGTTTTTCCAAGTATGCCTGTTGAAAGAGATATGACCCATGCCTGTGAACCATAAATACTTTTTAACTCTTTCAGATTGCATCATGGGTAGACAGAATGGTTTAGTATTGGCACAGGAGTTCTTCACTGTCAATAAGCCCAGAAGTAAAATAAGCACTTGATTTAAAAAAAAATTAATTTCTATAAGACTAAATTAGTTTGGACCTAGAAGTTTCTCCATTAGCTTGCATTGCCAAGGGCTTATGCTATCACACTTTGTTCTTCTGGTCTGTACTTCTGACAGAATTCATATTTCTTCAGGAATTGCAACTCTTTGTAGCACAGAGATGCTTTGGGAGTGAAGCATGTAACTCTTGAGCAAGGGATTATCTATTTCCATTCATGTAAAGGGCCTCAATGCAGAAAGCTTGGACTTCCTTTTTCAAAAGTAAAATTTATCCACTTGAATTGTCAATAGCTTATTTAACTAACTGCATTTCAAAATGCTTAAACTAAAGATTACTTGATTCATTTCAGAGGAGAAGTGGAATAAGAGAAAATGTATATTTAATGTGTAGATTTGCATTGAAATAATGACTGGGTATTCCTGCCATCACTTCCTGAGATTCCACGTATGATTTTCAATTTACAGATTTACAAGAAGGGAGTTTTCTTCCTTGATAAATATAGTGGGCTGACCCTGGCTGGGCTCCAGGCACCCACCAAAGACTCTCTGTCACTCACCTCCATAGCTGGACAGGGAAGAGAAAATTTAAGGAGAGATTCATGAGCTGAGATGAGGAATGGGAGGGATCACTCATCAAATACCATCATGGGCAAAACAGAATCAAATTAGATATATTAAATGAAATTATTACTAACAAAATTAAAGCAGGATAATTAGAAATAAAATAAGATCTTAAAAGCAATATCTGCCCATCCCTTCCATCTTCCCAGCTCTACCTCCTCCCACAGTGGTGCAAGGAGACCAGATCGGGGGTTATGGTCAGCTCATCACCCATGGCTTTTGCCACTGCTCAGGGAGACTAGTCCTTCCCTGCTCCAGCATGGAGCCCCTTCCACAGGAGATAGTTCTCCATGAAATTCTCCAACATGTGTCCATCCTACAGGCATCAGTCCTCCCAAAAACTGCTGCAGTGTGGATCACTCTTACACAGGGTGCAGTCCTTCAAGGACAGGCTGCTCTAGTGTGGGCTCCTCTCTCCACCGGCCTCTCACAGCATCACAGACTCCTCACAGGCATCCTCCTGCTCTGGCATGAGTCTCCTCCACAGGCTGCAGGTGGATTCTGCATCCCCACGGACTTCGTGGGTTACAGGGACACAGCTGCCTCAGTGATAAGGACAGTAGAACAGAACAACATAAGGACAGTAGAAGAGAACATTTTATTCATATCAAGGTCAGAAGAACAGAACAGCACAGCCATGTAGAAAGAGATAAAGGATGTAACTTAGGAAACAAAAGTTATGCAAAACACAAGCAGGATGCCAGCTCAGCTCTGCAAGACTGACAAAGTGGAAATTATGCAAAATAATGACATTGTGCTTACTCAAAAGCTGGAGTCGAAGAACAGCTGTCTAAAAAGGGCACTGGACATGAAGACAGACCCCAAAGAACCAAATAAACACTTCTGATAACGGGTGTGACTATATCAAATAAAGTCAAAGGAAGTGGAGATAGCTAATGAGTATGAAACCAGCGTGTATTATAAAAACTGTTTACATGTTGCTCACGGCTCTCAAATGAAGGAAGGAACCCCTGAGTGACCAGTGCACTAAAGAATTCCTACTATCTAATACTCAAAGCTCTGTTAGAAACTTTCTAGCCATCTGGTTTCAGTATCATCGCCACAGGCTGCAGGGGAACCTCAGCTCTGGCACCTGGAGCACCTCCTGCCCCTCCTTCTGCACTGACCTTGGTGTCTGCAGAGCGGTTCCTCTCACATATTCTCACCCCAATATTCTCTGGCCAAAATTACAAAACAACAATAACTTTTTTTGTCTTAACCATGTTATCACAGAAGTATTTGCCATAATTTCTAATTGGCCCATCCTTGGCCAGCAGCATGTCCAACTTTGGAGCTGCCAGAGATTGTCTCTGCCAGACATAGAGGAAGCTCCTGGCAGCTTCTCACAGAAGCCACACCCATAGCCCCTGCTACCAGAGCTTGGCCATGGAAACCTACTACGGCAACATTAAAGCTTTTTTTTCCAGTGAATAGCTCAGTCCAGTCATTTCCTTTGGCTTTAACAATTAATTTCAAAATACTAAGGCTTACATATTTATGATTATCAGTCTTCACTCAAGTGATTTCCTGAAGATCAGAATGTCTTGCTTTAACCCATTACCATTTAAGAATTGCAATTGTCAAATTTCAGCAATTTCATCTTTCAGTGCCTTTCTTAAAAATTCCTTAGTGGAGACACTTTTAGAATGTTTTTTTAAATTAAATTAGCACTTTAAAAGTAAAGAGAGTGTTGTGCATGTGTCGGAAAATAAATCTATTATATTATTTCTCCCTTAAATTAAAAAAAAAAAAAAAGACAGGACTTTCAGATAAGCAAATGTGATGTTATCTCAATAGAACTAGTGAAAATAAATTGAGACTAGAGTTTATGGCACAAAAAAAATCATACTAAAATAACTGTGTTTTCTTCTAGTCACTATAAATGTAGAGTTCAAGCAAATATTGTATCAAAATTTCAAAGTTCTGATGTTTTCCTTAAAATCAATTTCTCATTCTTCTTTAATATTAAAGTAATTTCCTGTTTTGAAATTCTGTGGTAGGTCAAACAGCTAAAATGAACATCTTGAAAAGAGTTACTTAATCTCATAAAGGTGAAACTATTTTAAACATATAATTTATATAATGGCTGTGCTTCTATAAAAGCCATTGAGCTCAAAAATCAAAGGGTAACTGAGTGAATCCACATATCCCCAGTGAGGTAATAAATGCATTTTAACACTGACATTTCTTTGGCCGGTACCCTTAAGAGCTATTCAGTGTGCTTAAAATGCTGACATGAGTTAATCCATTTGTTACATCACAAATTTGGGCATCTGTTACATTTTTTGCTTCATCGCTTTGTTTAAGGCTAATAGATCTATGCAAAATGTCAGCTGTCCTGTGTATGTTGTTACTTTATCTACATGGTGTTTTCACACTTCATTGGTTAATCCATTTTGGTTATTATCTGGAAGTAATATTAGCAACAGTGATTTCCAAAACTCTTATTAATTCCTTTTCACACAAAAAAATTGAGATTTTTTTTCTGGACCATAAACATAATAACTCAATTTAATAAGAAAAATGAAATTAGGGCTGGCTATCTTGCTTAGTGATAGATGTAGCAATTTGGTCATGAGGCAATAGCTGCTGATCATTTTTTTGAGAAGATGTCTCAGATGTGACATGAGGTATTTCAAAATATGGCAATAAAAAGTCATCTCCAGCAAACAGCATTGTCACCTCATACAGCACAGAGCTCTGCTGGGGTTATTATTGAGGAAAAAAGATGGAAACACAAAATGTCTTTGTTGTCCTATGTTTCTGAAGTAAATTCTTGATGCTAGGGACAGACATTTTTTCATCCTTTCTTTTTCAATTAATTTTAAAAATCTTTATACAGTTGGAAAGATACCAACAGAGGATAGTGAAATAAATATTCTTCCAAACTGACAGCAGTACAATCATTCACACTGTTACACATACATACAGTCATTCAGTCAGTCATACATACATAAACACATGATCCAGGGTAATGGGAAAATGAATATCAAATCCTTTAGAGTGTAGCTTATAAAGTGACATCTGATAGAAAGCAAGTGCTTAAGCTCAAGACAGCCCTTAAGACTGCGTTACCCAGGGATGCCAATCCTTGAGATGCTTGGCTTCATTCTGGACAACCAAGTCAACCCTTTCTACCTATGAACACCTACAGAAACTAGTATTTAAACTTATAAATTTGCACTTCTAATCTCAAGAAATTGCCTTTCTGCTTGAGCTGGAGATTACAAGTTTGAACAGAAGTAGTCAAGAAAACATTTAAATTCCATTTAAATCCAGAAGGAATTCCTGTGCATTCCATTATTAATGCTTTCCTATTTCCACTTTAAGTATTTGCCAAGGTATTAGAAAAAATGTTCTAAATTCTGCTAAACTTTAGGGAATATAATTTTGTCATAGCTAGGTCATGTCAGGCAAGGATCTTAAACATTAAGGGAGACATTTGAAAAGAACAGTGAATAATATAGTCACAAACTTAGATAAAATTCAATATCAGAGTGCATAATTTTGTAGACTAGTAGAATGAACTAGAAAACCAGCAGACTACATTTTTGGGACTGCTTTTGCAGTTGCTGTGGTTTAACCCCATCCAGTAACCAAGCCCCTCACAGCTTCTCGCTCGTTCCCACCAGGACCAGAGAGAGAATTGGAAGGGTAAAAGTTGTAGAACTTGTAGGTTGAGATAAAGACAATTTAAAAGGGAAAGAAAGAAGGAAGGAAGTTTTTCAGCACTCTCCAGGAGATCAGTAGATGCATTGGTTACTTGGGAAGACAAATATCATCACTCCAAATGTCCCCTCTTCTTCCCCTCACTTTATATACTAAGCATGAAGCTCTGGAATCTGGATCACTTCTCCTGGCCTTGTCTCCTCCCAGCCTCCCATGCACCCCCAGCCTCCTCAAAAGTGTGGCACTACAAAAAGCAGAAAAGGTCTTGGGTCTGTTTAATCACTGCTCAGCAATAGCAAAACCATCTCTGCATTATCAACCCTGTGTTCAGCCCAAATCCAGAACACAGCCCCATGTTTGACACTGTGATGAATGTTATCTCAGACAAATCCAGCACAAGTTTTAACCAAATTTATTTGTTAAATGATTAAAATCTGGTAACTCATTGAGGCTTTTCAGATATGTAAATATCTTTAAATGCTAATAGTGCTTCTACAGGTTCTAATACTATTAATTATCTGCTTTTTCATGATGAATTTTAGTTTCATATGACTCTACTTTTGATCCACTGATAGCATCTACCACATAAGAGTAATTGCAAGCATAGTTTGCTATGCTTTTAAGCTTTTAAGCTTTTCAGCAAGCTTCAAAGTGTGCTGAACACGTAAACATGAAGAAAATGCCTTTTTTTTTTTTTTTAATGAATCTTTGAGTTTAGGAACCAGAGAAGAATTCTAGCATTTATCAATGTTTGAGAGTTTAGCATAGTTTTGCTTTCATAGTGAAAATTTTTGAGGAAGATAAACTTGGTACATAAATTATAACTATTCAGAGAATAATTTATTTTATTTTACAATAAATTATTTTGAAACTGAACATCTCAGACTTGACATTTAATAACAACTGGTTAAATAATTTTTTATGTTTTTAAATATTACCTAGATTTTATTTCCAGATAAGAAGCAAACAGAAATTAAGTAAAATGTTAATTCTGTATTTATCCATTTGATATAAATAATTTTATTTGTCATTTATCATCCTAAGATTTAATATTAGACTATATGTCTGAAGTAGTGAGGTGAGTTCAGTGCTCTGAACTAAAATTCAGAAGTCAAAATGGAAGGATTTCTTTCTCTTACTTTACCACATAAACCCTTTGTGGAAAAAAATAAAATATGTTTAAAATCTCAAGAATTTCTAAATATATATTGACGAAAAGATGCATATTTAATCAACCAAAGACACATACCATAATAATAAAGCTGGAATTTGATTAAAGAGTGAATAATTTTCTGATGTCAGGTGTCTGAAGGCTTTAAGTATGAAAATCAAGGACCTTCTTATTAAATGTGCGAGGTAGATGCAGTTCCTATTCACTTTTGTGAATGTTATCAGTGACAAAATTACAGAATAATCAGAGCTGAGCTAGTGTCTGTGCATCTTTAGGAAGAGTGTGAAGACCAAATGAAAACCCTCTGTCAGAGGAGTACATTATCAATGACTAGTGTTGAGTACATTATATGGAAACAGGCAAATGTGTTAAGCAAGCCCTTCTATGACAAAACAAAATGAGAACAGGAAAACTCTTTTGCAATTTCACAGTTTAGCTACAAGTAAAATTACTTCTTTTCTATCTTCAAAGCTCCTAAGCACCTTAGCCCCCAAGTACCATGCAGTTACGCCTCTTACACCAGAAATTGGTATCTGACATATACCAAGTGATTGTCAAAAGGATCCCAGCAAGCATTAGGTGTTAGTTTGTTATTTGCTGCATGGATTATTATGGCATTTTCACAGATTCATTTTCTGACCTTGATTAAAATTCAGGAAATGTTAGTCCATTGTCTGTGTTCAGACCACAGAACAATACCTCTATTTTGACATACCTTTAATAAACCAGACATTTCATTTATCTTTGTAAAATGGAGTGAGATTGCTGGTTTATTTATCCTTCATGCACATCTGAGATGTAATTGGCAGACTTGTTATAGACATATTATTAAGCTATTTCAGCTCTACATGTAATTCTGCAATAATTCAAACAATAGCAATTTTGAGCTTTCTGCTGGCTACAAAATAATGGGAATGCCTTAGAGTCTACAAAATATATTGATAGTATTACTCTGTTCTCATTTTACATTTTAATTGAAACCATTATCAAATAATGATTCTAGGCCAGAAATAATAGTTAATAAAGTTCTGGAGATCATATCTGCTCTTGTTGCTCTAAGTTCTGACTATTTCAGCTGAGGAATAAGAGCCCTCTACTGCAGTTTTTCTACCAGAAGATAGAGTGCTTATTAGAGGATTCAATAGACACATGTAGTGGATATACAGTGCTCTTGAAAAATGCGTGTTGGCTTACCTGAAAATGGAAATTTTCTACTGTATGATACGGATAATATTTAAACATTGGTATCATCATCTGAGTTTTCCAGGTGTGTGTCAGCTCCTTCCAAAATGTTTCCCATAGGATTATGAATTATAAATCCAATAAACAGGATGAGGGGATGAACATTCATTTTGCCCTGCACTGAGCAAGGCAGTGGGTGAGGTAACCTCAGGGGTCCTCTCCAACAAAAAATATTCTCCAATTTAATGAGTCTGTGCTTTTCCCAGGCAGTGCCTTGGTATGACTCAGACATTGCTCTCAGCACCCTGCAATGGAGGATTCCTTTTTTATGTAGAGAAAAATGAAGGTAGAGAGCTTATTGGTATATCATCAGCCATCAGATGTATCTTTTGCATATAATCTCTGAGAAAAACAGGGGTTATAAGAAAAAAAATCCTATATATGATGGAGATTTTTTTAGCATTACCATATAAACAATATTATTCCTAAGTGTAAGAGACTTAAAGATCACATTTACCTTAAACTAGGCTACTGGAGGAACTTGCCATAAGAAAAGCCACCATCAGGTTCCATCAGGAACTTGAGATAAGTGCAGAAGAGAGGAACTTGCAGCAGGAAGGCGTTAATTCCAGGCCTAGCAGAGCTGAGGTCTGGTTAGCATGCCTTACTTAGTGCACCCAGGCAAAAATTCTGTCTGTGGCAGATTGAGAAAGGAAGCAACTGCTTATACACATGTGATCCCAATTTATGGGAACGTTGTCTACACCCTGTGGATACCCAGAATCTGGACTACATCTGCCTGAGAAGAACCACTTTAGGACTCCTACCACTGAGAGAACATGGGTGAAGAAGGACCAGGGAGATGCCACGGGATCCACGGGATCTCTCTCTGTCCCTCCATCTTCACCTCCACCCCTCTTTCCCATTTCTTTCTCACATTTACAGTTAAATAAAATCTGTACTATTGATTCTGAAAATTGCACCTTAATTCGGGCAGTAGCGCCTCTTAATAATCAGATCATGACAGTATGTTATTTATAATGTCACAGAATTGTAGAATGGCATAAGTGAAAAGGAACTTTAAAGATTATCTAGCTACAATCCTCACACCATAGGCAGGGACACCTTTCCCTAGACTGGATTGCTCAGAGGTCCATTCAACCTGGCCCTAAACACTTTCAGGCATGGGGCATTCTTAGCTTCTCTAGGAAATCTGTTCCAGTGCCTCACCATCCTCACAGTAAAGAATTTATTTATAGTATCTAATCTAAACCTGCTCTCTTTCAGTTTGAAACCTTGTCCTTTCCTCTTGTCCTTTCACTAGGTGATCTGGTAAAAATTCCCTCTCTGTCTTTCTTGTAAGCTTCTTTCAGATACTGGAAGACCACAATTAGGTCACATCCAAATTACCTTATGCTAAACCGTTAAGGAAAGTGACACTTTGATCATATTCATATTTTGCATGAAGATGAATGAGTGGTTATCAGTCAGAATTCCCAGTAGTGAAATGTCTTGTTTGTTCAGTTTTAAGAAGAAGATAAGTAAATATATAGGTAGCCTTCAGGTTCAGCAAACAGAAAGTTATGCATATCACTGTCCACCCACTGAGCCCCCACCACTCCAGTGTTGGGTTTGCTTGTGTATCTATCCTTGGATTAATTTAGGCTCAGCCTAGGGACATGTGATTATTTTTGAATTTCTCTATGTAATAGTCTACTCAGCTGAAACAGCATTTCTGTTCTGACATGTGTCCCATGGTGCAGCAAAGCAAACAAAACTGTAAGAACTCCTTTCTCTGAGTAATGTATTTTTTCTATGCTATGTATTCAGAAGACAAAGTTAATGTCAACCTTAGGTTAATGTAATAAAAATGATTATTTGATTTCAGATGTTGGGAACTCTAAAAGGGGGTGTTTAATTTGTTTGCTATTATAATTGCCTTCATGCACTTACCTGCAGGCTATAGATGTCTTCTCAAACATTTTTACATTGGCTTGACAATTTAAGATTGGTATGGCAGTGACAATAACAAAACTGCATAACATGTATAATAAAAACTCTTGGGGTTTATTGTAGCAAGCACTCCTTTATGTTGACATAGGAGTCACATGATTTTCCATTTACACTGAACTTATAAATTAATCAGATCTTTTTACTGTCACCTTACGTGACACTCAGCTGTAATAAAGGAAGGGTACCACATGGATTAAATTTATTACAGAAAAAAAAAAAAGAAAGAAATAAAATGAAGCACAAATTCAGCTAATTAGATAAGTGTTTAGATAGGAATTGGTAGATTTGAGATGACTGAAAATTTGATCTATAGAACTGAAATTAAAAGTGCTCTTTCTAATATAGCAATTATCGAAAAATTTTACCCTTGTCAGTGTTTAATGAAATTTAAAAATGAGGAATGCTTTTCATATCCTAATGACTATTGTTATAATCAGGGAAAGAAATTGAAAAGACCTCTTATATTTCTTGATTCTGATACAGGATAAAGTACAGAGTAAAGATTTTGATGCATTGTGTTTCAACGTTTTAATTTTGCCAGAAAAGATGTCTAATTTCTGTAGATATCAACACAACAAGGAAGAAATCAGTAAGCATCATCTAAGCATTTAATTTTCCACATCAACTAAAATTAGAATTCAGGATCTCACCTGAAAATTTTTAGTGAGGAAAGCCAGAGTATTTCCATATTTTCCAGGTTTGTACATGACTACCAAAGATCAAATTCCAACTAAAAACACGTCTTCATAGTGATTTTTTCTTTTTTTTTTTCACTTCTTTTCTGAATTTTAGAAAAACTCAGATTGTTTCTTACAAAATTTTAAATGTTTATGCCTTAAAATGTCTCACTAAGAAAAGTATAGATGAAGTATTTCTATACTTTATTTTTTAAAATACTAATTAAAAATAACTATTTCTTTGCCCTTTGGAGGGGGTAATTACAATGATTAGGTGGACAAGAACTCCAAACAAATAGAGTTAATTAAAATAACTCTATTTACAAATGTCTTTAATTTTCACAATAATATCTGGTTGCATCAAAAATTAAAACCCCTGTCTGAATTTTAACATCAGAAATTTAGATAGTACTGTATTGTCATTGTTCTGGAAGTATTCCATTAGCATGATTTGTAGTCACATAGATGGTAAATAAAACAATTGATTAATTTTTTTATAAATTGTAAATCACTATCTTGCAAAAAGTAGTGAAGATAATTTTCAGATACTTGTTTAATATCAAAAAACATCAAGACAATTGGCAGCCAGAAATACAATAGAAAAAGTAGAATTAAAATTCCACTAGTTTAGAAACACCTCAGTGATGGTAGATAAAAACAGTTTGGCTATTTGGCTTCCTCTATCCCCACTTCGTAAGAAGAAGGTGTGCAACAACTGAACTTTGAGACTGACCTTATTTTCAGATGCCACTGCTTTGGCCACATAAACCTTAAAGAGAATAGAAACAAGCTATAAAAATACTGTAGAATAAAACTATAGATTGACTCAGCTGTAAAAATACAGTCATTCTTCAGTACTTGGGTCAGGAAAATTATTTCCTCCTAAGAATTCCAAGAGAGTATTAAATGACAATGCATTTAGCCACTGACTATGAGAAGCTTTACACCGTTATCTCCATTGGCTAAAAAAAAGGGAGCTGAGGATTTTTTTTTGTGTGTATTAGAGTAAGATGATTAATTAATGCAAACTTCCTGCAGAAAAGAGGGGCTGTGGATAATAAACTACTTTTCATAATAAGATATTCTTTCCACTTAAAGTTATTTTAAGAAAATATTTTGCTTTGGACAAGAGACATTCTTCCTTAGAAAAGGTACATTTCATAAAACAAAACAGTACAAAGACATATATATTTACAGTTTTCCAAAATTCAAAATTACTGATATAGTTGTCAATATATGGTATCACACCAATCTAGATAGATGGGCCAATAATAAAACTATTAATACGTTAGTGAGTATGTACTCTTTGCATTGTTGACAGAAATAGAGAAAAGCACAGATATTTGCAAAAATACAAGCACTTCAAGAGGGCAATTCTACTTATCTGTCTTTGCCACATACTTCAGGATGACGTGACTATCCATTTGTTTGGTCAGCCAGCAAAGGCTTACTGACTTTGTGACTTAGACATCCATCCAAACTTCTTAGACAGCAGATCTAGGTCATCAAGGCATTCAAAGAGTACTGCCATCCTAACTCATGTTTTCTTGTCCTGTACTGTATTTCCTGCTTCTGCCTTTTACAATGCTTGTCTGAATTCGGAATATATCTATTTTGACTATAATTGGTTATAAAATTTTGGGCCAATTTTACCATTTACAAATACATCACAAGTAGCAGTTCCAAATCAAACAGAAACCAAGTTATGATGAAAGGTCAGATGAACTGAAGTATTTGAAGTCATCAGCCTGTGTATCTGTGGATAATAACAATGCATAGTTGTAAAAAAAGCATAAGGAAGTTCCTCAGGCCATCCAATACATTTAAGGCACAAAGTGCTAGAAACATGTCTACTCTTCTAGACTTCCCTGCTGGAACAAAAAAAGAAATTAATTGAGAATTTTAAAATTATGAAACACAGAAGTACTTAAAGAAGAGGTAGTGCAGGAGGAAATATTCAACAGAATCCATAAAATTCTGAAAACTGTAAGACACTTTTGAAATCTGAAAGGTAAAAGAAATCAAATGTTAATATTTGTGCTGTACTGGAGGTATTGTATACTGTTTTCTGAGCAAGAGAGGATGGAAGAGTGATTCCTTGAAAGAGTGGAGCATTCCTTTTTGGTCTACAGATATGAAAATATAAGGTGTATAATAGAGAAATATCAAGTTTCCTGTAAAATATAATTAAAAGTTATACATGTGTTTTGTTTTTCTAGAGTACATATATTGATTGTACATTTGTTGCCTATAATGTAATTTAATACTCTAATGAAGTCAAAATGTGCTAGGATCAAGCATAGATACATGAATATACTCTACAGTATAGCCTGAGCTTTATGGACATTCATAAACCCTTTCTGATTTGATATCAAAATTTTGAATTTAGTCTGTGCAAAAAATTCATGGCAGCCTTCTATCTAAACACATTCTTTCAAAACTGTCCAAGAAACTATAAAATTTCATATCCCCCACTCTAGAGAATATCTCCCTACAGGATTTCAAAGAACTTTTTCAGCCCTTTTTTCTTCCTCTCTGATTTTAACAATTAAATGATCCCTCCCACTGTTGTCTGCTCCCAAAGTAATTATTTTTTAGATTACAGTGTTCCAAGAGGAGTGCAAGGGAAAAAAGTTACCAAGAAAATGAGTTTTTCCTACCCCTGGCAGCAGTGTGAAAACTTAGATGAGGATAGAAATGTGGTAATTCTCTATTCCTTGGAACATAGTCATCTCATCTGCACTAGAAGACCTTTTTATCAGGCAATTGGTACTTTTCTTAGATCTGCTTTTACCAGCTACAGACTAGTTACTAAAATTTCTCTGATATTACTTTGTCATCTCATATTTCCATGCTGGACCTTCAAACTAAAATTTTGCAGTCATTATTATGTTTATTTTTTCCCCAGATATTATCAATATAGTACTACTTTGTTATATGTGGTAAAAAAAAGTGCCTTACAAATTCTTTTATATATTTTTAATAGAAGTATCTTAAATATGAGGGGAGAAGTAAAGTCAGCAGTATAAAATGATCAGGTCTAAATCTGTTTTATAACATAATCTGACACAAAATATTTTTCTTATTCAATATTGATTAAAAGTCATCTTCCAGTGGGAGTAGACAGTGAGTCACAATTGCCCAAGCCAATACTGGGTAACAATAGCCTGGCTGAGAAGACAAAAAAAACCAATGTGCCTTTTTTAAGAACCATGGACCAACACCTGAGTTCGTATGAATCCTCACGGCCTCATTTAAGGATGGGAATGCTGTGTTGCACATCAAAATCGCTTGAAGTTAAAAGAACTCACAAGCATAGATGACAATCAGAAAGATAGACACCAGATGATTTCCAGAAAGAACCAAAAAAAAATCTTTCTCTTAGATTGAACTAATGAAAAAATAGTAGAAATAGTGTGACAAAGAAAGTCTGTTCTATGTACCGCAATTGACGAGGTTGCAAACCAAGAAAGAAAAGAACAGAGTGGCAACATTAGGTCACACTGAAGAACAGTGGATTAAAATGGGATAAAGAGAGAGTAAAGCATATAATGCCTGGAATTCTACCAGTTGCAACACATTTAGAAGAATTATTTAAGGCGACATATTCTGAATCCCAAATTGCTAAAACCATCATGTTTAGCTCAATACTCAGATGTGATAATTATACCATTTTAAATACAATTACTATCTCCATTCCTTGCTGTTAATATTGTCTAAATGAATTTTTTTTTTTATTTTTTCTGTTGTTGTTTTTAAAGGGAAAGAATATGTCCAGATTACTTACCATTGCTTTCTAATACTGTTTTTTACATCTGAATTAACACTTCCACTCTACATTCAAGTTGCCATTGATGTGACATCACATGCACAGTACTAGCATAGAGATACCATGTCACAGCAATTATATAATATATGAAGTAACAAGAAATGACTCGAAGGAAGCTACTGGGAAGAAAAGCATGAGATCAATAATAAGTTAAATTAAGTGCTAAATAATATATAAACACCACCATGAGGTAAAATATGTTCTTATCTAACTCCAATCCATGCTTGAGAATCATGTCAAACTACAGAAACTAAATGATTTTGTGTTTAATTTGCCAAATAATTGTGCTACTCATATGCTAAATGTATTCTACTTCACACTGTAGATCTTCAGAATCTTTCAATATTTTTCTGTCCATCTATTCATATTGTGATTTGTTGGCACTTTGCCACTTAATACATTCCTTAGGGATTAGTTGCTATAGATACAGCATCAGTTTTTCTATGTACACTGCATTGTTCATTCAGTTAGCAAGGCACTCCACTTTGAACTTCGTATTCATTAATTAGACTGCAGGAAATAACCCAAATAACTAATTTCTACAGTATTACAGAATTAAGACAGTGATTTTTAATTACCACAATTAAGACAGTGATTTTAAACCTTTACTGTGTGAAACTGTTCCCTGTTAAGTATTTTCGAAATTTATTGGAAAACTGGGGGTATTAAGAAGGGCTGAGTAGGTTTTATATTCTAACCCTGAAAAGAATATATCTGATAAAAGCCCACCATTCTGCTGGGCAGTGAAGTGGTTCTGAAGAACAAACAGGGAAGCAGCTTTTTGCTGAGCTCCAACACAGTATTTCTAAGAGCAAGAGGGCAGTGGTCAACTGTTAGGGTCACAAGGAAGTCTGGTGGTCAATGCCCACACCAATATCTAAGCCAGAGAAGAGTTCCATTGGAGAAACTGTTAAAAACCAAACATACAAACACACAAAACGAAAACAAATCAACCAAAAAACCCCAAGCGCTTATATTGTTTCAAGGACCTATAAGATACTTTGTGCTGTTCTACTGCCATGTTATATGCTCACATGAAAACTAAACAATGTTAAAACGACTGTGAGTGTAGTAGGCTGGATCCTTGCCTAAAGGTTAGTGTTTGGTTTTGTTGGTTTTTTTTTGTTATGATACTACATGCACCATCCACGCAAGTATAATGACTATACAGGCTGTTTCTCGGAAAGAGAAATAGCTATTGCAATTACTCAAAGGGCTTTTTGTTTGGTTTTCCCCCTCTGCACATTGTGTCAGTGTACTGTGAAACAGTCTGACATCTACGTAGGGATTTATTTGTGACAAAGATAACTGTAATTTGATTTGGTTGTCTTAAAAAGTAACAACTCTCCAAAAACTTACTGGGCAATTAATCAGAAATTAGTATAACCACATTAGGATTTTGAAGCTGACTGAGTCACTGAAGAAATAAATTACTTTTATTTGATTATAAGCAGCAGATCCTAATATAACTCTTAAAATACTAGGTATTGAAGATATGAAGGCTGTGGGGCTGGCTTCCCTTCACATATAAATGTGAAGGTTTGTTTCATTCCATTAATTTTAGGTATCAGAGTCTTGAAATTAGGAAATCAATTTTAATTTAATAACCTACATTATCTGTACAGAAAGAATCACCTACAAGGTGCTTCACATATCTGAGGGAAGAACTGTAGTTACCCTATACCTACCTTTGTACTATACTACCTAAACCATGTATATCTCTATACCTACCTTCAAAAAGAGAACCTCATATGTGAACCTAAGTTCTGAAACATTTTCTAGAGTAGCTTTGAACTGTCACTTAATGGGTTCTATAGCAAACTAAAAAAAAAGTACCCAACAAAAAAAAAAAAAAAAAAAAAAAAAAAAAAAAAATCCAATATTTATACTTATACATCTAATTTCTGTGCTTGTTCTGTGTTTTTTTTTCTCTGATATGAGATTCATGCTTATATTTTGTGTGAAAACCAACAGGTAATAGGCAGGTGGGCTACAAAAATTGGATATCCAAAGTAGGGTGATTTATTTTGTTTTACTATTGCCTCAGGATAAAGTCAAGAATGGAAAGTATAATCTACAATGATCAGAAAAGTGGGAAGGGTAGAAAAATTGGAGGTTATTCCTGTAATCATGTTATATAGATAGTAAATGCCATTCTAGTTACACTGGTTCCTTTTATGCCATCTGTAGTGATGCCAGAGAAGAGAAACCTTAATAATCTGAATATTTGCTTCTAATGATAAAAAAAAATCTTAAATGAATAGGTATTTCTTCTCTGTGGCAGGATTCTTATACTCCCCATGACTGAACACTTTCTCCTTTCATTGGATGACTGAAGAGCCCACAGTTATTACTAGTTATTAAAAGTTTGATCTGAGAATGATGTACTGTTCCTTCCATCATCTGAATTTCAAATATATATTTTTGCTCTCTCCCAAATAGGGAATCCGGGTTGCTTTCTGCAGCTACACAAAGGGAGAACAGGATCATATTGTTCCCTGTAGAACTACTGAAACTAATTAATGTGGTGTGTTGGGCTAAAGAAAATCACAAATGTTGTAACAGAAAATTTGCTATATTCCACCATGGATGCATGCCTAATTTCACATTCCCAGCTGAGATGAATGGAGTGGTTAAAAGCTTATAGAATTTTGTTTCAGGCTATTTTTGGTCTCAGGCTGGACTGTTGGCTTAGATTTCTTTTCATTATTGTGAGGTTTTCTGAAAGTAGAGAAGCAGAAACAGCAAAGGAAAATGAACAAAAATAAAAAAAGGAGAAAAAAAAGTTATAATCCAGAAAATATATACCAACCTGGCCATGATGGATTTTTATGAAGTATTGAGAGCAATATGTTTATTTCACTAGAAATATAAACTTACTAAAAAGCAACTAATAAACTTCTTCTATTTTAATACATGTGAGATGACATACGAACAATATTAAATTTTTAAGTTAAAATAAATTAGGAAGAAAAATGGTAAATCTAAATAACGTTGCTATATTATGATTTAAACATTGACCTATACTTCATGTCAAATCCTGGTTATGAAATTAACACTTCCTGTGATGTCAAACAAATTATTTTTTTATCAGACCTTCTTTTTTTATCACATTTAAAATGAACAAAATGTAAAAAAATTCAATACAAATTATTTAGAAATTAAGACCTCATAGATCACATATATCCATATTCAGAAATGCAGATACTGTTATCTATATTGAATTCCAGGGACTGATTGATGAAGTTTAATGCATTTTAAGAATAATGCTGAAGAAAAGCTGGTTTGCCTTCAACTAAGAACCTGCACAACAGTGCAAACAGAGTGCAGGTTTTCCAGAAAGCAGCAGGTTCTTGCATCTGAAACTGAATTTTGAGTTGTACATTTTGGGCAAAGCTACTCCAGCAAGACAATGTGGCAATGGATTGAGTCCTTCAAGATTCGCCTTCTCTCAAGTTCTCTTCACATCTGCTTTTTAAAGTCTATCCTAGGCCTATTATTTTTTAAAAAAATTTTCACTGCTGGGCTCCCTACTAAGGAGAAAATATATACAGTCTTGTGGGTCTCATCCAAAACATATAGGCACTAAGAAATAGGACAACAATAATAAATTTTGTTACTGCCAGAATAATAACTCAAAAATTCCTGGCTTTCAACCCTATTCAGGATCTCTGCCTCCTCCTCTTTATTCAATGGGCAATCAATCACAGGTTTCCTCTTTCTTTCTTTCTTTCTTTCTTTCTTTCTTTCTTTCTTTCTTTCTTTCTTTCTTTCTTTCTTTCTTTCTTTCTTTCTTTCTTTCTTTCTTTCTTTCTTTCTTTCTTTCTTTCTTTCTTTCTTTCTTTCTTTCTTTCTTTCTTTCTTTCTTTCTTTCTTTCTTCTTTTCTTCTTTCTTTCTTTCTTTCTTTCTTTCTTTCTTTCTTTCTTTCCTTTCTTTCTTTCTTTCTTCCTTTCTTTCTTTCTTTCTTTCTTTCTTTCTTTCTTTCTTTCTCTCTCTCTCTCTCTCTCTCTCTCTCTCTCTCTCTCTCTCTTTCTTTTTCTCTCTCTGTCTTTCTCTATCTCTATCTCTCTTTCTTTTTCTCTTTCTCACTCTTTCTTTCTTTCTCTCTCTCTCTCTCTGTCTCTTTCTCTCTCTCTGTCTTTCTCTATCTCTATCTCTCTTTCTTTTTCTCTTTCTCACTCTTTCTTTCTTTCTCTCTCTCTCTCTCTGTCTCTTTCTCTCTCTCTGTCTTTCTCTATCTCTATCTCTCTTTCTTTTTCTCTCTTTCTCACTTTTTCTTTCTTTCTTTCTTTCTTTCTTTCTTTCTCTCTCTCTCTCTGTCTCTTTCTCTCTCTCTGTCTTTCTCTATCTCTATCTCTCTTTCTTTTTTTTCTTTCTCTCTCTCTCCTTTCTCTCTCTCTGTCTCTTTCTCTCTGTCTTTCTCTATCTCTATCTCTCTTTCTTTTTCTCTTTCTCACTTTTTTTCTTTCTTTCTTTCTTTCTTTCTTTCTTTCTTTCTTTCTTTCTTTCTTTCTTTCTTTCTTTCTTTCTTTCTTTCTTTCTTTCTTTCTTTCTTTCTCTCTCTCTCTCTTTCTCTCTCTCTGTCTTTCTCTATCTCTATCTCTCTTTCTTTTTCTCTCTTTCTCACTTTTTCTTTCTTTCTCACTTTTTCACTTTCTTTCTCACTTTCTATTTCTTTCAATAGCCAGTTACAGATGAAAGGGTATTTTTTAGCTGTGATTTTGTTTGATGAGAAAAATATTTATCCTAATTTCTGCACCTCATAATTTTCAGTTTTAAATTATTTGCCTTAACCCTAATGTGCCTAAAATAAAGAAAGGAATCCTTACAGAGCTCAGAGTAATGAAGTCATTCCTGACACAGTAATAAATGAGTTAAGCATTGTAAAGTACTTAGATGAACAGGTTTATTAAACTATTGGAGTGCACTGGGAGCTAACACTGTAGAAGATGATTTTATGGCCTTTACCAGTCATGTAATTCTTTTTCTTGTTAGGCAGTTAAAATAACACTGATCAATCATCAATACCAATTTTATGGCTCTTTGTTATAAAGCAGACATACTGTAATTCATAAGGAATGATCCTTGTTGTGCTGCAATCTCTCTTTATTTTTAAAATGTCTAATAGAGGCAAGATGTAATAGATATTCCATGGATGAATCTCTTCTATCACATATGAACAAGGCATTTATGGATGATGTATATGTGTTGACAAAGAAACACAAGCCAAGTTTTCACAGGTGTCAGCTCTGTTTTGGAACTTGAACAAGCAATTAACTGGGGCACTGAGGCTGTTCTAAGCTTCATTGGCTATTCACAGCTTTATGGTGCACTACATCATTGGGTGGAGGTAGCACATTATGGAGCTGTGTTCTGCCAGAACACTTTCTTTATGCTTCATTGGAAGGCATATACAAAAGCAAGTGCTCACACAGAAATAAGTGGCAAATCTGAGCCTTGTAAAAGATATAAATAATGTGGGAGAATTGGAAATTGAAAGAGATTTTAAAAAATATGGTAGAATAAAATGGAAGAAAATGCAAAATGGAAGATTTGAGATAGAATGAAGAAGATACGACAGAAGTGTCACAAAATAACTGAGAATGGAATACACCTGTGGAGATATCTGGTTCAACATAATTTTTAAATTAGATCAGCTAGAGCAGGGATCTAGCTCAGGGCTGTGTCCATTCTGGTTTTGAATCTAAGAATAGACAAGCTGGATGAGAGGTTAATCCGTAGGAAAGTTAAGTAGAAATTCCTGCATGTGAGTTTCTTCTCATTGTTTCCTGTATTTTCACTGTGTGGCCCCATGATGATTGTAGCTGCACAGTTTTCAATTCTTCACTTTGCTTAGTGCACCATGGGGAGATTCCCACTGAGCCTTTTCTTCTCTTTGTAATGCAGCTCAGGAAACTGTTAACCTTTTCTTCTAAGGCACTTTGCTGGCTCATGTTCAACTTGGTGCTGACCTGTTTCCTTCACCCATTTCTTCTGACTGTTAAAGTTGCTATGAATGGCAGAAAAATCATTTAGTGTATCAGTCACTTTTCCCACTTTTGTATTGTCTGCAGCCTTGCTGAGGGTACAGCTTTGTGTCCATAGTCAAGGCCATTTATCAGGATATTAAACAAGATTGACACAAATTTTGACACTTGGGGTACTGTTGCAGTAGCGAATGGCCTCTAGTGCCACTGATTACAATCCTCTGGTCCTGGCTGTCTAGTCAGCTTTCAATCCACCTCATTGTCCTTATCTCTAGCCCATGTTTTATTAGTTTGTCTATGAGTATGTTACGGGAATTAGTGTCAAAAGGCTTAAAATCCAGACAACCTTTAATTCACTGTCATCTTTGAAGTGAGTGATCTCATCATAGAAGGCTGTCAGGTTGGTCCAGCATTACATCCCTTTAATAAATCCATGCTGACTACTTTCAATGACCATCTTGTCCTTGATATGCCTGGAAATGTTCTCCCAGATCAGTTGCTGCATCACTTTCCCAGGGATTGAGGTGAGCCCTGTAGTTTCTCAGATCCACTTTCTTCCCCTTCTTTAAGGCAGGGCAGGTATTTGCTTTCTTCTAGTCTCCAGGAACTTTCCCCAGTCACCATGATATTTTTAAGAAAATTAACAGTGGCCCCACAATGACACCAGCAAAGCCCTTTGTAACTTGAAGGTACATCCCACCAAGCCTCATGGACTTGTGTGTGTTCAGATGTTTAAACCTCCCCTAACCAGATTCTCCTCCACTGAGGGTAAGTTTTCAGAATTAGAGAATCACGGAGTAGTCTGGTTTGGAAGAGACCCAAAAAGATCATTGCATCCAGTTCATTAATGAATGTCCCACAGAGACATCCAACATATGAACTTCACATTATTACCATGAGGCTCTAATCTCCAGTTTTTACACCTGGTCTAAAGGACCTAAGGACCATGAAGGCAAATTCTACCAGAAAAGAAGGCATTAATTATCTTGGCATTTTCTATCTACTTTTTCTTTGAGCTACCCCCTTCATTTCGATGATCTTTAAAGATCTCTTCCAACCTCATCTGTTCCATGACTATGGGATTCTATAAACCTTGGCTTTAACTATTTAATGCATTCTTTTAGAGATATGAAATACCAGGAAGAAAGAAAATGCTGTATACTTTCAAATCAATCTCTCTCCTCAGAGGCTTAAAAGGCTATTTCTGTTTTAAAACATTGCTCTGTCAAGACTTGACTAAGGAACATTTTTAACATCATTTTAATAATGGAGATTACTTGGGCAATACCAAACATTCAACTTAAATACTCACTTGAAAAGAAAGGTTATGCCATCATTTCTTGTTTCTAGGATAAACTCATGATATCTCTACTAGAAAATACTGTTAGATGAACCACATGAACCATCCTATACCTTTCTACTAATCTAAAAAGGCATTTCAATATTCAATTATTTATATTGCCTGAGAAACATTAATTTTTCTAGTACTGTTTAAGCAACTTCAATAACCTTAGGAAAATAGGAAACACTGATCAAAGCATCTTAAATGTTTTTTCAAAGACAATGCCTTCAAAGTTAGATTTTTACACTGTAAAAGGAAACAAAATTTCCAGTATTATCCAACTCTGAAGCTAAACCAAATTACAAGATAGGAGAATGGAAGAGTGAAAAAATTAGTCCCTTCAAAGATTCTCTGAAGATCTATAGACATTACTTAAGCAGTGTAGCCATAAAACTACTGTGAAAGAGTTAACACAGTCTCCTATGAAGGCATTTAAGGGATGATGTATTCATGAAACCAAGATTGCCCCAAGACATTTCGTGAAAGTATGGAGTCAATGAGCACACAGTTCATTGGTATGTAAATATACACCCATTGTATATATCATATATACGATACACATTACAGGGTATAATACGTAAAAATGGACATCTTCCATCCCCCCAGAGAAAAATGGCAAATTCTAAATCTTTCTGAAGTAAATATATCAAATGCCACCAGTTATATTATAAGACAACTAGAGTGTATGGCAGTCTGGAAAACCCCCAGCAATTCTGGCTAGTACTGAATATTACATGGTGATAAAACTGAAACTTCTGCATCCAGCATGACATAGAACACTACTAAGGGACTAGAATATTTTAAAAAAAGATTTAAACATGGTAGAAGTGTGTTCTTGGAAGCAGTGAGATGTTTCTCCTTTTAACCTTAGTGTTCTCTACAGTAAATGCTTTTGTTAACTTTTCTAAAAGAAAAAATACTTAATCTGTAATTCTTGTCCACAATTTATAGCAATTTTTCCTCAAATTTTCTCCTTAAGGAGGAATATTTGAAGTGAGTAATCTATAAAATTTGCTTTTAGCACCCGATTTTAATTTGTTCGAATTTTTTTTTCCACAGAACTTGGCTAAAAATATTTACCTCAACCTGCCTCAGAATGGTGGGATTCAGCTAGCCAGACTAAAACAAACTGAACCTAAGTTAGTTAATTTAAAAAAGTAACACAGAAATAAATTAACCAAAACCATATTGCATCCTAGGACAAGATTAATTTGACTTATATCAGATATCTTGATAGGATATGGCTTACCATTTCTTATTCTCTAGTTTAAGCAGTTTTAACAATAAAAAATAATTTAAAAAATATAATAAAATTGACATTAATTAAAATTAAAATAAAGCACCATGTAGAAAAAATGGGAAGCCTTTTTTGAATTTAAAATTCTGGCAAATGCATTAGAGAAATTATGAATAATGACAATAATATAAACTTCATGAAAGATAATTAAAAATTTGCAATTTAAGAACAAAAATATTGAAGTTTCCATTTCAGAGAAATAATAGATGAAAAGAGATGTCTATCAGGTGTTCAGCATTAATAACTCTGTGATTCAAGAACCAAAGTAAGATCACAAAATTTATCAAATTAATTCATCAACTTGATTTTCTTCTTTCTCATAGTACTTTCTGAATATCCATGGATTGTATTGTGACTATTGTCCTTTAGGCTCTGTGGTTTATATGTTTATATCTGTTCTGATCCAAAACTGGTGAAATGTAGAATGTGGTGAAGTATACAGAAAAAACATCATCAAGGGAAAGACAATGCAATCTCTTTGACCTTTCCTTTTTCACATATTGATGTCATTGAGACACACACTGTGATGATTTGAATACTGAGAATCAACTTAAAAATTTGAAATCCTTGGGAAAAGACAATGTGTAAAAATGAGTAAGGGATAACCAAGCATGTATATTCCAAGGCTAGACAGAAAAGTCATACTTGTCACCATTTTGTTTTTCACTAAGCAAATGCAATTTCATACAGACCCAGAATGTCTAGAACATCTATCTCTTTCTCAGAATGATTTGTGTTACTAAAGAAATTCATTTCTCACCATTTCATTACTTTGTCACATAAAAATTGATCACAGACAAATAACCTCTATCTCCATGTTCCTTAAAATTTATTGAGATTGATTTTTGGAGGCATGTCAAAAAATTTTGAAACAAAATGAATTCTCTCAATAAGTGGATAAATCTTGCCCATCTTTGTTTCTTGAAGAGGATTAACCCAGAAATGATAGTTGCTTGCTCCCACAAGACAGATATTTGAAATGAAAAACTCAGCAGAATGGTATTGAGTTGAGATGTTTTGTTTTTCTTGTTGAGATTGAACTCAATAGAGCTACAATCTTGCACAACAACACTATCCACTTTTTTCCTCTACCAAATACAGAAAACCCCAACCTTTGTATCTTGTACAACTTCCAATAGCATCTAATTTAGAATGAAAGTGGTGCGGCATGACACACACATTTGCTATTGAAAGACAAAATAACATTGCAAATATCCCAGTATCTTGATTCTTGTCACAAAAAAAAAAAAAAAAAAAAAAAAAGTTATTTGGAAGAAAGAAGTGATACAACCACAGAAAGGCAAGTGCAATAATTTCCTGTTGTAACAAGTGTTTTCTTAGGTTCTCTATGACAAAAAGTATTTGACTTGAAAATTTAAATAAATAATCTGGTTACCCAATCCGTATGTCTTATGCCTTAACATCTTATGCCTTAACAGTCTCTAACACCATGAAAGAGTTCCTTGGAAGTTTTTTGATACCATTCTGCATGAGGCCAGAGTGTTTTGAGCCCCATAAAGGTGTATCAAGCCCTGAGAGTTGACCAGCAACTTCTCAGAGATGGCTTAACAATAATTAGCAAGACGGCTGATTGAGTGTGTTTTGAAAACGCAAAAAGGTTTTAATAAAAGAGAAAACAAATAATAAGAAACAAAGGAACAAAAGTTGTGCACAGTGCAGAGAAGTCTCTTGCACCTTCTAAGACATACCAAAAACCCCCAAGAAGCTTCATGCTCTTTCTTATGTATTAAATTATTTAGGAGGTTTTTTGGCAAGCTGCCCAAGAAACAGATACAGGTTTTGAAGAGCAGCTAAAAGGTCCAACAGGTTCCTCTTTGCTGGTACTGGGCCAATCATAGTGAGGAAGAACAGAAGGTTCTGGTGCCTCTTCCTTAAAAGTCAGGGGTGAAACCAAAACTCTTTTCCTAAAATGGAAACACCCACTCAGTTATGGGGGTGCACCACAACAGTTATGAGAACTGTTTTGTAATTATTTTTATGAACTTATGGGTTCTTTTAATGAGAAAATTTGAACTTTTTCAAAATTGTGTAAGCCTAGTGAAATGTTTCTGAAGTGACTAGTTTAGGTTGACATTTATAGGAAGGCCAGTACAGTGGAGGAGCAGAGTGACTAGAACCCGTCTTAGTGCCACTCCCTCTGCCACCACGCTGAAAGTTGCTGCATTCTGTCTTTCTCAGACTCTGTGGTCTGCCTTCTACTGAGCATATTGATGGTTTTCTTTGATTCATCTGCTACTTCCCTCTTAATTACAACAAAAAAATAAACATTTCAACTAGTCTCAAAAAGAAAATATTTACTTGTGCCTGATTAACGTGCAGCAGTATTTAAAAGAATATGAAATGTATCATTAGGCAAGGATTACAATTTCGCCTCTACTCCATTTTGGTCAGAATTATCTTATAACACAATACACTACATAGTATACAATCATAATATATACTATCAGTGTTTGATTTAGTCACTTCTATCTCTACTACTACAAAAATAATTTTCATATATTAAAAAATGCTTTTTTTTTTTGAGACATCATAAGTTTTTTAGCTCATATGTATCTTGAAACAGTTAGGTCTAAAATTCAGCTATTAATTCCATTAAATACCTTTTGGGTTGTCTTTTTAGAAGGTAAAAGGAGAATGTGTGGTCCTTTAAATTGCAATAGTCAACATTTTAAAAGTATTTTTATTTCAGTCTGTAATTTTCAAATTCATCTTGTTTTTACAGATTTTTTAAGAGAGAAATCTTTCCATGTTTTTAATCTTTCTTATCATTAGCTGTGAAATCTCATATTTTCTACTATATATAGTGAAGAAGGATGACAAGAATGGAATAAAATATTTCAAGTAATGGAAAATCATTGTAATAATTGCAGTGTATTTTTGCTGGTTTCCTTTTTCTGACTAAAAGAAATTCTTTTCATGTTCATATAAAGAGTATTTCTGTTTAGATAACAATCTAATACAAGATATTACAAAACATATTTTAAAAACTTCATTGACTTTGTGAGAGTGAATACTGTCTAATCTAACAATAGGTGCAGTATTTGCATCAAGTTTCATTACTGCTTTTTTTCCTAACATAATACTTGAAGTACAAGTTCAAGTATATTCATTCTTCCCATGTACCAAAATATGATGCACTTCTGGTGGAAATGTGCGTAGCAGGATGATTATAATTCTTCTGTTGCATCCTGAAATGTTTTTACTGTGCTGACTTTTCATGTACTTTATTTCTTGGTAAAATTTTCTTTCACTTTCCTTTTTGGGCTTAATGTTGCCATCACATAAAATGACATTTTCATATCTGACAGCAGAGTTTGACTGAAAGAACAGTGGTTCATGAAAAAGAAGTTTAGCTTCCTATTGTTGGTGCCCAAAATGACAACTGCATTTTGTTTTGCCATTCCACTACTCAGACAGTTGCTGTCAAAACTTTATAACTCTCTGGAGAGAGTTAAGTGTGAGCAGACAGAAATAATTTACTTCAATAACAGAAGCAAAGACATGCTTTCCAGGAATTTTTTGAGATGTAAAATCTATTTGGCACTGTAATTTCATCAAGGGTGACTTCCAATTGAGTTATAGTTAGAATTATCACTGTGTATGCCTGCTTTGGTTTTATTGTCTTCTTTTGTAATTTGCTTACTTGTAGCAATTTGAGCCAGCTGATGTGCTATATAACCTTTGGGTTTCTACATAACCTTTGATGTGCTATATAACCTTTGTGCTATATAACCAGAGAATCACTACATCTAATTAAATTAAATCTAATTAAATCTCTGAAGTAGATGTCTCTTTGCCATTTTTTTATGTTATAATAATTTTCTCATCTTCCTCCCACACTTATTCTGCTTCTTGATTGTCACTTCTTGAATCTCAGCTGTTAACTTTTTCTGGCTTCTGCTGTTCACTGCTAGGAATCCAGTTATCTTTGTAAATCTAACCCAAGCCATATCTGACAATAGGATTTAGGTGGATTTGAGATGTAGATGTTTTATTCAACTAATAATTCAAATACAGTAAGTCTACTGTTCTGTGGAAAAATTGACATGCTGTAGAACAAAGATTAAAAGAAAAATAGTTTTGTCTCATTTGCTTCATACTCTTTCCAGCTCCTTTACTGCCCACTGTAAAAGCCCTCAGAGTAAACCTGGGCAGTAGCAGGAAACAGTGTTATGAGTGTGTTCTGGTCAAGACTTCATCTGCTTCATACTAGGTGGACCTGTGGGTATTTTTTTGGATTTGTGCTGAAAGCAGTGTTGATAATACAGTGAGTTTTCATTGTTTCTGGGCAGTGCTCACACACAGTCAAGGCCTTTCCTGACTCTCATGCCACTCCACCAGTGAGGAGGCTGGGGGTGCACAAGGGGCAGGGAGAGTACACAGCTAGGACAGCTGACCCCAAGAGACCGGTGGGTTATCATAGATTCACAGAGTCAATAAGGCTGGAAATGACCTCTAAGATCATCAAGTCCAACTTTGTTGCCCTTATTTGGAAAGCAAAATCTGACCTTTCCAGTGCCACTGTGTCTTCCTTGTGGTGAGAGGCCCAAAACTAAACAAAGGATTTGAGATGCAGCCTCACCAGTACCAAGCAGAGAGACACAATCACCTCCCCTGTCCAGCTGGCCACACTATTTCTGACAGAGGCCAGAATGCCATTGGCCTTTTTGGCCACCATATTTTGGCTCATGTTCAGCTGCTGTTGACCAGCACTGTCAGGTCCTTTTCTGCTGAGCAACTTTCCAGCCACTCTGTCCCAGGCCTGTAGAGCTGCATGGGGCTGTTGGAACCCACGTACAGAACCCCATACCTGGACCACATGGCATCATATAGTTCATATGTCTCAGCATCTAAAACTGGGGGAAGTAGAAGGAAGGAAGTAACATTGATGCTGTTTGTCTTCCCAAGTCACTGTTATGTGTGATGGGGCGCTGCTATCCTGGGCACAGTTGAACACCTGACTGCCATGGGAAGCAGTGGATGAATTCCTTGTTTTGCTTTGCTTGCATGCGTGGCTTTTGCTCTACCTTTTAAACTGTCTTTATCTTGACCTATAAGTTTTCTCTACTTCTATCCTTCTGATTCTCTCCCCCATCCCACCTGGGGGAGAGAGCAAGTGCCTGGGTGGGGCATAGCTTCTACATGAGGTTAAACCACAACACAGTGAAAGGGTAGAACTAAACTGAAAATCTGAAATGGAAAAATCTCTGAAATGGCAATGGAAACACATTAGCACAACCTAACAGAAAAAAAGCCTGTGTGCACTTACTGCTCAGCATCACTTGCTTTATTAGTGTGTAATAAATAGTCAGGGTTTGTTACTGCTGGGCAAAGAACGAGGGTATACATAGGCTGACTGTAAAATGGCACATACTGCTGCCCAAACCAACAGTTGTCTGAAAATATCAGACCTTTGTGCAGTGTTATTCATCAGAGGGTTCAAGACCATAAGAAATTGAGGATCGTCTACCCCGACTTTCTGCATGTTGAAAAATCTTACAGTCCCCTAAGTGAGTTCATATTCAGCTTAGTAATGTGGGACTGAAGAAACCTGATCTTTGAATTATATGTATCCTCCATGATAACTTCCATGATGTCTTAACTGCTTATATAGAACATTTAGAAGAGAAGTATTTAAGATAAGCTCTTTTCAGGGTACTAATTTCTTTGATATAAGAGAAGACTTTATACCAATAAATGCATCACGTTTTTGTTCTCAAGAGGAAATTCAAATTTGTTAATAGAAGACTAGAACATTGTCAAAACCCTTAATTTTCTGGTTAAGTACACGAACTCTGAAGCTGATCTTTCCAGTGAAAAGAAGATGAAAAGGCAGTTGTATTCAATTTGGTTATTGGCAATTGACTAATTCTTGACAAATTTGATGGGATTTTGGGACTGGGAAAAATCATGTCATTGTGCTTCATGTTAAATATCAACGGTAGAACATGGAATGTTTTCTTTTTCTTGCATCTTCGAAACACATCCTACTCTAAAAAATTTATTGTATAGTTCTTGAACAAGTATCATACTATTTGGTTGTTTTTCTGAAATGTTCTCTCTACAAGCATTGGTAGAACCAAACCCTAATATTTTAATCTAAGCACCTTTTGACTCAGTATTTACAGGCAAGCTAATCACTCTATACTTTCCCAGCTTTTCCAAGTATCCAAAATATGAATGCATGACACTGAAACTATGAAACTTTTGTAATAAGGAATGAGACAAATAAATCGATTATACAGTCAAACTATAAGGGTGTGTATGGTGCATATAAACTTGAAAATATCATTTGATGATGTTGTAAAAATAACACTTTAATTACAGTGACAATGTGATGAAAAGACCCTTAGGTTGTCAAGAAAGTGCTGTAAGATGCAAGTTGGAATAGATTGCAGCTATGCTGTATGTTTCAGTGATCATGCACTGGCTTATGATGAAGAACATTGTGAAGATTTTCAGCCTGCAATACTAAGTGTTCCTTACATGAGAAACTGCATTATTCCTTATGAACAGAGCAGCCCTTCCTTAAAGATTTATTTATATTAAATATGTAATAGTATTCTTTCTTAATGACATATGCTTTTTATGGTATGATTTATGCCTGAAGTTTCTTTGGCAAAGAAAATATTAACTGTGTAATACCAATGAAATTCCCTGAAATATGAAAAAAGCTCACTAAATATTTTAAGTTAGAGGTTTTTTTCCCCAGAATGAACAAGGGAATGTGTATGGTTTGTAAGAACAGAGAAAACCAAGCAATTTCTTGCTGCACTTCTGTAGTTAAACATACCTTGATTTTCATTTTGTCACCATTAACTGAATTCTGCTCTGTAAAAATACAGCCTATTTTTAGAAATATGTGTGTCATTGGAAAGAGCACTTGTGATTTTTTAGGAAAACTAGTAATGGAATAAGAAGTGAGTTCAAGAGTTATTATGTGTATCATGAATAACATAGTATATGCTCAAATCTGGTAAATATTGGACTCAAATGGACTACACTGGTGTATAAACTTAAACTCTTATCTCAGGCAAGGTTAAGTCATTTGAGAAGCTCACTTTCTTAGAACACTTCAGTTGTCTTCAATCACTTCATGAGGATTTTTGGTGAAATGAATATGTTCTTACTGTATTAATGTGACTAGATTTTTTTTCACAGTATAATTTTATAATTTTTTTTCTAAAGCTGTATACTAATATGTAGATTTAAAAAGAAGACCAGTGTTTTCTGATTCATTGACAAATGAACACTAGCAATTTTTCTTCTGATTATATTCAGCAGTTGCAGTATTCCTTTAATTAAAAAAAATAAAGAAACGAAACATGATAACTATATCATGTCATGCACAGTAATGCCCAACTTTTTTGTTATTTTCTTTCTCAGATTAGGTATTGTATAGATGTAGTGGCTTGATCCTGAATAGCACTCACGCAGTTTCTCACTGACTCCCCTCTCCTGTGGGACCTGGAGAAAATAGAAGGAAGGCAAGAAAATTATCGGGCAGAGATAAGAATAGTTTGATTAAGAAAGCAGAAGTTGTGTGCCAACCATGAGAATGGTTAACATTCAATAAGTTTTCTTCAGTTTGATGAGCACAGTTTTATGCTTGAATATATGAAATTATGTGGGAAAAATCTCCCTATTGTTAAGGTAAAAATCCCAAAAGACCAGATAGTTTGGAATCAACAATATACAAAGACATAAACATATAAGTAAGCATTTCAGGGGTGAGGCCCCACTAGATCTGCTGTTTACAGAGAAGAGTTGGTGGGAGATGTGATCAGATGGCTTCTTGGGCACAGTGACTATGACATGATAGAATTTGCAATATTTGGTGAAGTTAGGAGGACTGTTAATAAAACCTCTACCCTGGATTTCCAGAGGGCAGGCTTTGGTCTGTCCTGGACAATGATTCAGAAAGTCCCTTGGAAAGTAGCCCTTAAAAATAAAGGAGTCCAGAAAGGCTGAACATACTTTAAGAAAGAAATCCTGACGGTGCAACTACAGCCATCAAGACAAACAAATGTGTGTGCTATCTTGTTAGTCAGACTGTGTATTTTTTTTCCTGTGTGGATCAAAAAAGCTGTTAACCTGGCTAACACTCCTAATTTTACAAGATGAAGTTTTAATTACCAGCTGTAATGAAAAAATCTGATCACAAAAGGACTCCAGTGTACAGAGAAGGTACAGGACACAGATTTACAGATCTACGCAGCTCTACAGATCTAAGTGGGAAGTACTGGACTGTGTGGGTCTCTCCCAATCTCCAGACAAAAAAGAGACTAAGCTGACACCATAGTGTTTTGATGATTTGCTGTTTTCTGGCTACACTTTGACAGATCATTACTAATTTTCAAAGAAGCTATTAAAAGTCCCCTTCAGTACACAGTGTTTTAAATACCCTTGAGGAAAGCATCATGTCATACTGATATGTTATCATGCAGGTTGTCCATGCATGCTTATTAAAAAGGATTCTGCTATTCAGAAGTCTGGGTCAGCATTTCGTTATGGCAAAAAGCACCCCTATGAGATCACAAGGAAGTAAAAACTGTTTTACCTATTCGCTGACCCTGACGCTGTGAAAGACTTACCATAAATTAATGGCATTTTTTGGGGTTTGCTTGTAGCTTTAGTTTCAGGCTGAGTACGTAAAGTCCAATAAAGGACAACAGAATAATTGATCAGATGCAGGATAAATGTTTGCAACATTTTCTCTACCTACAAGGGGAAAACCTCAGTCCAGTCATTTCAGCCTGGACGGCCAAATTGATAGCATCTGTCATTACAGCTAAACCTGATGACAATAAATGTGACTAACAAGGGGATGACGTACAGAATTTTGATATGGAAAATTATCCATCAGCATATTTCTGACTACTTGCTTCATCCCTGTAATTTTAAATACTAAATAAACCCTTCTCATATAGTGGAGAAGTAGGTCAGAACCTTAAAAAATACAGCCACCTATCTCTAGTACAGTACACCAAAGTCATCACTTGTGTAACTGTAACCCATGGAATTACTGTATGGATAAGCAAGCCAATATTTTGATAGTAGTGTGGTCCAATCGAACCATTATAAATTTCTAATGATCTAATGAGGAATTATAATAATTTCAGTTTTCAAAATTGAAAAAAAATTACTTTTCACATGCTGTACTCATGTTTGCTGCTCACTTCTGCCCTTAGCAGAGCCCCAGATCTATTCCAAAAAAGCAAGATGTTGTACACAGCAAAATACAGAATTTATAAGCATGTGAAGTTCTAATGCTAAATCTTTGATTTTGTGCTAAAAACAGGCCTATTTTCTACCAAAAATTGGAAAGTTCCACTTTCACCTCATTCAGCTCTTAGGAAGACAAGTTATTTTTTGATGGGGATAGGAATACTGCATGGCATTTCCTGTTGATTTTCACAGAGGAGATGGTGTTTTTCCATCCTTGCTGTACTTAACTGCATATTTAAAAAGTAATATACCTGTTCAGATATATATTCACATGAGTGAGATAAAGAAAGTAACTCAAAACTAAGGAATAAATATATTTCTGGTATATTTTCAGGAAATGAGTGTGACATAAACATCGACGTTGGCAGTCATTGTCAAAATGTTACATTCTAATAAATTATGATTATAAATAACCCCTTTGGGATGTATTTACTGATTTTAAGCACTTTTTTCCATAACTTCTCTGTGAATCTGGCCCTCCAAAATACAAAGTAATATATGTGCCTGTGGATTGTTCTGAAACCAGACAGTTTTGTTTCAGCTACTGCACCATTTTATAACAAACCACACATACTTGAAAATATTTATTTACTCAGTATTGTTTAAATGTGTCTTATTTTACTAATTTGCCTAATCCTCATGGTCTGCATTACAGTCCAGAATGATTAAGCTACCTCTTTCAGGAGCTTGCAGGAGTGGAAGATGTCTAGTTACAGTGTTTTGGTGTTTTTACTTTTTCTTTCCTTGTTAGAGTAATTGAAAAATGGTTAAATGTGAGCTTAAGAGCAGACAAAACTGCCCTGATTCTCCCAGAAACTCCTGATTACTCACCTATGGACAAAATGTATCAAAATAATGGCTGCCATAGCTTCAATTCTGTCTAAATTTATTTACTATGAAATGAATGTAATTTACAAAGATCTACTAGTTGTGAAATAGAGACTAGAAAGATATATTGTGATAAGTTATGTGTTTTCTTCTTTTTGGTACTTGTTCAGAGACTTTCACTTTCTTCCAAAATTAATTAACTCAGTAATGATCCAGTGGTCATTAAAAGAGGATCTGGCTTCTTCAGAAGCTACATTTTCCTGAGAAACAGCAAATACGGAATCTGAGACATCACTGACCTTTACTCTTCTTCCTCTACCACCCTTGTAATTAAACATAGCAAATGCCAGAAAAGGTGTAACCAGTTAGTACAAAAAACTCTTGAAAAAGCCTGCATCATATTTCTTAAATCTTAGGCATATTTTGCTGTATTAGCTGCTGTGACTACAAAATCTAACAGAAATTTTACTTACACTATAATAACAATTTTCATTTTGTGTGTATATATATATATATATGCATATATATATATATTTAAATATGAAAAAGTATAGTTTAGTAACAAATAATATCACAAGAATAATTCTTTTACTTCTCCCAAAATAGCATCAATTCAGTTTAATCTGGCACAGGAAGCATGTATTAACCCTCCTGTTTTATTTTGATCTAATTTTTAGGAACACTTCCAGGGAGAGTAATTTTGTATAGCTTACTACATTTAACAGAAAAAAGACCAACAATGGGCAATTCCAAAATTCATACTGTATAATCTTTTTTCCAATCACACACCTTCTCCTAAAACAAAATTTACCAATTTATTTGGTGCCTGGTTTTACCCTGTTTTTTATCTCATTTCTCAGGAGTTGTCACATATGCTGGTTTGTATTTCTGCCATTTGAAAACATGAAAATGAATGGGAAATATTTTTGTATGGTAGGTTGCACAAGTGCAATACCACGTTCTTCTACTAAATCATTTCCATCAAGGCCTAGAAGTTTCCCCACAGCCATGTTCAAAATCAAAATCAATAATTTCTCCGTCTCATATAGAAAACAGTTCATCTCTGTATGAAATGGTAGAAAATGACACTAAGCAGATTTATTCTTGTGTTTTCTCAGAGGGCAATTAGGGACAGAGCAATATCCTGGTGCCCAGGAAACTGTGACTTGAACTAAAGCAAATACCAGACTAATTTAGATTTTGGTCTCTGTTCTGGATTTTTCTTTCTACTGCATAAGAAAATAAAATTTGCTCCTCCTTGAACTTTGAAATTGCATTGAATCTCTATGAGCAAAACATGCCATGCTGTAATAAATATACATTTTAAATTTTATTGATATTTAAGTTAATATCTCTGCTGTCAACATTTCTATCTCAGTATACTAAATGTCTATTGGCAGATAGTATTAAAATGCTAATATACACGGGTTTCTTTAAAGAAAATGGTCATAAAAGTCATTAATTCATTCTGACATAAGAAACAAAACCTCAAGAGATGTTCTATTTAATATTCAGATATGGATTGCTTTGATAGAAGTGTTTTATCACTTATAAAAAACATGGATGGTGAGTGTAAGAAGATTATAAGACATCAGACACCTAATAATGAAGGTTAGGTCATGGATAACAAAGTTACTGCAAGTATTTGAAAAACAGAAATCGAAGTGCAAATCCTTGTAAACTAGGCTTAGTCCCAAACACCACTAATATCTTCTCATATAATTGAAATATGAATGTACAGTATTAAAAAGGCTAACATCCTTTTACAAAAGTGGTCTAGCTGTAAGGGTGCAGTCATTAGTAAAAATAAAAATAAAACATGAAGAACTGTGAACTCTATAGCATGCAATCACTCCATATCCCAGAAGAATTCTAGCAACACACTGTAGCAGAACCAAATTTTATATTGCTTTTACACTGGATCAAAAGCAGAGAATACTCATTACTAAAGGAAATCATCTCCTGAATTTTTAGAAAGGAGGCTTTTGTTATTCTATGACTAATTTATGACTTCCCTGATACTCCCAGGAAATAAGGTTACCAGTACTGAAGTGGTCCAAAGAAGTACAGTATAAAATCATAGAGAAGTCAGTATCATAACTAGAGAGAAATTTTCTTCCTTAACTTCTCTGAAAAAGGTCCAAATTGCAATAAATGACTTTTAATTTTATTAGCTTATTCTTCAAAATAGTAATATAAATGTACAAGTGAAGCTTTACCAAAACCCAATAGATATCTGAAGCAAAGAATCTCTCATGATTTTAACAGCACCACTATCAAACCAAAGTATTCATATGTTTGTGTGATATTACTTTTATGCAACTGCTGTAGAACATAACTGATGATTGCAGGGCTATAACCTAAAAAAATCTTAACAGTAAAAGAGCTGATGTTCCTTAGTTTTACTCATCTTTTCTTCTTTGTCTTTTCTGTGCCTGAGAAAGGAAAATATGCAGAGATATCAAAAAGGAAATGTTAAGACAGTTTTAAAAATAAACCAAATGAAACCTGAAAAAACCAAATCTTTAAAGTGCCTCTTAAAAGGCTCCTATGGACAACCTCTCAGAGGTGGAGCAAAGTAAATACATTAAAGAAATATGTTTCTTATTTTGTTATTAATATAAAATAATTACTTTGTATATCGCATAAATAAATGAAAAGTTTTAACTACATCACCTCTCCGGTTTTTAGAGGAAAAATTCACAAGTCATACTGCTGACATAATTTACTCTAAAGAAGTCATTTCTTCACCTTTGACAATAAGAGGAATTTACTTTCCAAGAAAGAAATTTTATTCTGCTAATAATATGTCAAATGTTTGCAGTGAGAGATATCCAGGGGTTTTGGAATTTTTGGGGGGGTGCAAGTAAAAAAAAAAACAGAACAAAAAAACAAAACCTCTTCTCCTATCAAATTTGCAATATTGGCAGTTCTCCAAAGTGAGTTACACTCTGAAATGAAGTGCATGAACAAAAAACCAAGCCAAACTAAGAAACAAACCCCTCAAAACAACAAATGCCCCCCAAAACAAAAATAAAAAATCCAAGTAACAAAAAAGTCCCTATGGCTTTATATTTTTGTTTCTCTTGGCTAATTATTAGTTGGCTGACTATCACTGCTGGCTACAATGCATCAATTGCTATCAAAAAAGTAAACGTAACTTAGTCCAAATTTAATTTTCGGATTTCTACTTTAATTGCTGTTCCAGCTCTGCAGGCTACGATAATCTTTATCATAAGACTTTCTGAAGCAGCACAGATCAACAACTTTGTGAGATGTTGCAACTTGACTTGTACACTGTGTATAAAAACGGAGAGTTCTCATGCTCTAGTTAATTAATTGGATTATGCCTTCAAAAGGATTGGCACTTCATATGCCCTTATTCTAAGCACTTTTTAAGAAAGTTTGCAGAATACTCTTCAGAAGCATAACCTAAGGATGAACTTTCAACTTGTGCAATATCACAGCTTTCTGTGATACTAGAAAAGGCAGTTTTAGAGGGCAGAAAGAAATGTTAAGAAGATGATGTGCCATAATTTTATGAAGTGTGGCACCTAAGGAAGAGATATATCCTTAGTAGTACTTTAAAAGCATTGCTGTCATAATTCCTAGTTTTCTTTTTCTGTAAATGGCTTCTTTTTTCTTATCAGATAGACTTTAGGCTAAGGGGTTGGTCAAATACACCCTGGACATCTGTAAATATGAAGTATTAGACATAGCATTATACAAATATTTTTTTGCTGATTATATATATTTGTATTCCTTAATACATTAGTCTTTGGTCCTACATTACCTTGGGAATAACCCGAATATTAATTTAGCACGCAGAAGCAGACAGGGAATCTAGCTGAACTACCATAAAAAATTCTGCCTGAAACTAAAAATATTTTCCCATCATGGACATTAATTTTCCTCAGAAAAGATCTATCCTGTTGTCTTGGTTTGGAAAAGACAAGTGTCTGCTAGAGAGGGCAGGGCCTCCCTCAGAATGGAGGATTCGTACCCCCTCCCTCCGAATTATTATAATTTTGAAAATTAAGGGGGCTCTTGGGCAAAGACATGAATAACAGTTCTTTACTAGTATGTCTAACAAGGCAAAACAAGCAACAACAACTACAGCATTAACAACAAAACAGGACCAGGAACCCAGTAACAGCGTTCCCTGACCCCGGAACGTCCCCCCTTGGCGCAGTCACAGCCGGAGGGGCGCTGGCAGGCTCCTGGCGGCAGGGCAGGTGCGATGGTCCCCGCCTGGCTGCAGGGGGCGCTGTGGGGTGGGCTCAGGGCACACGGTAATGGCGGGTTGGCCCAGGTGAGAAGGGACGGAAGGGATGTATCAGGAACTCCGGAGCTGTGGCTGAAGACACAGAAGGTGTTGGCAGGCAGGGGCTGCAGGCTACAGAGTAGGGAAAAGTGCAGTGCCGAAGAAGCAGCGTCAGCAGGACAGGGCTGGCCCAGCTCCAGCAGGGCAGGAGGAGGCAATCTCAGATTTCCTGGGCACACGAGCAGATGGTGGTAGATTTCCTAGGACCAGGCTTGGTAGTGACAGTAAGCAACGGCTTGGTTGTCCCTGTTCTGATGCTGAGAGCAAGAGAGAGCAGTTGCCTCCAGCCCCATCCTTTTCCTGCCCCCAAACCTCACAGTACCTTCCCCCTCTGAGAGAAACTCCCAGAGAGACTCTCAAAGAAGGGTAGGCAGATGCTACAACTCCTCTCCCTTGCCCCTCTGTTCTGCTTAACTACCAGTAGTTAGTTTCCTAGCAACTTTTGGGAAAAAATTCTATAAATAAAAAAGTAACAAATTTAACCCCCAATGCCTGTACTCATAGACTTTGGTCATTGTGTCCCAAATAACTCTGAGATAAAATTTAATTTATTTTCAGGTTTGGGTTTTTTCCTATCACTTCACTTGAATAGAGCACACAGGAAGGACTAAGGGAAACATTAGCAATTTCTAGGTATGTTCAGACCTGTAAAAATTCAGAATGCACACCAAAACCTAGCAAATCAAAACCTACCAGAAATACTGAAAACTGTGATCAGCTGAACATTATATTTACAAGTTTGCACTAATCTCAGGTTTAAAATAAATTTAACTAATGAATGTTTGTGGGAATCAGTAGTGATTGCTGTAGAAGATCTCTGCAGAATGAGAGATTTAAAAAAGTACATAGTAGACTGTAAAGATTTCAGCTGAATGACTGATTAAATTGACTGTTTGGCCTTTTAGATGTCTACAGATGAGAAGTCTGCGAAATATGTACAGATGTGGTTAACCATGCTCCACTCTGATAGCCCATCTTTACGCTATCCTTTTATCAGACCCCAAATTTCCCCTTTTCATGGTGACACCGAGATACTTAGACATTCCAGTGATCAGAATAATTCTGGTACATTAGGCATGTCTTAACACCTGAAAAAGTTTTATTTCTTAGATGAAACTAGCTACCATTAACCTGAGGAATATTTTCCAGCAATGTGATTCTGGGGGAGGAGACTCTATAGAGTATTTATTTAGAGATATACACATGCAGGGGATGGTCAGACATTGTCATACACATGAAAACGTTCACATATCAATGGAAAGAGTATCTCAAATGAGATATAAACTTGCTCGAGGGCAGAGGAATAACATTTTTATTTAACCTTTTGTTGTTAATTCTTATCTTGGGAGGGAAATAAATGGGGTTTGATGTTTCAGGCAGATGAAGTACTTGATTTTTATTTTAACTTCGTTGACTGTAAAATGCTTGGGGGAAATAATGGCGCTTTATAGCTCAAAACTGCTTCAGGACAAGAAAAACATAGTTTTATAATAGAGGTAATATTTAATGATACGTATTTTATGCTGCCGCAAGATTTTCCATTTCAAGAAATTGTTTAAATCTGCAGACATACACATTATTCTGTAACCTGACATTCAGCATGAAGAAGAAAAAAGATATTTCCTTGCCTCAAAATCAGAGGCATGACCACCCAATATTAATTTATCTACAATTCTGATAAAAAAAAGCATGACTGATACATTTGGTATACAAGCCCTTTTTTTCAAACACTGAAAGATCAAAATAAACACTAAGTCACTAAGCCTAAGAAGTACTTGGAAACTGAGAAAAAGAAGATTAATAAAGTGATTAATATTTAAAACTTGTCTAGAAAGAGCTGTCTTCAATATTTATACGGTATCATAAAACTGCACCAGAAATGCTAAATACTGCAGAAATATTTAAAATCTAGAAAGCAAGTCTGTGTGACTAAACCCCTTTTTCTTAGACAGCTTCATTGCAAATTCTTTCTTCTTTGCAAAGTTTTACGCAGAAAAACCTTGTCTAGCAGAATTCCAGATGAATTGCTTAAATAGCTGTTGAAACACAAAAGATATTTATTAATTGCTATTATGCAACGACTGAAATTATTTTTGTAGCTGATTTGGTTTACAGAATGAAATAATAAAAATCTTCTTATTTCATATTTTTACCCAACCCTAATATGAAATAAAATATTTCATAATGTGCTTAAAGGTCATTAATTCAGACTGATAAACATCTGATTTGTCTTATCAAGGAAGCCAAGAAATAAGAAATATAAAAGCCAATAGATTATGCATTGTTCTTATTTTATCCTCCCACTTTCTGCGTTTCCTAACTGCAACATAAGAAGTGATAGTACTAATTTCATGGTATGACTTCTTTGCACCCTGTTGATGTCTCTGTGAGCTCACCTCAAGTCAGACACACACTTTGAGGGCAAGACATTGTCCTAATGCCTTCAATGAAAGAGATTTCTGAAAACTTTAGCTAGAAATGGAAATAACCAAATCACTGGCTTTGCACTTTTGTGTGTTAGGCAGGATCCAGACAGAAACAAAAGCATGTGATGAGAACAGGAAGAGTTAAATCTTAATAATTTTATATTTGAGGACAGTACTGGGAAGTATGTTTATTCATTTGAAAGGCAAGCAATTTCCAAGACATGGGTGTTTCTTGGATTTGGAATTTTTATATGGTGTCTGTATCTCACTTCTCCTTTCAGTTTCATGAGGAAATCCAAAATTTCATTACATCATCTGTTTTTGAAACTGGACCAGGCTCCTGTTAATCTTAGTCTGTCCCTTGATCATGTTGATGATTGCACAGAGGTGTTGGTGTGGTGTACAGGTTTACTTTTGCTCAGTCCTGTACTATCAGTCAACTTGTATGGGAAGAATGAAGCATGAAAAGCCCACATACACATAGAGCACTCCCTAAAAATTCAAGTCGCTCAAAGCAAAAATGTAACAAAGATTAATCACTATGATTGATGGTCTGCAACAGCAAAACATAGTGAACTTCAAATCTAAAACCAGCACTCCCTTCTATACCAAGAAGAAAGGGAGGCTTTACTGAGAAGAAACAGCAGCACTGATCAAGCAGAGCATCCTAATCCAGGGGAAACACGACTGTGGCACCTACTCTCTCTGTGTTCCCTTGGTTTCTCTTCATATATGGGAAGGATCTTCCATTTAGACTTCTGTACTTTCATCAAATATAGAATGTTTGCATATTTTGGATGTATGATCTGTGTTTACCTTAAACTAGTGCTACTCAGCTCCCTATTTTCCTTTAGTGATACAAACTTGTGCAACCTGTGTTAGAACTTGCAACTGCACTATGAAATGTTTCTGGATGCAGTATTAAATTTATAACTTATTGCACAGAATTTAAAGCATCTAATTTATAAGAGAACATTAAAATAATTTGGTTTACCATCTCTGTTCAAGACAATGTGCTTGTATTCAAACCATTCCATGAAAATAGATATTTTTTGTTAGTCCTTGGCTCTTGGTGATGACTGCAGTGTATTCACACAAATGAGAGTTTACACATGGGAAACTTAAGATACAAAAATATAAAATTCAAAATTATCTCTAATTTTGAGTAGGTGATATTAAATATTGAAGATTGTTTTTCCAAAGTTTTTAATTGATGTATTTAATCATAGTTTCCGTTATGTATCGCTTCAAAAATTTTGTAGATACGTAGCTAAAAGGCTATCAAGTCTCCAGAAAATGACAGATCTGGTTTCCTGACTATCCTGAAGTTTAAAAAGTACCGATTACAACTCCAAACTTATTTCACACTAGTAATAATGAGAGAGTTATAAAGAAGGCCTGTGTTCTAATTCCAGTTGTAAAAATGAACCTTATCACACTCTAATCCCATTTTTTTCTGATAATAGTCTAAAATTCTTTTAAACCCTACTCACTTAGTGTAGCAACCCTGTTGGTCCTGAATACCCCACACAATTAAGCTTTTGATAAAAAAGGTGTATTTTGGTAATGCAGTTAGGTGGGTTTTTTTTCGATAGAGGCTAACAGATGAACAAGTAATTTAAAATCTCTTTCTAATGTTCAGATGATAAGGATTGTATTAAATCTTCCAGTATCTGCTATCTAGTGCTCATGTAGATGGACAATGCTCTAGAAGATATTATTTATTTTGCACTCAGAAACTCTCCTTTCATGACTTTGCTATCCATATTTCTTTCCCTAGGAACTTGCAGTTTTGTCACTAAAAATACTTCTACTGAAAGTAAATCTCTGTGAATACATGGCCTGCTGATAAGAGAGATGGGGTCTGGTAGGCAAGACAAGTGAGCATGAAAAGATTACCAAATCCCCTCCTCTCTCTACTATCACTATTGGTGTTCTTAGTAATTTTTTCCCAGTTTTGATTACAAAGAAAGTCATTGGGACACTAATTCTTGAAATTACTAACATACTTCAGATACCTGATGCCACAGTATAACAAAAGCAACTTAAAATTACTAATTTTTACCCATTCTTATGAGTCATGTATTTTAATTTAATGGCTGTGTTTTTTAAAGCCATTTCAGATATGCAAATATGTGAAAACTTTGTTAGAAATTCAATGAGGTTTAAGTACAAAACATAATCTGACAGAAACAATAGTGTTTAAAATTACAAGCAGATGGGAAAAGAATAAAATAGAAAAACAATTTTCCTGCTAGGACACTATATTGTTTAAAGTTTGGTATAAATTATGTCTTTTGTCAGAACCAGGACACAAATTTAAAAGATAAACAAAGCAAAAATGTAGGTTATAACTAAAAGAAATTGCTATTCTGTGCTTGGAAATATTCAGTGATCAGTATTTAAATATAAAACATTGAAATCTCCTAAAGTAGGACTTCATTCAGACAACTGAGATCTTATATGGAGTTCAAATTTTTAATGAAGTCTGAAAAATGGAACAGTAAGGGGAAAAAACCTATCCTTCTGCTAATATCTTAAGTTACACATATCTGCTCTGCATTTCATGAAGATTTTTCTAGATGTGGCAAATATGGAATTATTTACAACAGGTTCTGCCTAACATATCTATGAATCTACTTTTCATTCCACAATAATATCAAATGGCCTAAACAACTTGTTTCTATGAATAAATATAAAATAGGTATAAAGTATCAATGAAATCTTTATGTTTCACAATATATGTTTTTTATCCTATTCATTGATAAACAATTGTTTTACTATCTTGCAAATATTTAGGTTTGCATAGGGTCCAATTCTGGAAATATTCCACTTTTACAACATATTGTGTATTAAAAAAAAGTAAGAAATATTTTAAAGGCTAATAATAAAAAGAATAAATACACTTGAATCATAGAATGACAGAACTTTAAAATAGTTTGGAAGAGACCTCTGAAGTCTAGACCATCTAGTTCCAAGCCCCCTGCCATGAGGGTTGCTCAAAACCCTGTCCAAGCTGGTCTTGAACACTCAGGTTGCTGATGCTGCACTCAGTAAAACTGTAGAGGTTTGACCAGGAAGTCTGTAGTGAACCAAGTCGGTCTCCAGCGTTCCTTGCACATATCATCATTCTTGAGCATTAAGAGCTCTTCTATTTTAAGATAAATGTTCTGAAACAGCTGCCAGCTCTCAGTCTCATCCCCAGACTGCCAGTAGTGCTGTGGTTATGGTTAGGGTTCAGGGAGCTGAAGGGCCTCTAGATCCAGGGAATCTGTACTGGGGCAGACAAACCAAGGGAAACACAGCACTGCACCAAGGCTGCTGTCTCAGAACCTTTCTCATCTGGTTGCTGCCACAATCCCAAGCTGCCATTACAGCAGGATTCGGTTCAGAGATCCACAAAGACTGCACCACCAGAGACCCTGGAGGTGGAAGGGGAATGCCAAGGGTAGCACAGTACTGTGTAAGCATTGCTTATACCACAACTTTTGAACCAAGTTTCCCTGAAAGTGTAATATCTCTGAATCATAACCCTAATGACAACTAGAGTTTGAGGTCCCTAGTGCCATGGGTGTTTCAGATTTTCTTTTTTTTAATGTTTTAGTAAATTGGAATAATGCAAATATAAATCTCCTTTATCATTTTGTGCAAGCTATGTATATTTGAGTTTAATGGAGGTATGCTGCACCTTGTAAAGGCAAGGAGATACAAGAGGTAAGCAGGGAATATTTCAAAACTTTTTGCTGTTGATCTGTGGAGTAGTATTGGGCAAGAAACAACTTTTCCCACAGGAGTGAGAGGATGCATTGTAGAATCCTGTGTTTGTATGTATCAAACTGCTTCTGAGGGCTGTACCTGGAGTGACTTGCTGAGGAAAAATCTTTCCCAAAGAGAATAATAAACTTAAAAAGCCTGGAAGAAAGCCTTTCTGTAACCTAAATGTACACAATGTTAAATTTGTTTAACCATTACTGGAGATTTAATTAGACATTTTTTTTTCTTTGTAACTGAATAATTTGCATGAAATAATATTCAATTAAAAGCAAAATTATAACCCATTATCAAATGCAAATAGTATAAAAATCTGTCAAGAAAGGGCATGAGAAAGCCCACTAAGTTTGAGAAAGCCATTTTGGTGACAATCACAAAATACTCAAATTCTTTTAAAAGGTCACACGTTGCTAGGTAAGAGTCTGAGTGACAATGTTGTATGTATCTCTGTGAATATGAATGAGACATATTCCAGTTCACTGGAGCCACCGATATGACAAAAATTCCTGACTTTCTAACACTAGAGCAGCAAAGCCTCCACAAAACAGTAGAACAAAAGGAGCACAAATGGCATAAAAATTATTATTTCCTGGAAACATGGGAAATATCACATTTTATGATTTGTTGTTGTTACTTTCTTTTTTAGTCATTAAAGTGGTAAAACTCTGTAGCAGGTTGCTGACAGGGTTAGTGGGATCTTTCCCATTGGAGGAGTTTGGGAACCTGCTTGGATTAGACCTGCATTGAGTAGAGAATTGGGTTAGGTGACCCCTTGATACTCCTTCCAGCCTCAGATTCTGGTTCTGTGATTGCATTATTCTGGTGAACCATCAGGTTGGTTTTCCAGGCTGTTAATATGCAATGGAGGCTCTCTCTCCAACTGTCTAAAAAGATGTTGCAGCTAGGTGGGGGTCAGCCTTTTCTCCCAGGCAACCAGTAACAGGACGAGAGGACACAGTCTTAAGCGCCACAGAAGGTTTAAGTTGGACATTAGAAGTGAAGAAGTTCTTCACAGAAAGGGTGATTGGGTGTGGAAAGGGCTGCCCAGGGAGATGATGGAGTCACCATCTCTAGAGGTGTTTAAGAAAAGGCTGATTGTGGTGCTTAAGGCCATGGTGTAGTTGACAAGGTGGTGTTAAGGTCATGGGTTGGACTTGATCATCTCAAAGGCCTTTTCCAGCCTACTTGATCTTGTGAATCTGTGATTGTTATTCACAACAGTGCCATTGGCTTTGGTGCTTTCTCTAATTAGCTGCACCCTCTGCTGTGTTTGAATATTTCCACACTGGAGCCATGCACTTTCTTGTGCTCTGGTGTCTCACACTCATGCTTTTAAGCGTATTTATCACTTAATGGTTTGTCATTGATCATTCCTCAAGTATCTTTACTTTGTTGTAAACAAATAGTTCTGTCTGTTACAAGATGTCAAAATTTCTACAATTCTGTAAAAATACACTGCAGGTAATATTTGAATACTGATGGTTACCGGAAGATATTAAATCAATATTAAATAATCTTTAAATATCATATTAAATAATATTTCAAGGTATCTTCTAAATGGGTAAAGTAAATTATGAGAATGTTGTTCAGAGTTCCTCATAAAGAATTTTTTTTAAAAATAATTAATGAAGTTGGATAATTCGGAAAAGAAATTTCCTTGGTCTTATTTGAAAGAGCATATATTTCACTATCAACTTCCAGAACCATGTACAGCTATGCATGTATGATATATATGTGTATGCACACAAACTCACACACAGAAATGCATGGATAAAAGCTGAGCTTTACCCTCATACCTGTCCTTCCAGGATGACTGGAAGTATGCATATAACCAAATACCAAACAAATCATTAATAGGATTATCTAGTGGTTAATTTTCATCTGTGTTTGTGCACTCACATTTTAAAAATAAGATTCACAATATAAAGATCTGTATGTTTTCAAGTCTATTAGATTTGAAATGACATCATCACAAGAAAAAAACAAACAAAAAAACAAAAAAACCCCAAAAAACCCCAAAAACATTTGAAGTAAAACCTAGCATCAGAACAGTAATCAAAAACTACAAGGAAAAACAAAATCCAGAGAACTTTGATACAAGTCCTACTGAAGACAAAATTCCTTGGAACATGAGACACATATGATACATATGATACATCCACAGAAATTCTTTAATCTAATTATACGTATTTTACCTCATTTAATGCTTTGGATGTCATCTGTTTTGCTCAATAAAAAAGCAGAAGTTCACCCTTGCAATAGGAACTTCAGTTTAATATATTTATCATATTTCAGCAGAACCTTATTTTATTTTTGGAATGGATTATAAATATATATAGAAATTATATATCTATCTATAAATATATAAACCAGCTGAATGATAAAGGAAAATTTAAAATTATGGCAATAGATTAGCTATTATTTGCATATTTATTTCTACAGAAAATATTGAAAGATGGCTTTCAACATATTGAAACTGAAGACTTTACTACATTTTTTGAAATAGGTATGTAGCAGAAATATCTAATGCTTTTCACAACATATTTTCTTCTGCTTTAGTGCATAATTTCTTTCATCATTCCCTGAAACATTATACATTGTTCTATGAAATGATGCAATCAGACCAAATTATTTTGGAACATAATAGCTCAGTGCTCACATGCTGATTACTCAAAGGTATTTTTCTGTCTGACAAGGCCCTTACTGCATCTCTATTTTAAGAGAATAGCACAAATACACAGAAGGTCTTATCTTATGTCAATGAAGTCAACAGAATGAATCCAACTTACTTCTTTGGATGAAACCATTGGTCCTTACAGACACCTAATGTTTTGATGTTGATGCAAATCTTAATAGACAAATATAGATATTTATGTTTCACTTCAGCTGTAAGGCATTAGGCAACTTAATGACAATGCTTAGTTTTTCAATGAGAAAAGTATACCTGCCAACTTGAAATTTAATAACTTTAATACTGTCAATGAACTTCAAAGAATTATTTCTGCTGGATGGATGCATTAAAACTCTAAAATTTTATACCAATATTAATGTGGCATTTCTCAGATCTTTATACAGATAAATAAGCTTCACTATACTCTTTTTCACTGAGACATCAGTTTGTAAGACAGGAACACAGAAGTTACTTCTCCCAAATATTACAAAGATGGTTTTGTTAAAATGTCATATTGTTCTCAAAACTGTGCATGGGGAAGAGTTAGCAGTGACTTGAGGGGCAGCAGCATTCCAAATAGTATTACTAGACAATTGTTGACATATTTCTTTTTAAAACTTCTGATTAAAGAAAGTGAGTAAAAATTATGTCCAAACATCACTTCCAATGTACAGCATTCTCCACTCCTTTCTGTTCAAGAACATCTGAAGCAACTAAAATTTGTTAAGATTGCTGAGTCTACATTAAAAGTGGTTGAATGCCCATAAATATCTAGCAATATCAAGGGCATATCTTTTTCCAAATTTATTTCTTATGTTAATTGTCTGGAAAGCAGTTTAAGCATGCTACTGGAATGACAATGAATATATAAATAAATACACGCAGGGTACTGAAAATAAAGAGGAGAGAGAAAGAGAGTAAAAACTTTGTTCATTTTCTGTTCATCTTTTAAAAATATAGGTGTCATTCAAGCAGGTTTATTGCATAGTAGATACATATTTCTGAGGGTAGAGAAGGGCTGACCACATTTTCTTCTTACTTCTATTATGCTTAATGTTTATGATGACAAAATAGCATCTGAGAACTCTAGTCATACAGTCCAAACAAAAATTTGATTTTCAGCATGCATGTGGAATATGCATCATAAAACACTGAATTTCATGATCCTATTTTCTAAAGGGTTCTGATGATGTGACATTCATAGAATCATAAAATAGTTTAGGCTGAAGGGACCTTTGAAGACAGGTCATCTAGTCCAACCCCTCTGCTAAGGGCAGGGACATATTTCTCTGGATATCCACAACTTCTCTGAGCAATCCTTTCTGGAGTCTCACCATCCATATTGTAAAAATATCTTCCTTATGTCTAAATCTACCATCTTTCAGTTTAAAATCATTGCCTGTGTTTTTTCACCAAAGACCTTAAAAAATATTTTCTGGACTTTCTTAACACCCCTTTATGGAGAACTGAATGTCTTTTCAGTATATAATCTGAACTACTCTCTTCCCTAAGTCACAGCTAATGATGTTGCTTCTGCATTTTACCAGGGAAAAGAAAAATCCCACAGTCTTTAGGAGAGATCTTGATATGAATACAGGAAGAAAAAAAAAAAAAAAAAAAAAAACAAAACAACAAACAAAAGAAAACAATTCTTCACTTTCTTAATTTTTCTATGAAGAGATGAGCATTGTATAAAGGGATAAGTTTTGTAAAAAAAAAAAAAGAAAAAAAAAATCTTGAAAACCTCTAAGACCAGAGACTTCATGACCTCTCAGCCTGTTTCAAGACTTTACTAGCTTCAAGATGAAAAAAAAATCTTTATACTACAAATATCTCCTTTTCATTTATGCTTCTAGTCTTCCTATGTGCTGCAGCTGGAGACTGGCCTGCCTGGAGCACAGATCCCCCTGCAGCCCATGAGAGAGACCATGGTGAGGCACATTCTCTATCTGCAGCCCATGGTCAATCACAGTGGAGCACAAATCCACCCTGCATGTCATGGAGAACCACATGCTGCATCAGGTGGATACATCCTGAAGGAAGGTGCAGTCCTTGGAGAAGTCAACCACAGCTAGATTCCCAACAGGAATTGGATCCTGTGCAGAGAAGCTCTCACAGGAGCAGTTTTCCTGGCACAAACTGTGGAGGACTGACATTGAAATGGTCTGTTTAATGACCATACTCCACAGGAAGGATTCCTGCTGGAGCAGTTAAAGAAAGACTCTCTCCCATTAGAGGGATCAGATGCTGTAGAAAAGGAACAGCCTAAGGGGGAAGTAGCAGGAGAGATGAACTGTTATAAATAGACTGCAATCCCCATTCCCAGCCCTCTGCAATAATGAGAGCAGGAGGAGGTAGAAGAGTGAATGAATGACATTGAGGAGAAGGTGAGTATATGGAGAAGGTATTTTTAGGTTTTTCTTTATTTTCTCACTCTCTTACTCTGTTATTAATTGGCAATAAATTCAGTAATCTTCCCTCAGTCATGTTTTTCCTGTGACAGTAATTGATCTCCCTGTCTTTGTCTTAGCCCATTAGCTTTTACATCTTCTTGTCCTCTCCTCACATTGATGGGGAGTGAGAGGGAAGTGGATTGGTATGAGAGCCAGCTAGGCTCAAACCCACCATATTATCCCAGAAGGAAACCAAGTTGGCGACACATGACTTATCCTTACTAAACATGTTTTCTACTCCTGATCAATTTCCTCTTCCTCCTACACCCAGAAATCTGTTTAGAGCGGCTCACTCTATGACTTTCCCAGAGGTCTTAGGATCCTAGCCAGATCTAGTTGATATAGATAGCAGAAAAATCTGTAAGATTAGAGAAAAATGAGCTTTAGGAAGATAACAATTTGTAGATGAAGCATTTGATGTGGATACATTTGTAAGAGAAAATTATTTATCATATTTGTAGTTAAGGCTAGCATAATTTGTTTGTCCTAAAAATACACTTAATTAATTTTCAACATGTCTCTAATTTAATAAACATGTTTCAAGAAGATCTATTAGGTGGAATCCCCTGCTTAAATGAAATATCATTCAGTAAGAGAGATAATAAATCCCAGCAAGTGTTATTTTAAGTGTTCTGGGATCTCATCAGACAATGTCATATCACATCACACAGTAAAAAATAAATTTATTTGTTGTTATACCAGCTAAGCAGCAACTATCATGTTCTATGATGTGATAGAACCCGACATGTGGCAGGAATGATACAAGGGTTATTGATGTATTAGGAACCCTGGAAATGCCTGAAAATGATCACATAAGAATTAAGGCTTTTCTGCCTGTGGAAAGATGACACAGCTGTTGAGGGAGACAGCAAGGGAAGACATCCTATTGGATCTGTTTACAGAGGACTGCTGAGTAATACGGTGATAGGAGGCAGTCTTGGGCATGCTAGTCGTGAAACATTATGAATTTTTGGTTCTCAGGGATCTAGAGAAGGAGGTCAGCACAACAGCTACCTTGGATTCTCACAAGGCAGACTTTGGCCTGCTTAGGGGGACTGGGTGAGAGAGTCCCTTGACAGTCCTGAAGGACAGAAGAGTATACAAAATCTGGGCATTCTTCAAGAAAAAAATCTTATGGAGGCAGGAACAAGTCATCACCATGTGCTGAAAGATGGATTGGCAGGAAAGAAGATAAGCCTGGCTCAACAGAGAGTTTTGGCTGGAACTCAGGAGAAAAGGGAGAGTTTGTGCCCTTTGGAAGAAGGGACAGACAAGTCAAGGTGATGACAAAGATGTAATAAATTTATGCAAGGAGAAAATTAGAAGAGTAAAAGCCCAGCTAGAACTTAATGTGTCTATTGCTATAAAAGACAAAAGAATATATATAACAATATATGGTTTTATACCTATATTAACAACAAAAGGTAGTCTATAAGTTCTATAGATAAGCTTTCCACAAGCCTAATAATGTTGAAAAAATTGTACTTGCACCAAACAAGGACAGATGGCATACTTCTTGTCTCAGTAGTCCTGAGTTTATGGGAAACAAACTTGATTATGTCAGGAAGGTGGGGTCTTGGGGGTTATTAGGGCGTCAGTTCTTTCAATCATTCCTCAAGCATAGTAAATCAGAGACAAAAAATGAAAATGTATAAACCACATACACTGCATTTTAAATCCTGCACCTGCATACTCAACTCTGTCTTGTAGTCAGTAATATCTAGTAATTTATCAGAATCCTGTAAGCATGATTTTCACATGGGTTTTTGGACATTACAGTATTACCTTGAGATCTGAACTTCTTAGCTCTCTTAGAAGTCTAGTTCCCTCGATGTCTCTCTTCACATTCTTTTGCCTACATGAAAGTTCCTTCTGCAGAACCTTTCTCCTTGAAATATTTTGAATTTGTGTTCAGTGACAGAATTTTATTATAGCTCTCTACTTCATTGCTCTGTTCTTTGTGGCAGGTAAGAGAAGCCAAGAACAAAAATATTATCTCCTTTCATGCTTTTTTGGAACCATTTTTAAAAATTCACATTCCACAGAGATGGGAGCATATTGGAACTTTCTGGAAAAAAACCTTGAAATAAACTTTCTTGTCAATAGGAGATCTTATTTTTTAACTTCCCTCAAAAAAGGAAAGAAACTAATTTCTTTTAAGGAGATAATAGGTTAAAATTATCAAGTTTTCTTAAGGTTTATACTCTATAGGAAATTGGTGACTAAACCCAACCCCACTCAAGACAAAACAAAGAGGAAAAAAAAAGATGAATACAAAGGAGAACAACTGTTAACCCAGTCAAAGCCCAAGACATAACAAATTAGGAGCAATTCTAAAAGGCAACTGTATGTCCTCAAAGAAATTGCTGATGTGATGCACCTGCAGCAGTTACAAGACACTTTTTCTTTCTAAGAACTATTTGATTCACCATTCCCTCTAACTGGGCTCTGAGAACTTCTTTGCTTCTGTAATACTTTGTTTTTCAGAATTATTACACTGAAAATACTAGCTCCCACTACCCACAGGCATACTTTGAAAGGCAAGATGGCTTACGCAAACAGGAAACGGCAAGAATACATAGGGAGTGCTCTTAAATACATTTCATTCAGTGTAGAAGTAATGAACTTGTTGCAAGACTGGGAAATATGAAAATTAAAAAGTTAAGAAAGAAAAAAAGAAAAAATGTCCACTAAAATCCATACAGTTTTTTTTTTTTTTTAAAGTATGTTATGCTGTTGTGGTTTGAAAGCAAAATTAATGAGAGGCTCCAAGTCAGAAACACAATTTAATGAGAAGAAAAGGTAAAATAAAATAAATGCAATAATACAAAAGACCACTGACAGTCAGAATACAACCTGAGCAGGGTGATGGAAGCAGGCCAGGCGAGGTGGTCTTCCTGAAGCAGTGATCTCATAGAAAGGTCTGGTAGCTCTGTTCCTCTGGGAATCCAGTGGGTGAGGACTGCCTGTACTGTCCCAAATCCCAGCTTATATCCAGGTGAGAATGCTTGGCTCCTCCCCCTGGGCGGGGCATCTCACAATGGGATGATGAGTCATACAGGAGGTCCTTGATGGCCCATTAAAGAGAGATAGCTCCCGGAGGGAGTTATCTATGAGTCATGGGCAAGACATTGATGGGCCATTAAAAGAAGGCACTCCAGAGGGAGGGGGGCCTGGGAAAACACTGCTCCAACAATTGGATTCATCAGTTCATGAAGATGGGGATGAAATACTTTGTGCACATCCTATACTACAGCCCAGGACATATGTATGATCATTTTGTTTATATAGACTCAACTGATATAGCTACTAGAATAAACTTAACAGGTTTTGTTCATATTATTCTACCTGACAAAAGTTTTCTTTAAAAACAAGTGTTTTGAAAAATTATTTGCACCTGAGACAGTATTAGCTAGTATTGATTATTTTATTGGGCAAAGTTAAGCTACATCAAAGAAAATCATTTTAAAAAAAGGACTATTAGTTTTGGACATATTTTAAAATAATAACTAAGTTTTCTCTCTGACTTGAACTTCATGAATTCTAAAAAGTACATCTTCTGACATTTGTATTCACCGTATTTAATATAAAGTTTTGTTTTAATGAGACAAGGACTTTATCTATTAATTGTCAAAGGGTATATTAACTTAGTTAGTGATCCCACCTTTGATAGATGTTCTTAGAAATCAAATGCCCTGCTTGCTAAGTTAGACTCAGTACCTTACAATATGAAAAATCCATGATTTTCAGATTTACAGCAGACTATTACGTTTGTATGCAGGGAACTTTCCTTTGATCACCTTTTTTTTTTTAAACTTATAAATTTCACAAGATAAGCTGTGGAGTTCCTTCTAGAAACCAATCCCTTCTCATTAAATTTAATCTAAAAAATTAATTAAGGCTGAAGTCCACCATACATAATTCTGGCAATAATTCAGCAAGTCTGAATTCTTAAAAATATATATCTTCTTTTATATTACTGCTTATAGTAAAAAATAGAGTTAAAATAGCAGTGGTAGATTTTCAGAATTAAACATCCCAGAAAATGTTTTCTGAATTGTAGCTTCCCCAACTTTTCTATTACCTGCTTTTTTAGCATTCACAAACAATTTGGTTTTACCTGGCTAACAAAAACAGTGGTCTAAGTTTCAAAATGTATGTTACATAGGTAAGATCCTTAGCTTGTGTCTGAAGCATTTTGAAACATTATTTTCAAAATCTGTGTTATTTCACTAGTCTGTGCCCACAATGCTCTGTCTCACATTTTGGTGCCTAATTGTCAGAATTTCTAAACTGAGGCTGGACACCCAACTTTACTGTCCTGCAGAGAGAGTTCAGACACCAGCAGAGTGTACCCAACTGCAAGCACAGCTAACATGAGCAACCAACAAAAGCATCACGGAAAAAAGAAAACAACATTTTCTATGGTGGCTCTGGGGAACACATCCAAAACTCTCCCCAGACTGTGTTCATAAATCTTTTGAATAGTGTGAGCAATAATCAATTGTCTTTTTTTTTAACTTTCAGATGGGGAGAGAAAAGGAAGTTAGAAAAGGAACCCCAGTCCATTCTTCTCTTTCTCTACCTCCAAATTTTAGTGCTGCATGCATTGGTTTCAGTATTGCATTCCTTGATATCTGGGGGTTTTTTGTTGCTGTTTTTGTGGGGTTTATTTTTGTTTGCTTGTTTGTTTATTTGTGCATGTGTATGTGTGTGTTTGCATTCTCCATAGATAACTTGACAAAGGCTCTGGTTATGATTCGGTAAAAAAAACGTGGGGTTTAAATTAATTTTATAATTCTTTGATATTTGAAAATCAATCAACTTGAACAACACCCTGAACTGTTGCTAAGATGCTAAGTTAATACTATTGCTAAGAGTGAGAAATAAGATTTTTTTAAAAAAAAAATAGTGAGATAAAGGAATGAGGAAGAGAAAAGATAAAATAACATGTTTGGATAGAAATTGTTAAGATGGATCGAAGGAGAAGGATAAAGGTGAAAGTGTGAAGAAGAATGAAAGAGAAAATAATGTTAGCTAGAAAAGCTCACTTTGAGGAAGTTGCAGCGGAACTATCACAAATGTCTGTTTTTTTACTTCTGTTTAGAACTTAAAATGCATTGATAACATCTTTCATTTATTTTTCTAAAATGTTTGTACCCCTATTTTTATATTTTATATTAGGATTTCTTCACAAGGAGTAACTGCAGTGAGAAAAATAAAGATTTTCTTTGATCAACATGATTGTATTGTAGTTTAGTTATAGTCTTACCTCTATTCTGTTTGACCACAAATAAGTAGTCATTTATCTTGTCATTGATATTCATGAAAGCTTGGTTCATATAATCATCTTGATCTCAAGCATACCTACCAGTTAGTGATGTAACTGAAGTTTTAAAACATTGAGAGCATCCTACAGTAAAGTTGCAGGATTTTTTACAAGGGTGCATAGCAACAAAAGAAGGGGGAACAATTTTAAACTGAATGAGGCCAGTGCTAGATTGGATACCAGAAAAAAGCTTCTTTACTGTGAGGATGATGAGGCACTGAAACAGGTGCCCCATCCCTGGACATCTTCAAGGCCAGGCTGGATGGAGTTTTGAGCAACCTGGTCTAGTTAAAGATGTCCCTGATTGTGGCAGGGGTTTGGAAGTTGGCGTTCTTCAAGGTCCCTTTCAATTCAAACTGTTTGATGATTCTATGATCCTGTGATTCTCTTCTGTGTGGTATTAAGCAGCAGGAAACTAAAAAGGGAAAAGAGGTGATGTAGACTTCATGACAAAACACATTGATAAATCTGTGATTTATGCTTGTGAAGAAAATATTATGACTCTTTGCTGCCTCATTATCTATATGCCATTATGCTAAAAAGTGGAACATGTAGCTTATTCCAGAGGGTCTCCTATTCAATGAAGTGGTGGCCCTAAAAGTGATGGAGGTGGTTGCTGTGCAGGCATTGGTTGCTTCCCATGCTGGTGTTTCATGTCTAGTGCCAGCATATGTACCATCCACTCTCAGTCTTGTGGGGAAAAGGGGACTCTCATGGTTAGAGGATTATAGGTGAATGATGAAAATGCTCCCAGCTGATTCCATGACAAGTGTCACTCCAATACAAATGAGCAAATAACCACATACAGGCTCTATAATGTGGTAAAATTATATATATATAATTATATATTTTACCACAAGGCTGTGGTAAAATACATTCAGCCTTGATCAGACTTTAAATTCAGACTGAAAGCAAATAAAATCATATAGAACTATTATATCATTTCTCTTCTACAAATAACTAAAAGGGATAATATAATTTTTCCATCTCTTACCTCATTATGAAGCATTTCAGTCTAACTGATTGAAAATTAATTCATGACTATAAATTATTTAGAACATCTTCTATCAATCCTCTTTCCAAAGAATTCTCCAGGAATCAAAGGAAAGAGAACAAGCATATTTTTTCTGTGAATCAGTATTCTGACAGTCAAAAGGTAATTTTGAAACTATTTTTAGACTCAAATTTAGTTGCTAATTTCAGCTTTGCAGATTATACCTGAAGAATCTGTTATGTGTAGAAAAGACAAATTTGATTAATATATTATGAAAGGGAACTATTAATCTTTTTCAGGCTTCATGGGGTTTAACTACTTTATATTTTCAATTTTTAACTAAAAATCATTAACTGTAAACAGATTTTCCTCTGATTTTTGTAGATGAAAATCTGTCCTCAGTTTTGTATACAACAGATTATCATAATAGTACTTTTTTCTTTTGTTTTTTTTTTTTACACCTTTTGTAACCACCACATTTTGGGAAAAAAAAATTACATCACTTTATCCTTGAAAATATAACTGGAACAATTCTAAATGCAGTAAATAAGATGCTGCTGTGAAATTATTTCAGTGCTATCACTGGGATCATTTGCACTCACACTATATGAGATCATAGTGATTAACATTGTCCCTATAATCTGACCTCAGATAATCCTCTTTTTTCTGTGAAAGGATTCAGACGAGGAATAAAAAATGCACCATAAATTTGTGAGATACTAAATACATTTCTGCATTTGAAATTATGTTTTTTAATTTTTTTGTGTTTTCCTACAATCTCAAACTGTCTGATTGCTCAATAGTTTTTATGACTCTTGGAATGCAACTGAGAAATTGAAGTTTTTTGCAATGAGTTTGAAAAAGTTTTATGAAGTTCTGGATAAATTTATGTTTTCTATGAATTCTCGTAGAAAATATTTTCTTATATATTACAGAAAATTCCAGATCTTCTTTGTAACTATTGAGTGCTTAAAAATGTGACTGATTTTTTATATGCTTAAGAAATTACAATCTAGGCCTAAAAAAACTCTACATATTGATTTCTTAATGATCTTTTCCATTAATTATTTTTACTGTATACTGTTTTTCGGTATCTTGTAAATTCTCCCTCACTCTGCAAAGATACAAATAAAATTGCTGCTAATTGCTTTCTTAAAACAGACAAGGCAAACAATATTTTTCAGTCATTTGACTCCTTTAATTCATATAAACTATTTGCCAATTTGAAGTATTAATATATAAAATACATTCGATCATATATATTTTATGAATCTGAGAACAGTGTACACTCTAATGCAGGTTGCAAATGTCTGCATTTTCCAACTATAAATTCCCCTGTTTTCAGGCAGTGTAGTCTATAAAATAACAATAGCAAGATTTCTTTGTAGAAAAAATTTTTAAAGTTTTAAAATTTTCTTTTACATGAATATATTTTGTGGCTGTAAAGAGAAATACTTTTGGAATTCCTTGGATTTTTTTCTCATTTCTGGTAACTGATTTCCCTCTGTGTCTTGAAAGAACCTCCTAAATATTGAATAGTATGATTCAATTCCTCTTTTGGAATAAGGATCTCATAAATAGGCACTCAACAGGGATTTCAAAGATAATAAGTTTTACAAAGACAAGACTTATCAGAGTGACAGTGAAAAAAAAAAAAAGATAAATTATACACAATTCATCACTGTTATTTTGCCATGAGTATCAGTAATAATTTATATTTGCTTGTGACTGCAAAATCCTATCTATGACAACCAATTGTTGACATTTTGAAGTTTTAAAAATTCTGACCAGATATTAATATAGAAGTGGTAGTGAAATTCTTATTTATGTCCACTGTTAACTTCCAAATTAGCCATTAAAGATAAACAAATTTCATAAATATAAATACTGATTTTAATTTCTTACTAGTTTTGGACTTTTATAGGAAAATTATTTTTCAAGGAATCAGCATGTTTTATGATGTATAAAAGACTTATACCCATTAATGCTTTAAAATATACACAATTAAGTATAACTTATTAAAATACATATATATATATATATATATATATACATATACATGCAGAGACATATTTTTAGTAGGCTGTTTTCTACAGATGGTGTGACACGTGATGAAAAACGCTGTCACACAGGCAAAAATTCAGATACTCCAGAGAACATCAATGTTGTCTTGGCAATTCTTTCAGATGGGTGATCTAGCTGTTGCACCCTAAGAGTTCATATCGGGTTACATCAGCACAGCTTTGAATTTTATCTCAGATTATCACACATGGTGTGCTTCTCTGAAGTGGCATAAGGCTTATTGCCACTGTCAGTGTAATGCATGCCCGTGTCATCGTCACACTCTTTCAAGTTAATGATGTGAGAGCCCATACACATCAACACAAAGTGCTACAGTTTTTAACTGTAATAACACTGACAAGTTATTTTGCAAAAGTATTCCTAAAAATGTTTGTTGCATGTGCCCACTGTTAACAGAAGATGATGGAGGCTTTAATTTAAGGCAATAGAGTAACCATTCTAATGAGAATAGATGGAAATTATGTTCAGTATGTTGGGCAAAAAGTACTAATTGAATGTCCCAACAAAAACAAAGAAAAATGAAGTTTTGCACTTTAGTTCTGTAAAATTTTAGAACATTTTGATGGAAATAAATCTCTTTTAGATAAAATTTTCTTCACAGCTCATCACTGAATAATGTAAAATTAGACCATAATCTTTCTTGGGCAGAATTGGCTTCCCTCTGCATCATAACGTGTGCTCTCCTACAGCTTTATTCCTGCTATCATAGCTCTTTCAACATGTACTAAATTCCATTATAAATACAACTTGGAATAGGAATGAACACTGCCTTATTGTTAATCTATTACTACATATCCCTTTTTTTTTTTACCTGAATAATTAACATAGAGACAGAAATCCATCATTATGGCACAGAGCATACCACAGAATTACAGTGTTAAAAGACACCTTCAAAATGCATTTAATCCTTTTCCTATAATTAACTATAATTACTATTGTAGAGTAGTCCTGATAACACACCATGGATAATTCCTTTAAGTACCAGGTACTGGTGGCAAGCAGTTACAAGCAGAGCATTGCATAATTATATCCATGTGTCTGTAAGTATATGTGATTTCCAGTACATAATTGTTTGCACAGAACTAACTATTAATGAAACATTTATTTCAGACAAAGCTGCTCTAATAAATGTTAATTGTAATATCAGGAAGCCACAGGCTGAGGGCCATTACAGAAAAAAGGGAATTTATGAGGGGTCCCCGAAAGTGCAAGCTTAAAATGGTAGCAAAGTACAAAACAAAGGATGAACCAGAGATCCCAGGCCCTCTCAACAATGATAAATTACTGGTTATTAAAGAAAAGCAAAATTGGGAGTTAGATATTATTTGTTTCAAGGATAATAGAGAGAAACATATCCAACATAATAAGTAAATCACACCATACATAGTCTATGTAGATTTAAAACAGTGTTCTGAACCCATGAAGAAGGAGGTTAAGGTGTAATACACATAACAAAATATAAAAATAAATCACTCCAAGAAGAGTGAGGAGTAAGAAATCATCAGGATTAAGCTCTTTTGAGAAATAACTTGGGATGCTAATGACTCTCTCAAGTCCTCTATCTTCCTCTGAACCCAGGGGACTGTAGAAAGGGTGAGCATAAACAAGAGGAAAGAGAAAACTTTACATCAATTTTAATGGTATAGTAATTGGAAATGAGCTGCAGTAATTAGAAAATTTGGACTATAACTTTGTAACAAGATTAATAATAATTCTTTGATTCGATTTTTAGAACTTTAATTTCACTGATAATAAATACTTGGCTTTGCATGTAAGGTATTTTTCTTCATCCTAGATAATGCATATCCTACATAGTGCACAGGGTGCTTTTTTATGACAACCTACAATAGACAACTGGCTGTTAAACCAAAATCTGATGTTATGTCCTTCATAGTATTCCATTCTTTAGACAAGAAGCAACAACTCTAGATTGCCCACTGGTTCATTTCTCTAACATTTTCTATGTTTGGTGTATGTCATTCACCATGTGTTTTTCCCCCACCCTAGCCTATTGACCTGTTCAGTGTTACAGAGAAAAGGTTACACTCTTCCTATTTGAAGCAGCAAAATGCTCTTTTCCTCTTAATCTTAAAGACTATGGTGGTATGCTGTAAAAAATAACTTAATTTGCTTTGCTTCAATGGCAACCCAGCATTTTTTGTCAAGCCCATAGTGGAAAGGAAAATACTTCATTTTATTGAATCTATGCTTAACATATTTGAAAAGTAGCAGAGAATTCTAGTGGTTTCTGGTTAGAGTATTTGAAGTGACTTCTGTCAGGCTTTACTCAAAAATCAAAATTTCTAGAACAGTGATCATGTGCACTCCTCTGAATTTTTAAAATTGGTTTACATCTTAGAAATGCACAAGTTGTGATAAGTTTCCCCAAATGTGACACAGTTTCTCATGAGAAATTTTATCACTGTTGAGGATTGTCTTCAAGGTTGTACTCTTACACATTCCACAATGGCATTTGCATTCTCTGCAGCAGCATAATCCTCCTCATTTATGACGCCTCTGATACATAGCACCTACAGTAAGCTTTTTTTTTAGTATATATTTTTCATTCTGCACTGTTATAGAAAATTGTTCTTGTACCTAGTATTTAGAATAGTAACTTAATCTTTAACTCATTCGTTATCCTTTCTTTCTGGGAACTATTTAAAAAAATTGCAGATAGTTTCACTAATCACCTTGACTATAAAACTGCAGTCTGTGGTATGTAAATAAAATGCATCTTTGATCTAAGCTGAAACAAAGAAAACTGAAATGTCACGTCCACTTATTTCAGTTTTAATAGCAGCTTACTGTAGGTCATAATATTGAAGGTTTAGAATAAACTCAAAGTTCACAATCTGACAAAATACAGGAGCTTTCCAGAGAGAACTTGAAGAGGCACATTAGCAAATCTAATCAAGTCATCAGTATGCACTGACTTGGTAAGAAGTCTTTTAAAATCATTAACCAGTGATCTATAATTCATATCTTAGTTGACATCTACACCCACATTGCTCTGAGGGAATTCATAAGTATAAATCTCTGCATGTGGAAAGATGGCAAATATTTTCTCATATCATCTACTTAAATGTATTGCTGCAAATTGGTAAAGAGTATTTGAAATATAATGTTAGGAGTGTTTTCTTATATCAACGTCTGTACCATTCCAAGAAACAAAATCTTTAACTATTTCCTTGAGTCAGTTCTTTGAACTGAATCTTATTACTTCATCCTGTGCCTGCGCTAGAGGTAGCAATGACTGTGATGTGAGAAGATAATTTGAGTCTCTGGGCACAATATTGATAAGACTATTCTCAAGTTCTCAAATTTTTGAATTCAAGACATGCAGGAGGTGGAATTGCTACAACTACTACACTTCAATGAGAAGGACATAAAATTATTCCAGGTTCGGAGAAATGTGAGATGCGCAAAACCAAACTAAATATGTGAGTAAAATAATTAAATTGTCTAAACACAGGCATGTCTGTGATGCTCCAAAATAGCTGAGATAGCATATAAGGCTGGCAGATACAGCACCACATCTACAGGGGATCTGCAGCTGTACACAGGCTGGATGAGTTACCCAAGATTGTAACAAGTGAGATTTAATGTCTATGTAATAGGCAAGATCCAGCACCTTGGTCTTTCCTGATTATAACTGGAATTTTAAGACAGTAAACATGTCGATATCCATTTTTTTCTTTACTTTGTGATGTGAATCCTCCCATATTACACGTAGGAGTTTAATCTATTAATGGTTTAATTTATTAATGAATTGCGATCTTATAAGGGATCCATCTGGTGCTTTTTGAGCTTTTGTGGATTTCTACCCTGTTCTGCAGCAGCTGAAATGTTTTATCTGGTGTGCATAGGGTCATACAAAATTCTTCACCTAATCTGCTTTTTTGTGATTGAGGGAAATTTCTTCTCCAGCATGTTTCGATTCCTTTTTTTTTTTTTTTTTTTTTTTAATTTACAACTGGCAGTAAGTGAAAAGCCTTGTTCTCCTTGTTCTACTTGGTATTTGGTTGTGTATGTAGTGTGTGTATATACAGTGTGTATATAGGCTTTATGAACCATGAGAAGCACAAGGCTAATTTAGAGCATCACATATTCCTTTCTGGCCTCACAACCAGCAAAATCTGCCTTGGTTTCAGTAGCCCCTACCCTTAACTAAACTGAGTACACTTGGTGGTTTAGGAAATTTGTGTTCAGTCACTGTCCACAGTATCTTGTTGAAGAATTTGGAGGACATCTCTCTGTGAATGTGTTATTACACATCTTAAAAAAGCTTATGGTGCTGAATGGAGGCACATTGTTAGTCTTGCAGTACTCACAAAAATCTAGGATCTTTGTGATCATTGTGAGATTGATTTAGACACAGGGATTGACCCCTACATGGAATTAAATGTCTCCTGCATTCAGTTTATTCAGATACAGATTGATCTGTGAAAAGACATGCTAGTCTTGCCTTGTTTGAAACCATAACATAATAAAACAAATTTTCAAATTTTTTTTTTCTTTTTAAAAAACTCCCTCTGGCTTCTCTTAAACATCATAATAACTTCCTCTAGACAACTATCTCAACAGGCTTACTTGCAGGAATTAAAATATCTGCATTCTTTACTAAAACTAGAGTCGTCATTTGCAGTGAAATTATTTTGGCTGTCATAGGCAGAGGAAAACTAAAGTATTGAAGCATGATTCTGCACCTTACATTAAAATTTTTGGAAAATAATGTAGTCTTTTAATAAAAGAAATCATAGAACTGTGGAATAACTAAGGTTGGAAAATACCTATATGCTGGTTTTAGCATAACAAAAAATCTGAGAAAGAGGAAGAGGACATTTCAGAGTTAGGGTGTTGGTCTTCCCAAGGCACCGTTATACATGATGGGGATGAACACCTGTCTACCCATGGAAAGGGGTGAATGAATTCCTCAGGTTATTTCACTTGCAATGTGGCTTTTGCTTTACCTATTAAACTGTCCTTATCTTGATCCATGAATTTGTCACTTTTACTCTTCAGATTCTCTCCCCATCCCAGTATGAAGAAGTGAGAGACTGTTCGTGTGGTGCTGAGCTCCGGCTGGGCCCAAACCACCACAGCCTCTGGTGATCGTGTGTTCCAATGCCCCTGCTCAAGCAGGATCACCTAAAGTCAGAGGGCCAGGATAATCTTATAAGACTCTTTCAGCATCTCAAAGAATTGACATTTTAAAAATCAGCAGATGGGCAAGCTGCAACAGTGCTGGGTCGGCCTCACAGGGATAAAAGTGTTTCTTGGTGTTCATAGCGAACATCTCTTATTTCACTTTGAGCCCATTGCCTCTGGTCTTGTCATTGGGCAGCACTGAAAGAACCTGGCTGCATCTTTCTGCAGACCCTCCCTTTAGTTGTACGAAAACAAAATAATTTCTTTTCTTGAAGTTTTATTCAATTTATGAGTACTTTCTGCATTTTTTTTTTCTCCAGAGCTGTTGTTCAGCAAGGCAGATAAAAAGCAAAATCCCTTTCTTGGTAACATAAATATGCAAAAAAAGATAAAAAACTAAAAATCTCCAAGGAGAGAACCATTCCACATATTTTACGTAGTATTTGCTTGAATTTGATGTTTTCAGCACTCGGAAAAAAACAAATTTCTCCAAAAATAAGTGTCCAATTTTGACTCAAATCAACAGAAAACGAGGCAAGAAGCCTGTTGAACTGTTTTGATTCTATCCATTGTTGGTACAACACATGTTCGGGAGCTTTTAGGCATCCATAGAGACTCCTGGCGTATTACAGCTGGCTGTCTTCTGAAGGTGGAGAGCTATGGAATTAGAAGAAGATGCACCTCCTGTTTGTTTGGGGTTTTTTTGTATAAGTTTAATTTAGGCCCTCACCAAAGTTTTGCCACAGTCTGATGGAATTAAAGGCAAGACAACATAAAAATGCATGGGGCAGATATACAGCAGCATGGGATATATATTTGCTATTTGCAATGGAGACAGTAAGGAGTGAAGGATGCAACAGTCATGAGACTGGAAATATCTTTTTTTTTCTGACATATCTGTGACTGACAAAACTAGAGTCCCAGTCTGCTCCCTAAAATTTCCATGTGCTTTGCACTAAAAGGCTAAATGCCAAAGGGTTAAAAGTGGTATGAAAATTGCATTTTTAATTGTAATTAGATGACACATTATTTTCTTCAGCATCTAACAGAGATGCAATCAAAGCAGCCATACTTATTCTAACTGAGATGAATTTTCCATACATGGATAGATGCATTGTATCTTTGGTCATGGCACTTACTGGCCAATGATAAACTTAGTCCATCAGCTGAAGAGTTGAAATATAATTTTTGTTCCATTAAAATTTCCAATGTTAACCTATGACAAAAGTAAATATGTTTATAAATCCCCTTCTGAAGCTATTTGAAAAATTTTTGTTGTTCAACATTTTAATTATTTTAGGGGGCTTTTGTGGTCATACTTCATAATATCTCTATTTCTGAAATTAAAACAGTATTTGAATGTGTTACTTTGGATTTGAACCATATCTGAAGAGTCTGAAGAGAGAAAAATCTGCAAAAACAAAACTGAAATCCTGCCAGCCTAGGTTTTTTTTATGCAAATATAATTCTACAGGAACATTTTTATGAAGTAAAACAATGACAACCAGATCCTTTATAAGAAAACAGTCTTCACTATTGCATCTTTTTCCTCTTGGAAAAGAACTATAGACTTATTATAAAACAACTCATAGACCAAATATAAGACAACAAAGACCTAGTTCACTTTTCTGAATGACTGACAAGTTTTAGAGAACAGAATTGTGAGAATGCAGCAGTGATAAAATTTAAAAGGCCAATAGTTTTGATGCTGATTTATGTACATCAATCATTGGTAGTAGACAGAGTGGGGAGGGGAGTTTATGAATTAGATTTATTTCAGCAAATTAAACCCAGGGGTTTAAATTGCATAAGTTGTTAAACTCATTAAAATTCCAACTCTGAAACAATAGGCTACAAAAATAATGGCTTTGTCTGTACTGTATAGTTTATTTTAGTACATCATTGTATAATATGGTAAATAATTGTTTTGCTTTAAATTTTTACAGGCTAATTTCATCCTTAGTGCTCTTCTTACAGCTTCATAAGTTGCATGACTAGGACCTGAAAACTAGTGAAATGGGATACACATCAAATCAATGACTTGTCTAACACGTAAGTTGGACATCCAATAGTCTAGCAAGAATTAAAAAAAAAATCAAGAGTCTAGAAAGAATTCTGTCCATTTGCTTGATGTGTATAAAATTCTTAAGGTTTCTAACCAATACATTTTTATTTCTTTCAGACAGTTTCATACTCAGTGTCTAATAATATTATTTAGAGGACTATGTTGCTTTTAAGGCTGATATGTAACATAGTGTCAAAACATTACTAATGTTAAGATATAAAACATATGACAAATTAAAGGCTTCTCTTTTGAGTTCTTCAATAACCACAAGGTCTTTAATTCTTTTATATAACACAGTGGTTTAATGTGGTCCATTTCTGAGAATTCCATGTTGCCTAATGCTAATCTCATCACTATTGTACAAATGCTTATTAATAATTCCTCTTGTTATTCTTGCCTCATATATACTCATTTAAAAACTGTCTACCTTATTATTGCCTAGAGAGTTTTTCCTCTTTGTCCAAAGACAGATATTTTGTCTGCAATTTTCGAGTCTTAGGTACTTATTTCATCACCTATTTAAGTCAGATAGTTTAAACAAAACAACACCACATTTAGATATTTGTGCAATAAATGGATTTTTTTCCATAACACTAAATTTTTCATCTTTTTGATGGTTCTTGGAATTTTGCTAACATATATAACATGTAGATTTTCATGAATGTGCCCCATAACTCTTTAAAGGTCTTGCTGCAATGCAGTGGTGATAATCCTGACATTAATTTCTTTTACCTGTAATTTCAGGTTACTAGCACCTATCTCTGTCTGGAATTTTTACATTCCTCTCTTGTTAATGATTTTTTTTCTAAATCCTCTGCTGTAGATTTGCCCATGCTACTTTCATTCTGTTCATAAGAAGAACATTTCAATCCTGTTTATATTTCATTATCTGAACTTGATAACATAATTACCCCTCAGCTTTTCCCAGTTTAATACCTGTGATGATTAAAGCCAAAAGAAGAAACTGAGCATTAGTACCTATTCCTTTTGAAAATGTTCCCTTTTGTGTAAAGCACACTGATTGTCTTAATAGAGTTAATTGCCTGCATGTCTGAACCTCGCAGTACTTATTTTCCAATTTTTGGGGATTTGAGATGAACAGTAGCATTTCTCTCTCCTGATAGGGAACATGTTCTTGTTTTACTCAACAGTTTTAAAAATAAGTAATTTTAATTAAGAAAGAGATTTTTGAAGTACAATCAATATAATTGTTATTGCTTTACCAAGGAAGGGAGTTATTTTTCATGTACAGATATATCACTTTGTTCTAACTTCCTTCTGTCTCTATAGCTCTCAGTACTTTCACTCTGGAGAGTATTATTTTCATGGGACTTGGAGGTGTCTTCTATTTAATATTGCAATTAGGAAATATGAATAAAGAAATAATTTCTAAACACTTGTTACAAAGAAAGAATTAAAAAAAATCAAGAAGTTGAGAGTTCCAGGTAAAAATCTTTAGAAATTAATCAGGTTTTTCCTCAAAAGTTTAGCTATCTATTCTAACACAGTAGGAGAAGAAAACAGGTAAATTTAAGGTAAAAAAAGTCTTAGATAAATACCTACAAACAGCCCTGCATTTGAGTACAGTTTTCATGCAGATTTGGCAGAAAAAAAAAGTCAGTATCAAATGACATTCAAAGTAAAAAAAAACCATTTGAGCTTATCCAAGAAAATTACAGTAGATAGAAAAGTGATAAAATTATACTTAGACATAGGTTGAAAAAAAGCTTCCAAGATACAAAAAATTTATATTATCCTATGAGGATTATATATATATATATGTAAATAAATTAATCTACTTGTCATGCATGATTGTGACATCCTAGCTTTCAATTCACAGCATAAAATGTCTATTTACTTTCAATGTAATTTTATTTAGAAACTCTGTGTGAGTTTTATTTAATTTAAAAGGTAACAATGTAGAATCTATTACAATAAAATATCCAAAAAATTACTCTCCTTGTGAAAATTTGTATTAAAAAGAAATCAAACAAGCTCTACTTGCCACATGATCCCCTCAAAGGAAATAAAATTAATATGAGCACAGAAAAACCAAAAAAGCTTTTGTATCTTAGTCTTTGCAAAAGAGTCTAGCACACTAACTTACATTTGCATGGATGACAAACACTGAGGAAATATTGCTGTAGATGACATTGGATATCAGCATGTACAAATTTAACATAGAGTGGGATGATTTCCCAAGTGAATAGTCCCTTTTTTCTCTGTGTTAAATGGTGGTTGTCAAGTCTTAACATCTTTCTTGAGTAGAATTTCTTTATTTCACAACAGGAAAATAATATATATATAAATGATACAAACAGCAGTTTATAAATTTCTGGTTTTAACTTCTTAGACATGCACAATTTAAACCAAAGATAGGACAAGAAGATTAAAAGGAAGAGTATAAATCTGATGTTCCTGCCAATTTCTTTTTTAGTGCAGAGCAAAAGAGATTGCAGTAGCATAAGAATTGCCCAACAGATTGTGGATCAATTCAGTAAAACAATCCAAAGACAACAATTTCACTGTTACTGAAAAAATATTTTAAAGTTAAAACATTATATAAAACACTTATAAAACATTATAGAGTTAAAAATCAATGAGAATCTGTTCTTACCATAGCTTTCTATATTAATTTGCAAAACTTATCTCTGTTTACAAGCTTCCCTAGTACCTGCAGGGTGGAATTAATAGCCAAAAAGCCAAGGACTAGGTTGCCAGTGAAGTTTAACTCAGCTGAAGTGAACTAGCATGTGAATCAAGGCCACTAATCTGCAAAGGTAAAATGAAGAAGTCACACATAAATTCATACAGAGCCTTAATATTTAGAAGTACAAGAAAGTCACCACTACCAACATCTTTTCATGCCATTATTTGAAGAAAAGTCAAGAATAAATAAATAAGTGTAATAAGTGTAGGAAGAATCATTGCAACCAAGACTATAAAATAAAATACAGCAACTTGAGACTTTCTTTAACAGGGGAGAAATTATCTATATTTTTAGTGTACTACTTCCCTAATTAAAAAATGAAAGTAACATCACATCTAAAACAGTGTGTCTCACAATATTGTTTTGTTCTCCACAAGTAGATATTAGCATAATTGAAATCCACTTAATGTTCTAACACTATAATATTGCAGGTTTTGATTCCTTCCTTGCTAAAGATGATGCTCTCAGCTTGTTTCAATGTTTAAAAATTTGATTTCTTTAGGGTGCCATAAACAGTGGTTTTTTTTTTCTGTTTTATTTTGTTGCTTTAGGAAGCATATATCCAGAGCTTTTATTCTTAAATATTTATGAATATGATACTGTTGTTGATGATAAAATTCACAGTGTTGTCTGGAACAACAATTTTATGTGAGACAATGTTTTAGGTGTTAGATAAAACCATCCATATATTGCTTCAAAAAGAAAAAAAAAATAGTCCAAGACACAAAATTCCTAATAGCTTTTTTTTTTTCTTTTAATTTTTTTTTCTTCAAGAAAAAAATGAAGGGAAAAACCAAATTATATATATCATATGAAAAAGTTCATGAGGGATCCTGTACTGGAGTAAGGAAACAGCATGATGAAGAAAGTTTAACAGAGATGAGGTGTTATTAACTGATCTCAGCTCCCATAACCTATCCTCCTAAGCCATTCATCAAGGAGGGAGAGAGGAGACAGAAAAATTAAGTGTGAAAGAGTGCAAAGTTAGGAGCAACTTTAGGGAAAATGGGCAGTAGGGGAAAGGTAAAAACAGAGCAGGATTTTAGTTTTGTCTTTATTTCTTACTATCTTGTTCTGTTTTTATGGAAGTACATGAAATTAATCTTCCCCAATTTGAGTTTGTTTTACCCAAGACACTAACTGAAGAGTGTCTGGACACTCTTGGAATTTTCCTGCTTATTTTTCCTATCCATCTTGCTGAGGTGAGAGTGAAAGAGTGGCTGGATGAGTCTGTTAGCCAGTGAAGGTTAACCCACCACTCCACTCCTGCTTTGGTGCCTCCAGCAGTGAGCTCTCGATCGTGCTGATCTCTCTAGTACCCAACCCTTATGGCCTCCCCAGTATTTGCCTCCCAGAACTCTTTTTCTGCACACTGGTGACTTTGATTTTCTTGGAGTGATTGCCCACACTGGCATAGACAACCAAAAACTATGTATATTTTACTGAGTATATAAGTAGACAGTAAAACTTCTCAATTTCAGCAGATTTATGAAAGGACTTCAATTCTCTAAAGGGAATTCATGCAGCAAACTCAATTACATGAGACATTTCTCAGCTGATACAAAAAACATTCTATATTTGAACTTTTTATTTCTGTCAGCTAACTTACTATGAGTCATTTTAAGCAGAATTATAATCCTCTTTTCTCTCTAAAAAATAACTTGCTGATAAATTTGGAAAGGTGAAAAAAATGTAAGCAGCATAACACTGGACGAGAATTAACTTGTCAAATGTAGACATATGTTTGTTAAAATGGAAACTCTCCGGTAAAATCCACCACAATTTTTCTTTTCCCTAAATATTTCCAGTGTTTTAGAACTTCTCTTAAAATAATTTAAACATTCTTAACATGGATTTGTGATAAACCAGATAGTAGTGATTGCTAGATAAAGCCTTTTATCCAGAAATCTTGTATTGAACATTACAAAATGAGTTTATCAGCTCCTAAGACTTTACTAGCATTTGTGTCTTAAAAAAGTATACAATAGACTTCAGGTATTTTCCATTTACATATACCAAATGTAATCAGTATTCACTTTATGGTGAAGTACACCATTAAGAATATACAAAAAAGGTGGATATTGCTTAACCATAACTTCAAATCTCATTTAAGCCTAGGTCTTTTGTTGTGATTCTCCAAACACTGGTGTTTTCTTCTGCAAGCGAGGACATGTAAATTTATGAAAAAAAAAAAAAATAGTATTCCCTTATTTCAGTCTAAGTAAAAAATGTGGAATAATTTTGATTCTCTTCCAGAACTCTTCTTTTGGGAATAAACATCATTATAATCAGTTAGATTCAAGTTAACAGTGAAACAGATGATATCAGAAATGTTGAAACTCCAGAATAGATCTGGAGACAAAGAAAACCTGGCAGAGAAAATTTTAAGTAAAACATTTAGGCAATTTGTACATGCCTTTAAACACCTGTGGCCTGCCACTTTACAACTTTTTTTTTTCATCTTGGGTAGTACTGGCATATTTAGAACTACCAAACAAGGGAGCACTTTCACTGTATAGACGCTTCCAAAACTGTACATTTCAAACCTGTACAATAAGATTATTAAAGGCCCTTCACAAAACTTTTGCTCTCAGATGTAAAAGATGTCTTTATAATGCCCTTTTCCCTGCATATCTTACAATATTTTTGTAAGTTTTGATAATATAATTGTATTAATGAAAGTCAAAATTAAAAGTTACCCCTTTAACATTAGATTTTGTTCTCCATAATATTGTTCACACTGCTGGTGTATTTTTCTTTCTTTATATACCTTTTAAAAGCCATTACCATAATTCTGTGTTGCATGGCATTTTGAGTAGCCTTTTATACATGTGAAATGTGAATGCAAACAATGTAATTTTATTAGGTTCTGATTAATGCATTGTTTGCTCGGCAGCAAATCCCTAGAGAGGGGACAGGACTGTGAATTGTCATGACAATCATCTTTATGAGAAAGGTAGAAGTGGTGAGTTTGTAATGGGATTATCATCATGTCCTTTGTTTTATACATTTTTCTCAGAGTCTCAGTTTCAAATGGTTTTAGCTATCTGATTTCCGTTAAAGTCAGTTGGAGCCATGTGGCTTTAATCCCACATGCCACTAGGCAATGCAGGTGAAATGATTATGGATAGTATAATTGCATAAGAATTTACAGAATCACAGAACATTCTGATTTGGAGTAGACCCACAAGGATCATCAAGTCCAGCTCTTAAGTGAATGGCCCTTATATTGCTTCCAGTAGATTTCTCATCTGTGTTATATGTATATATACCTTTTTGTGTTTAAAATTTGATTGCTCCCTGGTCTTAAACAAATTAAAAATAGCAAGTTTTAGAAGCATTTTTATAGTGAGTGTGTACAGTTTTTTGGTTCTGGAAGGCTAATAGCTACAGAACTCTAATAAAGCTATAATAAACAGGTACACTAGATTGTCTGGTGTAATAATTGAGTGATAATAGCAAGATTCTGCTATTTTATGAGGCAGTGATCCTGTTCCCAAACTATAAGGCTGAAGAATGAACACTTTATTCCCATATCAGAACTATATCATTGCCTTATGAAATAGTGCAACAGCACACTACTGGTAAGATATGATTAGTATTAGTGTTGCTGTAGCTATTTTGTACTTTTAAACTCTTTAGGCAGCTTAGTGAAAATCTGATCAGAGCTATATGTAATTTATGGGTGCATAGGGTGAGGTGGTAATGAGTTTGGTACTGGATAAATACATAAAACAACACAAAATTGCATGAAACAGTTTTGTCAACTACTACTTTGAAAATATATTCACATAACTTTGAAAGGAAAGTAAAAAACAAGAGTAATAATGTTCTTTTTCTGTTTGTATACAGCTGTGGGACTATTGACTTACACTACGCCTTTAGTCACTCAGTGAAGTAAAATTCATAAAGCAGAAAATGTTGCCTTAGGGTCGATCTGCAAGCGTCTATATTTTGCACTACTCATGTGAACAGTAATAATTAAGTCAATGTAGCTACTCAGATATGTAAATTTACTCATACATATTAGAAGATTGAGGGTCAGAATTGTAATTCCCTGTTGATCTTACTTTGAGCATTTTGATATTAGAAAATTTGAGTAAACCCTTCTCATTACCAAAGTAAAGCAAAATGAACCTATGTGGAAGGCAATTGCTGGCTGTAGAATATCCACTCAAGCTGGGAGGGTTACACCATCCTAATGGCCAGTGCACAAAGCACGTTGCATACAGAAAATTATGCCATATGCCTTGCTTGTAGGCAGGCTACATTTCATTCTTAGTTCAAGACTTTATTACTTCATTATTTTTAAAATAAAAAAAACCCCAAAACCCTCTTGGTCTTCCTCTCTGTGCTGGAAAGCTACTTTGCTACACAAGAAGTGTGCTTGTATCTTTACCTGTACTCTTTCGATCAGATTTCTTCTGCTGTCCAGAAATTAAACATCTCATAAATTACCAATTTCTTCTCTAGCTACTTTTCAAAAAGTGGTGAATAGCTAACTGGTTGAAGAGGAATGATAAAAATCTATTTCCAGCTTTAGTGAAATGTAAGGGTTTTGAATTTAAGTATCTCTTTTATGCATTATGGCATCTGTCCAGTTAATGAAAGATTTCACTACAAAAAAGAATTCAGTATAAAAACCATTAAAGGACTAGCTACATTTGAGCACTTTTTTCAATATTAAGAACAACAAGAGAAATATTATACCATGATCCAACCAACTAATATATCCTTCTTGTATTATCTGGCACAAAAATGTCTCTGAGAATTCTGAAGAAATATGAGTCTCAATTTTTCTTTTCTTTTGTATAACATGTACTGCTCTCCTGAAATTCTGTTAAGCATTCTTCAGTCTTTTTCCCATGACCACTTTACTCAAACTGCACATAGGATATAAATTGCTTAAAGTGGAGTTAAGCTACTGCTGTGGAAACCTAGTTTTTCTTCAGCAGAAACAAAATGCTGCAGTTTCTCATGTGTGTTACTGCTGACACAACAGACACTGTCTCTTTTCACCTTCAGCTAGATACTGCAAGATGACAGTGTAATATTTCAGTATTTGTGAAGGCAATTTGCCTTTTACATCAGCGTCTAACTATTAAATAATTAATCCTACACGATCCCTGTGAGGTTGATAAGTATTATCCTTCTCTTGTAGCTGAGACAGTAAACACCAAAAATTAAATTCTGTTGATGTCAGCAGAGGGTTATTAAGGATTTTGTAGATCACAAAGTTAAAGAGTCTCTAGCTTCTAATTCTGTGGACAATCTAATGGCCTAAACTAACTAATAATAAACACATTTTAGTGCTTCTCTTACAGAACCACAGATGATCCCCAAATATACTGGATTCCAAAGGATATAATTTATCTGCTGCATTTGATCTCCTCCAGGAGGCTATAAAGAATGAACTGCATAAGTTTTCCTCTCTTACAGTTATATTTTCCAGTTCCTTCCTTTTTCCACTGAAGGAAAAAGCTATACAGCCTAAATCCCATTTATTATTTAGGAAAAGTGAGAAGATATTTTAATCTCTGTCTGATTAATCCTTTGCAGGATTTATCATTCAATTACTTTTGTGCTATGCAGCATTTGCCTATGGTAAGATGTACTACAGTTTGGCAGTTTGGCACATAGTAAATGTAGGAAAACAATAGAATTCTTAGTATTTTAGCATATTATTCAAAAAGTAGCACTACTAGCTGAATGCCAGCTGCTAAACATCAAGCTGGTGAGACTATATCTGGGAACAGCATGATGTAGATCTGTAGAAATCTAGTTCAACATGTAACAGTTTTAATGAGTGGTTATACTAACAGTACATTGATCAAAAAGAAGGTGAAATATCCTACTCTTTATCATGCATTTCTAGAATATTTTATTACCTTGCTACCTCTAACAAACATTTCTTTCTAGCAAATCTGACTTTGTCAGCAAATTAAAAAATAATACATTATACTAAGGCCAGCTGACACAGAGGGCTTTCATGGAAATTCGTAGCCTCCTAAGTAAGTAGGAAACATACAGAAATTGTTTAACAGGAGTTATCTGAGGCCTACAACTTTTGAGGGGATTTCTAATTGGCTAAAGAAAATTCTGAATAATTTTAGAGTAATCAGTTGACATCCAGCATCCAGCATGGCTTCCAGCTTTAACCTATAAGCATAAATATAGCCAAAGAAACCAGTGACAGATGTCACTATTCTGTCAGATAAAATTCTGTCCACATTTTGCCTGCCTACCCAGTCTTGTCTGCATGAGTAAATGCACAATAACATTGGAAGATCTCTGGCTGAAAGGTGTTACAGCAAGTAATGAGTGTATTTGCATCTCTACATGTGTATTGTGCATCCAGTTAGCAAACATGTCAAACGTGAAAACAAAACATGAAAACAAAAACCAGCTAACCAAATAAAATACTCAGTGGAGAACTCAGGTTTTGAGTGCCATTTTCTTACAGATATCTACCATTATTGCTGGTACCTTAAGTTTACAGGGTAAGAACGGGTGTTTCACCTCATGCTAGATGTCTGCAGCTAAATATTCATACCAATCATCTAGATTCCCTGTAAAATACTGAAGGAGGGAGGAGGAAAAAAAATTTTAGACCATGAGTCATTTTGTCCTCAAGGGACTTCTAAAATCAAGTAAAATCAGACTGCCTGGAAGTGCCTATATGTCCCTAATGTCCATTAAGAAGATCTTTATTTACACAGTAACTAGATAGTTGCACATATCTAAATGTAAGTGAATTTAATTTCCCTTAAGGAGTCTGGACAGGAAGATGTCATTGGCAGGATACTTTGAACAATAGAGGGAGGGAGTTGCCCTGACAGGGAAAGGAGCTAAATGCTTCCCTGACATTTTGTTTTAGAAAAGGTAGTTGACTATTGCTTTCAAGACTTGTAACTGGACCCATGTTAAAGAAACCTCTCCAGCAAGATATTTGAGAAGTTAAGAAAATTTATTTCTCCATCTTATAAATATACTAAATGTTGGCATGTCTTTCAGCAGAGTGCTTTCATCAAGCTTTTCTGTTTTACACCCTTGCAACAGCTGATCTAAAAAATTCTATTATCTCTCCTTGGCTTGTCTTATTTACATAAACACTTGTACTATAGAATCTGCTTCTCCTGATATTCACACAACCATATTTTATATATTTTCAGAATTATTTCTGAGAATTTTGTAACCTAGCGACTTTGATTTATTATCCATCCAGGTGTGTATATTCTGCCGATAATAGGGGAAAAGTCAGTCCAGTGAAACGCATAAAATGCTCTAGTACACAGGGGACCATGTTGAGATTTATAAACAATAAATTTCATTTCTGACTTAAGGCATATCAGCTTATATGCCCTGTATGGAAAGTCAGAGAAAAAAAAAATCAGTACTTTGAGGCATTCAGTCTAAAAATTATGCTTACAGGTCCATTCCAACCTAAACTATTGTATGATTCTATGATTCTGTGATAGGTGGAGTTCACATCACCAGTTACAACATTATGCACTGTACCCACAGTCTTGGAAAATAGCATATACTCGAGCATACTCCAGATCCTTCTCTGTCATGAAACCTAATCTGCTCTGGCGATAATGAGGATGATGACGATGATTATGATGATGATTATTAAGCCACATCAGTTGATCTACTGTGAGATTGGGATCAAGAGCAAGGACTTCAGGGTGGATTGTGATAAAATAGAAGATTAAGTCTCTTCCATTTTCTGGTACACAGTTGCTGTAACTATCTACTGGAAACAGAGTGTTTATTACAGCTCAGACTCATGATTCAGCTACTGATATTTGAGGTATTACCACATGTGAATACAGCCATTGTGACAGCACACGTGAGCACAGCTCATGGCAAATGTAGGACAAAAGGAAGCACTTCAGTCATAGTAAAATGCTTTAACCAGCTTGGTTTTCTATGGGCTTTCTGCAGTAAGGAAGAGATAGTTAAGTAACTGCAGCTCTATGGCTGCTCAATAAAATTTTAAACTGCTGTAACTCCATTGCGCATCTAAGGGACTCAGAAACCGAGTTATAAGAGATAGTCTTTATTGTGTGGTGAACTGTGACAAAGGATCTTAAGTATAAGCTTCCAAGAATATACAGCAGAATTTGATTTAAAAAAACTACCCCTCTGTCCTGGCTTAGGGCAAATTTGGGAGGAAACCTCCAAACAGGTCCCTCTAGAAAGCAAATTCAAGTGGCCCCTGCCCCCACCAGTTTGGGAGACAAAAATTTCCTTCAAGAAATGTGGAAAAAGCTATTTAGCAAGCAAAGCACTCAGAAATATGAAAAAAAAAAAAAAAAAAAAAGGCAGAAACAAAACCATGAAAAAATGAATAATATTAAACAATAAAACTTCTAGCTGTTCTGAAGAGATGGCAAATTCAGAAAGCCCTTCTGGGGTGCAGCTCAGCCCGCTCAGTCTCTTATCAGTCCTTCCTGTGCTGCAAAATGCCGTGTCCTGGGCCTGGTGGGCCACAGGTGTGACCTGATGTTTTTCTGGGTTTTCAGTCCAAAGCAGGCAGATCTGTTCCAAGAAAAGAACAGCCACAGTCCAGGGAACTTCTCTGCCTCAGCTAACTAAAAAATTAACTAAAAGCAAAAGAGAGCTCTCTCTTGTTGTCCATGCTGCTGACAACACACATCAAGAGAAAATGAATTCTGATGGAGTGACGCTTCTGCAAACTGTGTGCCACCGCTTCTCCCTCCCTTTGCTCTTGGATCTAGTTTTAAAGGCACAGAATTTATTTCTGTTTCAGGGCTAAACAGATGAATGGCGATACAATTCAACATCATAAAGTCACTCCGGAATACCTTCTCATGAAAAAAACAATACAAAGCCATTATCGCTTAGTACATATGAAAAAGAGCCCTCTGTCTTGGAGACTAAATATATTTAAATTCTACAAATTTGCCTATAAGTTCCATTGATCTAGCTTATAGCAGATATCAGGAAATACTTATCATACATGCTGTACTCTATACACAAAAAATTTTTGCACGTTCCTGACCAAATCATGACAACAATTTTTGAGTAGGTACTTAACATATAGAGTATTTCAGGAAAGAAGTTAGTACGATGAAGTGAAATTCAAGGAGACAAAAAGCAAAAGCAACCTTGACTGAAAAAGTGTCAAATGAAGAGACACAAATAAATAGGAAGGAGGACAGAAGGAGCTTTCAGATCTGGTTCATTTAACAGGCACAATATAAAAACCAGTGCTCGAATTACAGTAGTACACTGTTCAGTCTACTAATACTGAGGCAATATGCTGAAGTCTTATTCCGTTAATTAAAATGTAGTCAAAAAAGTAATTTCAGCTCAGGGAGAGATTCAGCTTACTTCAAAGTAGATGCTCTTACACCTGGTGAACTGAACTGTGCTTCAGGCATCCCTTGTATTTATTGATCAGATTTTCATTATCTGCAATGGCAGATGGACATTTAGTGGGATGGTAAACATCCCAAAGGTATCATTCCCATGATGAATTTCTCCCTGTCATGCTGAGAGGCAACATTTAAATCAAGGTCCCATCTGGGTCAAGGCACTTGCTGATATTATCCTGTCCCCTTTCTTCCCTAGAGTTCTGCCTCATAGTCAAAGAATGTCAAAGTACACTAAGGGATGGCACACATTCAGGATACCGGACTGTGGGACCTTCCACAGAAGACATCTGTCTCAAAGTTCACCACAATGGCAATACTGAAAAACTTCTGCATCATGTCAATAAAACACAAAGATGATATTAAGAGGCTCATCAATGAGACTAAGCTGTCACTAAATTTCTATTGATATAATTAATTTCTTATCAGGGAAAAAATGATACAGTCCTGTATCCCATTTGGCCCATGGCTGCTGGCTACTGACACAGGCACTATTGCTGACACAGCCGATAGTGTAGTTATTAAAGTAGGACTACTAAGTTCTGATGTAACCCTCAGCACGTAAAAATACTATTACAAAGAAAAAAAACCAAACATAAAAGTGAAGCATTGGCATATAGAAATAAATTGTTGTTTGGTTTAGCTAAAATGTGTAGAGTCAGAGCTGCTGCTGGCTAACAAGAACTTAGCTTCAGCCCTTTCCCTGCTCCTCGATTTAGGGTAATCTTCACGAGGACTACTGAAGTTTACTTAATTTACAGTTTACAAGGGGTTTTTAGAGCAGCTGAAGGAGCTGGGGTTATTTGGTCTGGAGTAAAGGAGGCTCAGAGTTGACTTTATCACTCCCTACAACTGCTTGAAAAGAGGGTATAGTGAAGTGGAGGCTGATTTTTTTCTCTCAGGTAACAAGTGGCAGGACAAGAGGAAGTGGCATCAAGTTGTGACATGGAGCGTTTAGATTGGACATTAGGAAAACCTCTTTTGCTGGAAGGTTGGTCAGGTATTTGAACAATCTGCCCAGGGAAGTTGTGGAATCATCATCCCTGGAAGTGTTAAAAAATGAGTGGATATGGATTGTGGAGACATAGCGTCATGGATTAGCATAGCTTGTTTTTAGTTAGGGGCCTGTTAATTTCCTGTGGAAAAGATGGGGATATATCAGAGGCCAATTTTTAGATACTGACATATTTTTTTAACCACTGAGGAAGCTGAATGTGACTTTGGGAATACACATACAAAGCTGAGACTGTGCCCAAGCCGGTCCTTTCCCTTCAGGCCAGAGGAGCAGGAAACAATCATCCCCCCAGGGGCTGCTCCATGGAGAGGTCCAGGCCGGCCAGCTCCTGCTGCTCGTCCCTGTTGAGGGGAGGCAGCCCTGACCTGGCCATGCCCCTGGGTCCCGGCAGCAGCTGGCAGAGGAGGAAGGGAAGGCTACAGCTTCACCTCTAACTAACTTTAAAGCCTACCCTGCCACCGACTGAGCCAAGGGAACTGTCCACTGGGCCCCAGGTAGCAGCTGCAGGCCCGGTTGGGTCGGGCCTGCCCTGATAGTCACCATGGGGTGAGCAAGAGACATCCAGCAGCCAGGCTGCTCCGAGATCCCTCAGGGTGAGCTCTCTTCCCCCATTCCCGGGGCTTTGAAACTCTAGGGCTGGTGCCCAGCAGAGATCACCTTACCACAGACCCTGGGCAAGAACGTTAACTCTTTCCTTCCACAGATGAAGCTTTCAAAGCTCTAACCCTTCTCTAAGTGAGAGAAAAGGCCAGACCTGGGACATGTAAAAGGACAATATGAAGATATTAGAGTCAGTGAAAGAAAAGTGACCCCTTAGGTGGAAGAGATGAGAAGATGCCTTGGTCTTAGGCTGAAAACCTTCTGTGAGCTGTGGTAACAGACTGCAAAATGCTAGACTATTCCTTTAAACTGTTGAAAATATTAATTGGGGAGATGGATTGAGCGAAGTATCTGTAATTGACCAAGGGAATATTGATTTAGTGGCTGTGATCCTGTGATCCCATGAAATGTTTGTACAGAGAGAGAAGAGATAAAAAACCCTCTGTGCCAGTGAATAGATCTCTCTTCCATGAGATGAAGAATATCCTTTGTGTTTGAATTGTTCGTTTTTAAAATTATATCCCTATATGCATGAGTCCATGGCCCATGTGTAGCCACAGGAAAGGCTATGTGGTATGGGAGGTTTACCACTGCAGATTTTTTCCCTGGGTAGCTGCTTTTATGAAAGTTAAAAGCCACAAGTGGACTGTTCTTTCTTGTGGAAAGTTACCACAACAAATCAGGAGAGACTTCTCTCTCTAAAAGGACTGATGAAAGAGTATTTTATAAGTGGTACTGATCTCGAGTTCTGAGTTTTGTCTCTATACATTGTGAGAAAGAAAAGCTAGTGGGGGAGGAGGAAGTGTTTTTAAAAGTTTCATTTTGATTTTCTTTCTCTTCTTTTAGTGTTTGTTAATAAATCTATCTTTATACCTTAAAGTTTGGGCCTGCTTTGCTTTTCTTCTGATCCTATATCACAGAGGGAAAACAGCAAACACACGGACCACTCCACTAAATCTGGCAAACAGAAGCAGGTGAACATGAAACCATTACACATGTCTAGTGGTAAATGTGGCAGTGTTGAGTCAACAGACTTGAGGATCTCCAAGGTCTTTTATAATCTTAATGATTCTGTGATTCTATGATGATGAGGAAGATAACAAAAACAACAGCAGTAATGATAGGAATAACAACAACAGCAAAACTCATTCAGAGCCTTTTTGAATGTACAAACCATTTTACTAAACTCATTGTTTCAGGATAAGAGCCTTAGTAGGAATAACAAGACAGAGAGAGACATAGTTGGAGAATGTAGTATTTTATTATTGAAAAGTTTGGATGTTCTAGTAAATAAAAAACATCTTGACTTTGACTTCTTTATAAAAGTAGAGATGAGAGCATTTTGCATTTTAAGATTATTTCTAAATTTTTAAAAATATACATAATTTGTCTATTTACATATATTTACTTATTTATAACATATCTGTATTAAATGCAGGTTCCAATCTGTGGAATACATTCTTTTCAACTCAGAAAACTATTGTAAATGAGAATGGAAAATTATAAATAAAAGGTATTTTCACAAGATTATAATTTCAATTTATCTTTTGTAGTTCTATTAATGTGAAAATCCCTGAGTTTAATTTTGACTGTAATTAGATCTGAACTGAATTTGACATTTTGCACAATGATCAGTTATATCTATAACAGTGCACCTTAATGAAGCATACTCTTTTATTCCTTACTAATTACAATTAGAGATCAAGGTTCCACTATGATTAACGTCTGATTATCACAGTGCTTTGTGAATAACAATATAATTATTTAATTTGCAATAGAAAAAAATAGATACAAAACAATTATTTTTCTAAAACATGAAAAATATATGCAATAAGAAATAATTAAAAGAAAAATAAAGCTTATCTTTATATATCCTTTTAATATCACCCAGTAAAACTTGACTGTGCCTTCATTTGCATCAAAATTCCATTCTGGAAAAACATCTAGTTGCATTTGGATCTAATCATTGTCACAAACTTTATTTGGAACTATTCTATTTGTGTCAATATTATGAATAATATTATTTCAAACCCATCAACAAAAATTGTCAACACACTTTTCAGTTATATACAGACATTTTGCTTAAAGGATTTGTAGGGGAAGCTCTTACTGCTGTGCCTGCTAAAGCTGACCAAACTGTAAACTCTGAAGGAATTTATAAGGCTCACAGACATCAACAAAGTTACACATAACGTTATCAAAAGCTAGGTATTTCACATCTTTGGGATTTCTGGTATCCAGTGCAAACCATCCTTTCCTTCTTATTTTATAATATAAAAAAAATATTCTTTCAGCTATTTAAAGGCTGTTTTTTTTATTGTCTTAAGAACTAAACTCCTGCTTTTCAAAGACCATACATACAGGCAGTCATTTTCTGGGCCAGGTTTCATAGAATGGTTTGGATTGGTAGAGGTATTCATCTAGATCATCTAGTCCAACCCTCTGCCATGGGCAAGGACATCTTTCACCCCATCCGGTTTGACTTTGAGCACTACCAATAATGGGAAATATACAATTTCTCTGGAAAGCCTGTTCAAGTGTCCCACCAACCTCACTATAAAAAATTTCCTCATGTCCAGCCTAACCCTACAGTTTAAAAATATTGCTCCTTGTTCTTTTACTACAGCTATAGCAAAAAGCCTTTCTTCTTCCTTCTTAAAAGCACACTTTAAGTATTGAGAGACCACAATAAGGTCTTGATGTGGCTTTTTCTTCTCCATATTGAACAACCAACACTCTCTCAGCCTATCCTCAGAGGAGATGAGTTCCAGCTCTGTGATCATCTCCGTGACCTTCCACTGAACTTGCTGTAATAGGTCCATGTTTCCACTGTGCTGGGTACCTCAGAGCTGGATGCAGTACTACAGATCAGGTGTTACGAGAGAAGTGTAGAGATGAGGAATCTCTTCTCTCAACCTCTGTGCCATGCTTCTTTTGATGTATGGATATGATTTGCTTTCTGGAGTGGAAAAACACAGTATTGGGTCATGTTCAATCTTTTATTCTTCAGTAGGCCCAAGTCCTTCTCTGCAGGTGTCTTATTGATTACTTAAGTACTGATATCCAGTCTGTACTGATATTGGGAATTCCTCCAACTCAGGTGAAGGACATTGCGCTTGATCCTGTTGAATTTCATGAGTTTCACATGGCCTTGTAGAAGCAGCAGCCTGGGGCAGCCATCCTGGCCTTAACAAGAATCCTGTGTAGAAGAGCAACTTGTCACACTTACCTTAACTTTGACAAAGAACTTCTGTTCTCTTGGAAAAGATACATACCAGAGGAATGACTGCAGCTATAAACCCATGTGTGAATGCTTCTCTTTTACCTCCTGGAACACTGGGAGGTGGCTTGTTTGAGTGAATGGCTGAGACAGAGCAGAAAAGTCTGCCCTGCCAGATGTTTGCTGGTGTGGCTGTTTTGTCTTCCCTTCTGCTCATTTCCAAGACTTTCTTTAAACTTTCCTGTAGTAGAAACATTTTACTTCTAGAGTGTGTCTAATAAAGATAGATCCTGCTTCTAAGAAGCAATGGTCTCTTTTTTTTCCAAGCTGCCACAGGCCCCACAGTCTGTCAAGGTCACTCTGGATGACATCTATTCCCTCTATAGATGCAACTGCACCGAACAGCTCGGTGTGATCTGCAGATTTACTGAGAAGGCACTATGTCACAATAAAAATATTGAATAATATTGGTGCCATTGCAGACCCTTGAGGTGCTGTAAATTGACCCTGGCTGAATGCAAGGTGCCCACCAAGGCTGTTCTATCACATCCCCTCAGCAGGACAGGAGAGAGGCAATATAAGGAGAGGCTTGTGGGTCAAGATAAGGACAGTGAGAGATCACTAACCAGTTACCATCATCACTGCCGTTAATTTCTAATAGAAATGTGTCAATGCAGCACTTCATGTGGCCTGAAAACTTCTGAAAATAAAATGGCATTCCCTTTGTCTTGGGTTTTGTAACCAAAAAAGATGTTTATTCTATTCCATCTATTGAAATTCAGTTGAGGAGATTTTTTTTTCTTTATCTGTTGTAACTCCAGAAGGGAGGGGGTAACTGCCTTCTCTGATAACAAACCAGCTGTTAAAATTGGGTGGGGCATTGTTTCTTATCTCTGTTCACTCTTCCACTACCCTCATGGGGATATCTTCTGTTAATGGACCATGAAAGCTCACCAATGACATGACACATTACATCATCCTATTATAAGATGCTCTACCCAGGGAGGAGGAGCCAAACCATTTCCACCTTGATAAAAAGGAGCCACAAGTGTCACCAGTCATCCAGTGTTCCCACAGGACTCCTAAAGGAAGACTGGACCCATTTCTGGACTCGTGGCTCTACAGGATCATCTCAGCTTCCAACAGGATCACATCTGTCACTGTAGGAGGGCTTACTTTTGGACTATTTCCAACACCCTGACCAACAGGGTATCAGGTTGTATTTCTGACTCTGTCAGGGTTTGCTACGATTTCTTGTTTGTTTGTCTACTTGCCTATTCTTCTGTACTACAACATTTGTAATTTTTATATCCTTAGTAAAGAACTGCTATACCTATTCCCAAAATCTTTGTCTGACAGTCTTTTAATTGCACATTTATAATAATTTGGAAAGGGGGGGGGGGGGGAGGGGGGGGGGACTTGCATTCCAAGGGAGACTCCAATCTTCCCTAACAGATACTTGTCTATCTAAACCAAGACACCCTTAAAGAAGTTGAAGTGGGGCTGCCCATGAGCTGACCATAATGCTTCATAAGATCTGGGAATAAAATGTGAAGAAAATTATTTTAACCTCTAACTTTTAAAAGAAGTTGACAATGGCATAGGGAGGTTTTCCTGAAGAAAATAACAACAAAAAACCACCATTTCCTCCATAAAATGAAAGGTCAAAAGTGAAAGGGGTTATTTTCTCTAATCAGATTTTTTTTTTCTCTTCACAGAGAAACAAATACAATTTTCTAGTAGAGTCACAACCAGGTTACAAAATTTCCAGCTACTAAGGGATCCAAGCTTGGCTAGTAAATACTTGTAAACTTTAGTTTTGTAGGTAGGGTGTTCGACTTTCGTAGGCTGTTCACTTTCTTCACTTCTTTGTTGTTTGGTTTCTTCTATTATTATGTACAGAAAGAGAAAATATTGATATTTAATGTGCTCTGTATACTAAACTTGCTTCCTTTATTAAGACAAAATGTTACAGAATCACATATCTCGATACAATCAGTATGATTCTCTCAATTTACTATTATTCTTCTGTTTCATGACTAAAATACTTTTCCTCAAAGTCTATGAATTAAACCATCATTAAGATTGAGGATGCAAGAAAATAAAAAAAAAATCAGTGAAGACAGCATTCTTTCAAAATCTTTGTTCTAAGTAATACAAAAATAGCAAAGATCTTGAATCAATTTGATATTTTAGAGAAGAAAAAAAAGAGGCAGATGCTCACATGAAAAGAAAAATGCAAAAACCAAGTTGAACATGAAGAACTGTTTGCAGTTACAGTCTAGTGCTGGACATAAAAGCACTGTTCTTCCTCTATTTCTAGTAATTGTAGCTTTTGTGACATGCTGAAAAACAATACACAATTTACTTCTTGTAATGTGCATACACACAAACATCTTTTTTAAGATACACCTTGTACTCTGTATCTCACAAGAAAACTTTATATATGCCTCACAAAACTAACCTGATGATTGTAAAGTGAGCCTAAATCCTTTGATGAAAAATC